>NC_082710.1:145891670-146203337 GCF_030144855.1 Hypanus sabinus | reverse complement strand
ACGAGACATTCCACACGTCTCTCTCATTTCCTGGGTCTCCTGACTGACCCAAATCAATAGTGATCTTGCGATTCTCACAAAGGAGGGGGCTACAGGCGTAACAGGTGTTACTGAAGTTTAGTGTAAATGATTTCAGACCTCGTGGCACTTTGAGAATCTGAATTAATTTTAGTCTGAAAATGAAAAGTTGCTTGCAGTAAAATTGACCAGAAATCTGCAAAGCACCAACTCATGTCCTTTAAGGAAGGAAGCTTGCTGTTTATAACAGCTTTGTAGCTAGATGACTATAATTCCCATCTATGTTGTCAATGATGTCAACGTCTCTGAGGATCTACCCTGGGCCCAGCATATTGATGCAATTATGAGGAAGGCATGCCAGTGGCTATATACCATTAGGAGCTTGAGCAGCTTTGGTATATCAACAAAGATTTTATCAAATGTCTGCAAATGTACTGTGAAGAGCATTCTGATTGGTTATCTCTGTGGAGAGCATTCTAATTGGTTATCTCACTGTCTCATATGGAGGCGCCAATGCATAGGATCATAAAAGGCTGCAGAGTTTATAACTCAACTAGCTCCAGAATGGGCGATGCCTCAAGAAGACGGCATCCATCATTAAGGACCCTCACTATACAGAACATGCCATCTTCTCATAGCCACCATCAGAGAAGAGGTAAAGAAACCTGACACCTTCAACATCTTAAGATTAGCTTCTTCTCCTCTGCCATCAGTCCATGAAAACTTCCTCACTTCTTACTCTTTTTGCAGCACTTATTTTTTTTAGTATTTGTAACTAGAGTATTTTTATGTATTATATCACACTGCTGCTATAAAATAACAAATTTCACAAGATATGCTAGTGATACTAAACCTGATTCTAGTTAACTCTTAATTACCTTTTGAAGTGGATTTTAAGCACCATAGTTAAGAATTAAATATATAAAAAAAACACACCTTGGAAGTAGGAAGTGACAACAATTTAAATAGAATTTGCATCTGATGCCTAAGCATTCAGTTTGTATTCCAGGCCATATCATATATTGTATATGCTGTCAAAGCTAAGACAACATCAGTCCTGTTTATTAGGATTGTTGTCCTCCACTTGCTACTTGAATTGACAGTGTTCAGTTCTCTTTCACAAGTAGATCATCTGATATTATTCTAATATATCTAGCAGTGTGTGATGCAGGCAGGTGCATCCCTTGAGCCTGTTTCTTCTGCTTTCTCCCATTTTGCTAGGTTTGTATCATGGAATTTTTCTTCCTTCATCCCATTAAAACTGGATCTTTGTAGATTCTGGCTTACTTAAGTTTTGAATATGGTTCTCTCCGACCATCTTATTCCACTTTCCTCTTTTGTCTGGTAGAGCTGGTATGACAATATGATTACCATGTATTCTAGAGGTTTTGAATAAGCCCTTTCTTGCAGGTGTTGTGCCATTTAGATTCCTCCTCTACCTTCTTCCATTCCCTTGACGTATGTTTCTCCTTTGTCTATTTTTTTTGCCATTTGAAATGTCCATTGAAACATCTCATCCTCTTCACATCATGTCCTTTATTGAGTGCTCTTCATGGACCATGTGTCTCCTTTAAGCTGGTGCTGAAAGTATATGTATCTTGATGGCATGGTTAGTACTTGAGTTTGAAAGCATAGAGGTGCAGAGAAAGTACAGTTATACGGTACAAGCACGTTAACGGCAATGCTGGAATTCAAAGTAAATAACGTATATCAGCATATACAACCCTGAGATTCACTTTCTACTGGGCATACTCAGAATCCAGTGACCATAATGGAATCAATGAAAGACCACACCAACAAATGGACAATCAGTGTGCAAAAGTCAAAAATAAATAAGCAATAACTATTGGGAACATGAGATGGAGTCCTTCAAGTGAGTCCAAAGGTTGTGGGAGCTTTTCAGTGAAGGGGCAAGGGGCAAGTTATCCTCTTTGGTTCAAGACCCTAATGGTTGAGGAATAGTAACTATTCTTGAACCTGGTGGTGTAAGTCCTGAGGCTCCTGTATCGCCTCCCTGATGATGAATGTTGCTTTATACTCCTCAAAATCCTCTCTTGGTCCAGATTCATCCATCATGTTTCCCTATCCTGAGCAGTATATCCATTATGTATCTTTTACAATTGTCAAGTAAAGACTGCAATATTCTACTCTTGGAATTGACAAGTATATGAATTAGATGGCATGGATGAAATTATTCTGAACTTTAACCTTCACAGTGCCTTGCTTGGTTATTTCATATTTGTTTTTGTTCACATAATTGCTCTTCAGTGAAGAGATGTTAAAGGTTGTCTAGGTATGGTTAAAAGTGGAGTAATCTGTTTCAAAAAAAAAATCTCCCATATTGGAGTTGGGAAGCTTTCGGCATGTCAACAATATCAATATAGTTGGGATTCTCCAAGCATTTTGAAGCAGTAAATGGAATCATTTTTAGCAGGTAGTGATACTGGGCACGAACATAGCTTGTTTCTGTCCAAACTTGGAGCAAGTACAAGTTATTTTAATTAGTATTATTGAACAACATGGGTGGCATCTGGGGTGGGATGTACAGTCAATTGCATGACAAGTAAAAACAAGGCATGACAAGGATGAAAGTTTATTGACTGCTCCTCTCTCCACTTGTGTTGCCTTATCTGAGTTTTTGCAGCATCTTCTGTTTTCATTCAGATTTCCAACATGTGATACTTTACACTTGCAAATGAAAATCAGACTGCCCAGAAACATGTGTATTAAATGAACAGAGGAAACAAACTACAGAAACCTCTCCCAATAAAAGCAGGATAATTTATTCAAAGATGACAGGTGGTGAAGAATAATTACATTTAAATTATTTGCATTAAAGTGGTGTTGGCTGTTTGAGAGTTGGGCAGCTTGATTGATTCTGGTCATAGACCATAAGCAACCAATAGGACTGATTATGCTGTTGTCGCCACTCAGGCTAGCTGTAGCAGTGCCACATAGAAACTTCATTGGAAACAACCTGTGAATCGAAGAAGCACATGCTTCCAAACATTGTTATTTTTTCATATTAATGTATTATCTTTGATCCTTGATACTTTAGGAAGGGCATGAATGTTCTGATGAGTACAGAGTTACTGGAAGGGGTGTGAATTATAATGATGTTGTTACGAATGAGGAGCAAATCTGATGGGCAGAAGGGTACAGAATCACCAATGCCCACCCCCCCCTTTTGAGAATCGCAAGATCGCTATTATTTTGGGTCTGATACCCAGGAAATGAGAGAGATACACATCATGTCAGTAATGAGAGAGAGATGCAGGATAACAGAAAAGGCAGTTATTGACAATGCAGGAATACACAAAAAGTAGAATGTCTCCTAACAAAAGCGGAACGGAACCACTGATTACTGCTACTGGCTCTTGGAGAAGGAATTGTGTATTGAGTACTGTACTATTCATTGAAACCCCTTGGGGTAGCCAGAGTGGTCTGGTTAGGGATTGCAACATCCCAACCTGATTGACACCTGAGACCCCGTGAGTGAGGATAAAAGCAGGGTCTGGGGAACACCCCTCAGACGCACCAGGAGAAATGCTACGAGACCGGTGGGGGCTTGTGTGTGTGTCCACCCTTGCCTGGGTGACGAGTCCACCATGGAATGGTCTAGCTAAAGGACGCGGAGGGGTCATACGTGAATGGCCACAACAACAACGAATCAAAGGATCCAGATCGTAAAAGGAAAGTTGGCGTTAATAGCTGTTCCTGCTTTTTCTCTCTTTCTCTCTCTCTAACAATTGCAACACCGCGAGCAACAACGCCTGCAGCCTGTATGAAATGAACTGAACTTTATATTTCCATCGGACAATTCATTATCCCCTAGACAATGATAGAGCTTATTTCTTGTTGATTATTATTATACCAGCACTTTTAGGTTTAGTATTGATGATGTATATTATCTGTATATTTGCATTGATATTATTTTTGTGTATTTTTACTAATAAATACTGTTAAAAAATAGTATTATCAGACTTCAACGGATACTCCTATCTTGGCTGGTAAGTGACCCAGTTACGGGGTTCGTAACAATGTAATGAATCTTACCTGGTGGATTGAAGAAGCTGGTGTTCTCCATAAGAGTAAAAAAAACTAAGGACCTATTTTCAGTTTTTAGATTTTTTAATTTATATGTTATAATTTTCCAATTCAAGCAGTCTTTGTAAACCTGAAAGAAGACACTGGCATTCTGGAAAGTAAATGAAACAGCTGCAAGTAGTGATGTGTCAAAACCTGAATAATTCTGAGGTCCAAAGCTATTGACTGAGTAAATGAGGAAACACTTCTTAGTGGCAGGAGGTGTGGTAACTATAGTAACTAGAGGGCAGTTTTAAGGTAACTGGCAGTTAACCAAATGACACACAGTAGCACCTTTGCAGGTTGGAGTGGGGGTAACTGGTTTGCTTCCTGGCATGGTCATGCAGATTTACATGGCCAAATGGCCTCCTTCCGTGCAGTGCTTCTAAATGTTTGATCTCTGTAGCGCTCTAAGTGCAGTTAAATATAATGTCTTTGTTTTGTTTCAGTAGCCGGATTGAGCTTGGAGATGTTACTCCACACAATATCAAACAGCTGAAACGGTTAAACCAAGTAATCTTCCCTGTAAGTTACAACGACAAATTCTACAAGGATGTACTGGAGGTTGGCGAACTTGCAAAATTAGGTACTTTTATTTTGCTTCTACTTCTGTTAATCTTGTTTAAATGTCTTTAGACAATTTGCTAATATTTTGCATGGGAATATTTTGATAGCATTGTATTTTCTGCTGCTACTATATTCAATTGAGTAACTGAGGATCAATTATCCATTTATCCGTATTACACAGATTTTGATTCACCTCATAAGATGTTATTTTGCAGAATTGGGGAACAAGAGGCAGAGTCCCCTAGGTATCAGTAATATTTTGGAGGGATTCACATCATAGGAG
This sequence comes from Hypanus sabinus, assembly GCF_030144855.1. Lineage (NCBI taxonomy): Eukaryota > Metazoa > Chordata > Chondrichthyes > Myliobatiformes > Dasyatidae > Hypanus > Hypanus sabinus. The sequence continues at coordinate 146,198,383 of NC_082710.1, read as the reverse complement.
TGATGGTTAACAATTCTGTCTCAGGAATGAGGGGGTGGGAAAGAAGGTGGTGGTGGTGGGGTATGCTGAACTCAATTCTTGAAGGTGAAGCAATGCAGGACAATTCAGGGAGTGTCTGCTTGCATTCAAAAACCCCTCCAGAAATTCTTTGTTTCGGAATCTGGTACAGCAAATATGATTACTGTAATCCTTTCATTTTCTTTCAATGCCAGGAACGAAAATCAATTACATTCCTGTCATGTATTCAGCTGAAATTTGAAAGGATCTGTTTTGTGGGCATTTGGCATTTAACCACTTTCATTTGCAGAAGTGTGTTTGCTGCCCAAATTTCTACCACAAATAGTAGACCTTTCAACTTCTAAATGCTTGCAGTTATGTTACAGGGACACCAGAGATGGAATCCAGATTACATTGTTTAGGTTTGGCAAAGGCTCTGTTTCTGTACGATATTTAACTTGTGCTTTCTTGAAGTCCAATTCGCTGCTTATCTTGTGAAGTTAAGTTAGTTCATTGCAAAGAATAGCAAAAGTGAACCATGAAAACTGGCTGCTGTTGGAAACTAAAATGCCACATTTATTCCTTGGGTATCAGTGAGGCGATAGGAAGAGCCTTACTGAAACAGTTGCATGGTCCAGTTGGAGTGAATCCTTTTTTTAAAATGCATCACTTTCTAAAGTAAAAGCTTAAGCATGGTTTGTAACCAAGCCACAAGCTTGTGTACATTTTGTGAGTCTGATCTGTCAGTGGTAAAAGCATTGGGCTGATTCCACCAGTAATGGGATTGCAAGTATCTAGGCTTGACTAAAAGCAGTAACAGAAAGATAAGTACTGTTAGTGTAATCCATTATAGCTTCTGGAACTTAGTACAAAAATATCTTTGGGACCTAAAGGGCTACATAAAGTTACTAACACAAGAAAAATCTGTAAATGCTGGGAATCTGAAGCAGCATACACAAGATACTGGAGGGACTCAGTGGGCCAGGCAGCGTCTATGGAAAAGAAAAACAGTTGATGTTTCGAGCGGAGACCCCTCATCAGGACTAGAAAAAAAGACAAGAAGTCAGAGCAAGAAGGTGGAGGAGGGGAGGAAGAAGTACCAGGTGGTAGGTGATGAGTGACACTGGGAGGGTGAGGGGTGAAATAAAAGGCTGGGAAGTTGGTAAAAGAGATAAAGGGCTGGAGAAGGGGGAATCTGATAGAGGATAGAAGATCATGGAAGAAGCGGAAGGGGCACCAGAGGAGGTGATGGACAGGTAAGGAGATAAGATGAGAGAGGAGAACGGGAATGCTGAAGGGCGGGGGTTGGGGTAGGGGGACAATTACCAGAAGTTTGAGAAATCAATGTTCAAGCATCAGTACCCAGACAGGATACAAGGAGTTGCTCCTCCAACCTGAGTGTGGCCTCATCATAAGAGGCCATGGATTGACATGTTTGAATTGGAATGGGAAGTATAATTGAAATGGGTGACCAGAGAAGATCCTGCTTTTTCTGGTATAGGTGCTTGGCAAAGTGGTCTCCCAATCTACGTCAGATCTCACCAATATACAGGAAGCCACACTGGATACAGTAGATGACCCCAGCAGACTCACAGGTGAAGTATTGCCTCACCTGGAAGAACTATTTGGGGCCCTGAATAATTGTTTCACTTATAAGAATAAACACGAGGAGGGAGATGAGTGGAGAAGGATGAAAGGACAAGGGACTCGTGTAGGGAACAATCCCTGCCAAAAGTGTGGGGGGGGGGGGTCGGGGGGGAAGAAGATGTGCTTGGTGGTGGGACCCCATTGGAGATGGCAGAAATTGTGGGGAATTATGTGCTGGATGTGGAGGCTGGTGAGGCGGTGAATAAGGATGGAAGGAACCCTATTCCTAATGTGGCGGGAGGATGGGGTGAGGGCAGATGTGCATGAAATGGAAGAGATGCAGGTGAGGGGAGCATTGATGGTGGAGGAAGAAAAGCTTTCTTTGAAGGAGGACGTCTCAATTGTTGAATAAAAAGCCTCACCCGTGAGCGCAGATAAGGCGTAAGAACTGAGAAAAGGATGGCATTTTTACAAGTGAGGGTGGAAGGAAGTATAGTCCAGGTAGCTGTGGGAATTAGTGGGTTTATAAAAGATACCAGTAGATAAACTGTCTCCCAAGAGAAACATCGAAGAAGTGGAGGGAGCTGTTGGAAATGTACCAGGTAAATTTGAGGGCAGGGTGGAAGTTGTTGATGAAGTTGATGAGCTCAGCATGGGTGCAGGAAACAGCACCAATGCAGTCATTGATGAGGAGCAGGAAAAGTTGGGGAGTGTGATCACATGTGGACCCATGGTTACAACTTAAATAACTGGATGCTGCTTTTCATCAACTCTTGGTGCATAGTGACTGTGGGTAATAAGAACACTAGTATTCTCTACAAATTGGGAACTTTTGAACATTTTGTTCTTGAGCAGTTTATTTTAAATGTTTAACTGATAGTGAAAAGAGATTCTAGTTTTCAGCCTTGTCTCTGTGAGGTACTTCTCCATGGCATATTAGCCTCAAATGTAAAAATCGTGAGATCCCAAACCCAACTCATTTAATCTCTCTAGACCAGGGGTTCTCAACCTGGGATCCACAAATCCCTTACTTAGATATTGGTCTATGACTTTAGTGGTTAATCTGGATGCTTTAGTTATGGTTATAGCTCCAATACATCTTAAGTGGTTTTGAAAGATGATTCCAGGCAAATGAAATAGAACATAGAAACCTACAGCTCATTACAGGCCCTTCAGCACACAATGTTGTTCTAGCCATGTAACCTACTCTAGAAACTGACAGAATTTCCCTACCACATAGCCCTCTATTTTTCTGTGCCCTATCAAAGTCTCTTAAAAGACATTATTGTATCTACCTGCTGGCAGTGCATTCCACACACCCACCGCACTCTGTGGAAAAACTTACCTCTGACATCCCTATTGTACCTACTTCCAAGCATCTTAAAGCTATGCCCCCTCGTTAGCCATTTCAGCCCTGGGGAAAAAGCCTCTGGTTATCCACATGATCAGTGCTTCTCTTCATCTCATTTCTATCAGATTGTGATGAGGCCACGTTCAGGTTGGAGGAACTGTCTGGGTAGCTGCCAACCCAATTTCTCGAACTTCCATAATGGGCTCCCCTCACACCCCCCCCCCCTCACCATTCTCCTTCTCCCTTTACTCTCTCTCACCTTCTCTCCTTGCCTGGCCATCACCTCCCTCTGGTGCTTCTCCCTCCTTTTCTTTCATCCATGGCCTTCTGTCTTCTATCAGATTCCCCCTTCTCCAGGCCTGTATCTCTTTCCCCAATCAACTTCCCAGCTCTTTCCTTCACCGTTCTCCCTGCGGATTTCACCTATCACCTTGTATTTCTCCCTTCCCTCTCTCCAGTTGTTGTCATTCTAGACTTTTTTAAAAACGTAGTATTGTAGCTAGTGCACAGTACAGTCAGGCCAGCCTGTCCATAGCAGCAGTTATTTCTACTTCCACCTTCTCATATCAATCACAACCTCATATTCCTCTTTCTCTTGTAGCTGTCCAACTTCCCTATAAACCCACTGTATCTATGTCACTTGCTTCAACCGCACTGTGGGAATAGGCTCCACGTTCTCACTCTTTCTGCAGTGATTTCTCCTGATTTTCAGTTTTGCTGTTTATAGCTTAAGGAGAAGTATTTTTCAAGTAACTACCTAGTCAATACCTTCCATAATTTCAACTGCCTTTAGATTTTTCTTTTCAAGAGATAACTCTGCCTGTTCATCCTCTATAATTTTTCCTCTTCTTTGCTTTTTATCAGAACAGTTTACTTCAATTTGCACAAATGCTTCTGGGTTCCTCACTCTGCAGTTACAAAATTGGTCTGTGTGAGTGTTCTAATTGGGATGTAGAACAGGCAATCCCTGTGTGACTCGAAAATGGTTTGCACCGCGATTTCTCTTAATGTGAATCTGTGTCATCTGTGCATCCGTGAAGTAGCATGAGCTAGATTTACATTTTTCCTGCAAATTCTGTGAGAATGAAGTTTTATTCTGTCTCAATCTTCAAGGCAGTGATTTGCAAATTTGTAAGGCTAGATCCATTATCCGTACAGCCATAATTCAGTCACCTGTAATCGATAGAAACTTGATTGCATTGAAAGCAATGAGTAATTGCAAAACACTCAGTGTAAATCCGTGGCAAAGCCTTAAAGGGAGAGAATGTACACATTGAAGCTACAGATTTCCATGCAAAGACTACAGAAAGATTCATGTCCCGTTGTGTTCTGAAATTTTAACAGCAGGACCTTGAACACTTCAGCAGTATAAGTGAGTTTATGGATTATGAGCTTTCTGTGGGGCAGCAGAGGCTTGCGGAATTTTACAGTATTCCTGGTATGAAAAGTTCTTCATCTAAGCGTAAGATCCAAAAGGAGTTTTTATTGATCAAAGGAGGAAGCAAAAGAAAACTTTGACAAACTTTGGAAACATCAAGAATGGAAAAGGCTCCAAAAATTAGTGGACGATACAGCTCACTCAATCACAGGAAAAGCCATTCTCACCATTGAGCACATCTAAAAGGAGCAATACCACACAAAAATAACATTCCATACATGAACGATTCCCACCGTCAAGGTTATGCTCTTTCTTCTTGCTTCTGTCATCGGGAAGGAGGTGGAGAGCCTTGGGTCCCACACCATTAGGTTCATGTTCAGTTATTACCCCCTGAACATTCAAGAACTTGAACCAAAGGGAATAACTTCACTCAACTTTACTTGCTCTATCATTGAAGTTCTCACAAGCTATGGACTTACTTTCAAGTACTCTTAATGTGAATCTGTGTCATCTGTGCATCCGTGAAGTAGCATGAGCTAGAAAAGACAGTGGATCAGCAGTGGCAGATATTCTTGGGCATAATACAAAAGATGCAAATGCAGTTCATTCCAATGAGAAGGAAGGATTCAAAGAGGGGGAAGGGGCCACAGTGGTTGACAAAGGAAGTCAGAGATTGTATAGCATTAAAGAAAAAGAAGTAATACAGGGCTAAGATGAGTGGGAATACAGATGATTGGGAAAGTTTTAAGGAACAGCAGATCTTAACTAAAAAAGCAATACGGACAGAAAAAATCAGGTATGAGCTCAGTCTAGCCAGGAATATAAAAGGGGATAGCAAAAGCTTTTTTAGCTATGTGAAGAGAAAGAAGATAGTTAAGAACAATGTTGAAGAATGAATTGGGAGAAATTGTTATGGGAAACAGGGAAATGGCAACAGAATTTAATGCATACTTTAGATCTGTCTTCACCAGGGAGGACACAAGCAATCTCCCAGATGTATGGATGGGCCAGGGTCATAAGATATCAGAGGAATTGAGACAGATTGACATTAGGAAAGAAACTGTGATGAGTAGACTGGTAGGACTGAAGGCTAATAAATCCCCGGGTCCAGATGGTCTGCATCCGAGGGTTCTAAAAGAGGTGGCTCAGGAAATTGCGGATGCATTGGTAATCATTTTCCAATGTTCCTTAGATTCAGGATCAGTTCCTGAAGATTGGAGAGTGGCTAATGTTGTCCCACTTTTCAAGAAGGGAGGGAAGGAGAAAACAGAGAACTATCGCCCTGTTAGCCTAACGTCAGTCGTGGGGAAGATGCTTGAGTCCATTATTAAGGACGAAATAGTGGCACATCTAGATGGCAGAAATAGGATTAGGCCGAGCCAGCATGGATTTACCAAGGGCAAATCATGCTTGACTAATCTGTTGGAGTTTTTTGAGGGTGTAACAAGGATGTTAGATGAGGGTAAGCCAGTAGATGTTGTGTACCTAGATTTTCAGAAGGCATTCGATAAGGTGCCACATAGGAGATTGGTGAGTAAAATCAGAGCTCATGGCATTGGGGGCAGGGTTTCAACATGGATAGAAAACTGGTTGGCAGATAGAAAACAAAGGGTAGCAGTGAATGGTGTTTCTCAGACTGGCTGGAGGTGACTAGTGGGGTACCCCAGGGCTCTGTATTGGGACCACAGCTCTTTACGATTTATGTCAATGATTTAGATGAGGGCATTGAAAACTATATCAGCAAGTTTGCTGACGATACTAAACTGGGTGGCAGTGTGACATGCGAAGAGGACGTTCGGAGAATACAGGGAGACTTGGATAGGCTGAGTGAGTGGGCAGATACTTGGCAGATGTCATTCAATGTGAATAAATGTGAAGTTATCCACTTTGGAAGCTGGAACAAGAGGGCAGAGTATTGTCTGAACGGTGTCGAGTTAGGTAAGGGAGAAATGCAAAGAGACCTAGGAGTCCTAGTTCACCAGTCAATGAAGGTGAACTAGCAAGTGCAACAGGCAGTGAAGAGGGCAAATGGAATGTTGGCCTTTGTTACAAGGGGAATTGAATACAAGAGCAAGGATGTTCTTTTGCATTTGTACAGGGCCCTGGTGAGACCACACCTGGAATATTGTGTACAGTTTTGGTCTCCAGGTTTAAGGAAGGACATTCTGGCAATTGAGGAAGTGCAGCGTAGATTCACTAGGTTGATTCCTGGGATGGCAGGGCTGTCTTACGCAGAGAGATTGGAGAGATTGGGCTTGTACACGCTGGAATTGAGGAGATTGAGAGGGGATCTGATTGAAACGTTTAAGATAATTAAAGGATTTGATAGGATTGAGGCAGGAAATATGTTCCAGATGTTGGGAGAGTCCAGTACCAGAGGGCATGGATTGAGAATAAGGGGTAGGTCATTTAGGACAGAGTTAAGGAAAAACTTCTTCTCCCAGAGAGTTGTGGAGGTGTGGAATGCACTGCCTCGGAAGACGGTGGAGGCCAATTCTCTGGATGCTTTCAAGAAGGAGCTGGATAGATATCTGATGGATAGGGGAATCAAGGGATATGGGGACAAGGCAGGGACTGGGTATTGATAGTGAATGAATCAGCCATGATCTCAGAATGGCAGTGCAGACTCGAGGGGCCGAATGGTCTACTTCTGCACCTATTGTCTATTGTCTACTGTCATCAATACTTATTGCACAGTTTGTTGTCTTTAGCACATTGAACTCCTAAGTTGGTGTGTTCTTTCTTTGATTCTATTATGGTTATTCTGTTATGGATTTACTGAATTTGCCCACAAGAAAATGAATTTCAGGGTTGTATATGTGACATGTATGTACTTGAATAATAAGTTTTACTTTGAACTGAATTCCTGCAAGAAAATAAATCTTGGGGTTGTATATGGTAACATACTGTATGTACTTTGATAATAAATTTGAACTTCAAGCTTTTTCTTGTACAAGTGATTCCCCTTATAAACCGACCTGTTAGTAATAGTATCTATTTCTTCCACTTATGATTTGGAATAAAAATGTACAGGAAGCTATTTAGCCCAATGTGTCTGTCCCAAATTGCGAAAGAGCTCACCAATCAGTCCCATTCCATTCTCTTCTTTCCTTATAATGATGACATGTCACTTTTCGTATTTATCCCATTGTCTTAAAATCCAATGAACCCTGTTTCAGCTGCTTCAATACTGGTCTCCCTGTGAAAGCATTCTTAATTCCCCCACAAGTTCTTCTGCTGATCACTTTAAATCTATGTCCTCCAATTTCCAGCCCTTTGACCAATGTACATCTGTACAGTATCATCAAAATTCTTTTCTGTAGTAATTTGAATACTAATTTATTTGCACACCTTTCTCAACAACTTTCCTTATTTATTCTGCCTTAACATCATTTCTGGCTCTGATGCAGAGATGGACTCGATGAGATTGAATAAAGAACATATTTTCCTGAAAAGGGATTTTATAAGATCTGGGGTTTTGAAGAGTGGTCCTACATACTAATTAAGATTTGGAATTCCCACTTGACAATCCTCATTACATAGTCCTTGGGAGAGATGAGAGGCAAAAACAATAGTCAAACGGATCAAACTAAGTGGGGAAAATTTGGAATTTATAAAAATTTGGTATTTGAGAGGTAGTTAATCCTTGATACAGATTTTAGTCTCTGTAAAGTGGAATAGGTTTACAAAATTTGCTTTTGGGGTAATTTTTTTAGGGATTTTATGTATTTTTTACAGTAGCGTGTGTGGAAATATTTAAAAAATTGAATGGCACTTTGCCTTGCAGCATATTTCAATGACATTGCAGTGGGTGCAGTGTGCTGTCGAGTGGATCATTCGCAAAACCAGAAACGATTGTACATCATGACCTTGGGATGCCTGGCACCGTACCGGAGGCTAGGAATAGGTAAGCTCTTAGGGGGGTATTGCACTAGTCTGAGTTCTCAGTTACTGACTAATATCACAGTGTGAAGACATGGTTAGTTTTCTTTCCAGGATATGAGTTTGCAATCTTTAAAGGTGCATAAAAAGCTGGAATTTATTTGCCCACAAACAGTGATTGCAGATGCTAGAATCTGGATCAGCCATCTGCTGCAGCAACTCGGGTGAGCAGCATCTGTGTTTGACAGGAAAGAGTTATCGATGTTTCGGAATCAGCATACAATTTTATTGTATGGGTGAGAGAATTAGAGGGGAAAGAATTAAGTTATTTATATATTCACATTCAGGGAAACTGTGATTCAATTGGCCGAAAAACTTCTGGAGCCTAAAGGTCTCCCCTTTGTGCACCAATGTTCCTATAAATTTTCCTGCTGAAGATAATATTGTTAAATGTACTAGAGTTCTTTTTAACTCTAGAGTGTACTTACCCTATAGTCAGTAGAGATTGAAATTTCTAATTTTACTATTGTGAACCTAAAAATTAATCTTGAAGTGAAATGCATTTTGGATTGGGGCTGTTTTAAAACCATACTGGGGCCATTTGTGCTGCTTTGGAATTGAACTGATTTCACCAAGCATTTAAATTGGTTTATTATTGTCACATGTATCGACGTACAATGAAAAATGCCAGCCATATAAATTATTCTTTCTAACAGTGTATTGAGTTGTATAAGGGTGAACAATAACAGAATGCAGAGAAGGTGCAGTGCGGGCACACAACAAGGTACAAGGGCCCAAAAAGTAGATTGCAAGGTGACGAGCCCACCTTATTGTACTAGGGAACCATTCAATTGTCTTATAACAGTGGAATACAGGCTATCCTTGAGCCTGGTGGTACGTGCTTTTATGTTTGTGTATTGTCTGCCCATTGGGAGGGGAGGGGGAGAAGAGAGAATGTATAGGGTGGATGAGGTTTTTGATTATGTTGGCTGCTTTACCAAGGTAGACAGATTCCATGGAGAGCAGGAAGTTTTACATATCTTGCTAACACTAACAAGGTGCTTATGATATTGTTTCACATTGAATGATGGGATCTTAAATTGTGCTAGTGATAACCTGCCAAACTGCTTTGTCATGGCATTTTAAATTTCTGATTACAGCTTCTAATAAAAGAAAAACATTGCCTGCTTGATATTAACAACTGGTGTATTTCCAACTTTAAATTGTTTTGCTGAATTAAGCCATAAATACCACCTTTTGCATTAGAAGGTAAGGAGTGCCCAAAGATTTCTAGTCTTTACATTTCACTCTTATAGCTCCAAAGATACAATTTCAATGAAGTGTAGACCAGCTTGAATGGCAGGTGTACTCATTATGTAATTTAAATGAAATGTTTTTATGACCATAGCAGTTAGACAATCAGCATCTTTATTCTCGTTAGTTTTTTCCCGGAATGCACCAAGTGCAGAAGTTCAATCTCCCATGCTACTCTACCAGTATTCCCTACACTTGGTTCTTGCAAGTAACCTGTTGTGTTACTGGCTACTTATGATTCCAAAACATGTGAGCTATGCTTCACGTAACTTCCTTTTCCTTTATTTAGGAACCAAAATGCTGAATCATGTGTTAAACATCTGTGAAAAGGATGGGACCTTCGACAATATTTATCTGTGAGTATCTTATATTTTCTTTAAATCCAGTTCATTCACAGCATGTGTTAAGTTCGCTTAAGATTATGCGAGGGTATTAGCAATTCAGAGAGTATTGCTATTGCAGACTCAGAATATGTCAACTTAGTGGCTGCTAGCATTAAGAAATACTTGTTGTATTCTTCCATTGTGAAATTTGAGAGTCAAGGTTTTTATATTTATAATGTTTATGGTGTTTGTGCTTTTCTTTTATAAAGTTAAAATGTAATTTTATTTTCTGATGTAAAGTTTGGAACATTGCAGGATATTTTTGTTTTAGTAGATCAGTTATAGAGCAAGTGATCAATTATGGGTAAGTTGTGCAATTACGAAGACTGGCTTTATTTGTCACAGTGAAATGCATCGTTTGCATCAACAACCGACACCTTCTGAATATGTGCCACCATTTCTCTGGCACCAGCATATCATACCGACAACTTGCTAACTCCTTACTACTCGGCATGTCTTTGAAATGTGGGAGGAAATAGTAGCGTCATGTGGAGAATGTATCAACTCCTTACTGACAATGGCAGGAATTGAACCTGATCACTGGTGCTATGAACTGTTTCACAAGTCATTAAACTACCACGCCAACCTGAGTTATCTATGGGTATTGTTCACATAGCCAAAACCAGTCCTGTGGATTGTAGCAATGTACCAGTCCAAAGGAGCTAGCTGAGTATAATTAAGAGCTAGGAATGTTAGCCTGTGAGAGGATACAGAAATTGGCTTGCTTATTCTCATAGATAATTTGGAGAATTTTTTAGAGACAGCACACACAAAATGCTGGAGGAACTCTGCAAGTCAGGCAGCATCTATGGAGGAGAATAAACATTCAACACTTGGGACTGAGACCCTTCATTGGGTATGGCAAGGAAAGGGGTGGAAGCTAGAATAAGCAGAAGGCGAAGGAGTACAAGCTGGCTGATGATAGGTGACACTAGGTGGGAGGGGGAAGGTGGGTAAATGGGGGGGGAGGATATTGAAGTTAAAATCTGGGAGGAGATAGGTGAAGCAGAAGGAATCTAATGGAAGAGGACAGTGGACCATGGAAGAAAGCGACAGCGGACAGGAGCCAGAGGGAAGTGGTGAGCAAGTGAGAAGAGAAGGTATGAGAGGGTAACCAGAGTAGGGAATGGAAAGAGAAGGGGGCGGGGGGAAGAGAAATTATTGAAATATTGAAGAAATCAGTGTTCAATTACGTTACAGTGTGGGTGGCATCTTAGCAGGGCCTTGAGGTGTATTCCCAAAACTAGGCTCTGAAAATGGACATTCCAAGCTCTGCTATGGAAAGAGATGACTGGGCAGATACTGGAAAAGATCCTAGAATGTACTAAAGTTGTCAAGTCTGATATCCCCACTGACTCTTGGAATTCCCTGGTCCATTTACCCCCCCCAAGGAACTTCCTGAGGCTGTGCCACAACTTCACATGGAAGGAGTCCTTACACATTTGGAGAAAAAGGATGCTTATGTGAGAATGCTGTTCTTGGACTACAGTTCAGCATTCAACACCATAATTTCCTCCAGGCTTGACAAGAAGCTCAGAGACCTTGGTCTTCACCCTTCCTGTCAGATTGATGACAGATGTTAAGAGTGGGCTCCCTCACCTCTGCCCCTCTGACCCTCAACACAGGTACTCCATGGCTGTGTCCTAAGCCCCCTCCTTTACTCTCTGTATACCCATGACTGTGTCGCCACCTACAGCTCCAATCTGCTAATTAAATTTGCTGATGATACTACATTGATTGGCCTTATCTCAAATAATAATGAGACAGCTTACGGAGAAGAAGTCATCACTCTGACAATGACAACTCTGACAAGTCTTGACAATGATGTCAAGAAAACAACTTCTCCCTCAATGTCGCAAAAACAAAGAAGCTGGTTGTGGTCTACAGGAGAAATGGAGACAGGCTAATCCCTATTGACACATCATTGGATCTAGGGTTGAGAGGGTAAACAGCTTTAAGTTTCTCGACATCCGCATCATCGAGGATCTTGCGTGATCTGTACATAACAGCTGTGTGGTGGAAAAGGCACAACAGTGCCTCTTTCACCTAAGACTGTTGGAAGTTTTGTATGGGCCCCCAAATCCCAAGATCTTTCTACAGGGTCACAATTGAGAGCATTTTGACTGGCTGCATCACTGCCTGGTATGGGAACTGTACTACTTCCCTCAATTGCAGGACTCTGCAGAGAGTGGTATCTGTGTACAGATACACTAGTCCAGTGTATCTGTAAATGTGAGCTTCCCACTATTCAGGACATTTACAGAGATGGGTGTGTACAAAATGCCCAGAGGATCTTTGGGGACCTGAGTCATCCTAACCAAAAACTGTTCTAGCTGCTACCATCCGGGAAACTGTCATTGTCGTGGCTATCCCTCGAGGTCAAGGATGATGGTCTTCATTCAGTTGATCTTTTTATGGGCTCTCAAGTGGCTTTGAAAGTTCTTCCGCATTCAGGACAGGTGGTTCCAGCTGGCAGATCGGGCTTTGGTTGTTGCTGCCTCTCTTTCCATTTTCTTCTTTTTTCTTCTAATTCTGCACATCTGTTGGCTTCAAAAGTTGCTGTTCCTTCTCAGATGATGGTTTCCTGTCGGCATTGGTTTCCCAATTGTTGATGTCGCTGTTACATTTCTTCATGTTGGCTTTTAAGATGTCTTTGAATCTCTTCTGTTGTCCACCTCTTTTACGTTTGCTTTCTTTAAGCTGGGAGTAGAAGATTTGTTTTGGCAGATGTTTGTCTTTCATCCGAGCAATATGACTGCTCCATCTTAGTTGGTTCTTAATGACGTAGGCTTCAAGGCTTTTTGTTTTTGCTTCATTTAGCAAGCTGACGTTGGATCTTCTATCTTCCCAGCTGATATTTAAGATGTTTTGAAGACAGTGTTGATGGAACTTTTCAAGTACCTTCAGATGTTGTCGGTATGTTGTCCAGGTTTCTGATGCATACAAGAGCGTTGGGATCACCACTGCTTTGTACGTTAACATTTTGGTGTCTGTCTGGATGTCACGATCATGAAAGACTCTTGTTCGGAGATGTCCAAAAGCTGTTCCAGCGCATTTAAGACTATGTTGGATCTCATTAAGGTCAACATTGAAGGAGAGGTGACTTCCAAAATACGGAAAGTGATCCACATTTTCCAGGGTTGCTTCGCCAAGTTAAATTGTTGGTTCAATCTGATTTGTCTCAGTTGGTGACGGTTGGTAGATGATCTGAGTCTTCTTGGAATTGATGGTAAGTCCAAGTTTCGTGTATGCACATTTGAACGCAGTCAGAATCTGTTGTAGGTGGTTTTCTGAGAGAGCTGCAACACTGTTGTCATCTGTGTATTGGAACTTGATGAGGGAACTCGTGGAACTCGTGTTTTTGGACTTGAGACGGGCAAGATTGAAAAGTCTGCCATCTGTTCTGTAGACAATTTCGATTCTTGGGGGTAGGTCGTCCTTGATGTGGATGATTGTTGCAATGAAGATGGTGAACAAAGTTGGGGCAATCACACATCCCTGTTTTACTCCTGATCTGACTTGAAAAGGCTCACAGTTACAGTTGCTGACCATGACTGTGGCAAGCATGCCATCGTGGAGGAGTCTCTGGATTCGAATGTACTTTTCAGGGCATCCATAGGTGGATAGGACATCCCATAGGAGTTCCCTTGATACCGAGTCAAAGGCCTTGGTGAGGTCGATGAATGCCATGTACAAAGGTTGAAGTTGTTCATGACATTTTTCTTGTAGTTGTTGCATTGTGAAGATCATGTCGATTACCCCAAGTGATGGTCTAAAACCGGCTTGTGTCTCCGTCTCCAGAAGGATCTTCTCGGCTAAAGGCTTGAGCCGGTTGTTCATGATGTGGGTGAGGATCTTTCCTGCTGTTGCTAACAGGGAAATTCCATGATAGTTTCCGCATTCGGATCGATTGCTTTTCCTTTTGTAGGTGGTAACGATTGCTGAGTCTCTAAAGTCTGCTGGTATGTCTTCATATATCCAGATCTTGATGAGAAGTTGATGCAGTTGGTAATGAAGTGGTTTACCTACAATTTTGTAGACTTCTGTTGGTATTCCATTGAGTTCAGCAGCCTTGTTTTTTTTCAAGGTTTTGATGGCTTCCTTGACTTCTTCAAGTGTTGGTATTTTGCTTAGGGAGTCGTCAACGGGCTGTTTTGGGATGTTGTTAATCATATTCTTGTCAAATGAGATGGTCTGATTTAGAAGATCAAAGTGCTCCTTCCATCTGGAATTGATGTCAGCATTGCTGTTTAGGATGGTTGAACCATCTTTGCTTTTGAGAGGGGCTTGACCGTGAGTGGATGGGCCAAAAATAACTTTAGTTGCGTTGAAAAAGCCTCAAGTGTCATTGGCGTCTGCTAGTTGTTGGATTTCCTGAGCTTTCTTTCTCCACCATTGTTTTTCAGGCTTCGGGTGCTCTTCTGGACTACAGTCTTGCATTCCTGATAGCGTTTCCTTTTGGTAGCCGATTGTTGGTCATTTTGTAAGGGGATGAAAGCTTTTCTTTTCATTGATGAATTGTTGGAGTAGTTAGTCGTTATCATCGAACCAGCCCTGATGTTTTTTCATCTTGAACCCAATTGTTTCTTTTTAGGAGGTGATGATAGCGTTCTTCAATTGATTCCACTGTTCTTCCACAGATGGTGAGATTTGTTGAGGCAGTTCTTGAAGATTTTGTTGGAACTTCTGTACATGGTTGATGTCTCTTAGGATGTCAACATTGAATTTCTTAATAGTGTTCTGATTTTGGTGTTTCCTTTTGGGCTGAATCTTCGTTCTTATGATGGATAAGATGAATCGATGGTCTGTCCAGCACTTGTCGGCACCAGTAACAGCTCTTGCTATCAGTACATTTTGTTGGTCCCGAGATTGTACGATGATGTAGTTGATGAGGTGCCAGTGTTTGGAGAGTGGATGCTGCCAGGAGACTTTGTGCCTGTTTTTCTGGCAAAATACGGTTTTTGTAATCACCAGTTGTGTTCAGCATATCTGGTGAGGAGGAGTGTTCTATTGGCATTAACCTTGCCAACTCCTTCCTTGCTTATTATTCCAGTCCAGAGCCAATGATCTTTCCTGACTCTGGCATTGAAGTCTCCCAAGAGAATGATCTTATCGTTGTTGGGAACAGGAATGGACGTGGTCAAGTTGGGCGTAGAAGTTCATCTTTACTTCATCTTCAGCATCCAGGGTTGGAGCATAGGCGCTGATGACGGTGGCCTGTTGGTTCTTGACGAGTTGGATTCGCAGAGTCATGAGAATGTTCGTTGATTCCCAGTGGTTGCTCAGTTTCCACTTCAGTGGTTACTTCAGCTTCTGAAGTAGGCTGTTTTGGATGGCAAAACCTACTCCATGGATCTGCGATTGTTCAGGATCAAGTCCTTTCCAGAAAAAGGTGTATTGACCTTGCTCTTCCTTTAGTTGCCCTAATCCAGCTCTGCGGGTCTCCCTCAGAGCAACAATGTCAAAGTTGAATTTTTGGAGTTCCTGGGTAACAAAGGCCAGGAACTCCTCTCTGGTCGGTCTGAGTTTGGGTTATCCATCAGAGATCGTATATTCCAGGTTCCAAATTTCATAGTTTCACTTCTCGATGTTTTTCGACCGCATGATGATGATCCCTCTGGATGCAGCTTTCCAGATGGGATGGGGTGAAGCAGACTATTTTTAGGGCACCTTTTCCAGCCCCCTCCCAGTGCAGCGTGAGCAGAGTGGATTGTAAATAGGGCTGCTCAGATGTGAATACTGCTACCAAACAACTTCTCTGCTTCTGTCCAAAAGTTGAGGACTGAATCAAGTATTCACCATTTCTGTGCCGGTTCTTGACTAGGAGCTTCTAGCCATTACATTGTATGCTCCCGTCGCCCTCCCCCCGATCGCCGAAAGACTTGAAGATGTGGCCCACAGAGCAAAGATACCTGTGCGTGTACTTGTTTAATGTGTACTTGATGTTGCACTCCAAGAAGCACACGATATTTCACAAATCAACCAACTGATTCCAATGGCATGGAAACCGCGACGATTGGAGCTGATGGATTTGTTGCAGCCTTCATCCGCTTTCACAGCTGTTGAGTTTGAAGTAACTTTGTCCGCCTGTTCCACCGTTGAGGTCTTGGTTGGATTGTTCTTTGTGAGGGACCTCACCCTTAACCTTACTGCCGTGGGTGACCCTACCAGGAGCATAGCCCCAGACGGCATCGCTCTCGGGATCTCAGGACCACACAAGCTTCTCCATGGCAACAAAGTGACAATCCACGTAGAAGGGGAAACTCTATTGCAGCATAAAAGCCAGGACCACCAGGCTTCGGGGACAGCTGCTTCTACCAGGCCATCAAACTGATTAACTCATGCTGATACAATTGTATTTCTGTGCTATATTGACTGTTTTGTTGTACATGCTATTACAAATTATTATAAATTAGATGGAGATGTAAAGAATTTTACTCATGTATATGAAGGATGTAAGAAATAAGGTCAATTCAATTTAATTCAATACCATCTTAATGCACCTATTTGCTTGTGTCACTTTCCCATCTGTGTAAGAGCCTTTAGTTCACATATAGGTCTTGTTAAATTGGGTTTCATGTCATATGCTGAAGTACGGTGAGGTGTGGGAATGAAGGAAAACCTGCTTGCAGTAGCATCACAAGCAGTTAGATTCAGACAACACACAGAACAAATGCACATAAATTAGATAACACAGTGAAGAGATAAAAACTATCCAAAACCAGACATAAAAAAAAGCAAACCAGCAATCAGAGATAAGACCATGACAATGCAAGAGATGGTCCATAGAGTTCCATTGTTGAGGTAGGATTAGGGATATGTAGGTGAGTTGTAGGAATGCATCTGTTTCTGAACTAGTTGGCATGGGACTTCAGGCTTCTGTAACCTCCTGTCTGACGGGAGCAGCAGAAAGATGGCAGAAATTGCCAAGAGAGATGCTGCTGTCTTGAGCTGTGAATAATTGGCTGGAAAGTTTATTGATTGGCAAGGATCTGAAAGACCAAATGGCTACCAACTGTTCAGTATGATCCCAGTGGTTTTGCCCGGTGAAGGGGGGGGGGGGGTGGAGGTTTAACCCGTGTGGTTGCTTTGGTTTTGACTGCGGGGTGGGAGGGGCTGTGGAGAGAGAAACTTTTTGAATTGCCTGACCACGCATTAGGCAGAAATAGCATGCCCAATTCTGCAACACTCGGTATGGGGGGGGGAAACAAAGCAGCTAAATAAACAACGAGGGCTTTTAATTGGGAAGTGGCTGGGGTCATATTTTGGAGAGCTTGTTACTATTGAAGCTTTCATTTCTATAAACAAGGGCATAATCTCTTCCTGAAGTTTGACTCAATGGCTTGCAGCCACACTGCAGTTGGAGGTGTCAATTAAGTGTGCTGTGGGAATCCCCTAACACTTAACATGATCTGAGGCAACTTGCAGTAAGCCCTCCAAGATCTTTATATACTGTTCCAAAATGAAAAACTGACCTCTGGGCAGCAACATAGTGATGTATTCACGCCTGACCAGTTTAATATAGATTGGAAACATGATAAAATCTGCAGATGCTGGAAATCCAAGCAACACTTGCAAAATGCTGGAGGAACTCAGCAGTCCAGGCAGCATCTATGGAAAAGAGTATAGTCGACGTTTCGGGCTGAGACCCTTCAGCAGGAGGGTCTTGGTCTTAAATGTCGACTGTACTCTTTTTCCATAGGTGCTACCTAGCCTAATGAGTTCCTCCAGCATTTTGTGTGTGTTAATATAGATTTGCATTAACGCTCACACCAATGCATTAATGGAATCAAAGTCAAGTGAGAATTTCTTTAGGAAATTGTGCCTCACTTCACTCTGTTATCTAGATTACACTGTAACTATATTTTACCCCAGTGCCACAGTTGAGTATTTTTCAGGGCTATCAAAACTGAGCTCCAACCTTCTCATTTCTAGATTAGAAGCTTCATAGTATTAAATTGATTTCTTTCATCACTCTTCCATCTATAATGTACTTCAAATTTATATTTCAGCCCATCTTTGGTGGAGTGAGAATTATGAAATAATGGTCTGGGTAGATGTAAAAACCCAACTGGTCCCTGTGTTCATGCGGGGTGGGGGGGGGGGGGGGAAGTGCTATCTCTATCAGATCAGGCCAATCCCAATCCTTCATTGACATATCTTGCCATTGCTTTCTGAAGTGACCCATTAAAGGCATGCAGAGAACTCAGCAGAACTTGGGGCAACTGTGGATTGGCAGAATGGGCATAGAACCAGTGATGCCCACAATACATGCACATTCCTTTTAAATTAAGAGATTCATGATGAAGCCACCAAAATGCTTAACAGCAAATGAAATGCTGTTTTTTGAGATTTGGGCCAATAACTTTTCTATCTGTGAAACATGTTAACCTGAAATTTTGAAACTATATCTTTTCTTGTGAATACTGCCCAATCTTCTGAGTATTTTCAACCTTTTTTTTTTGGTTTTTGAAATACTTTTTAATTACAGTGTTACGTACCCCATAACTGGGTGTCTGGCCAGCAGAGAAAGAAGAATCTGTTGGAGTCTGGTGGTACTATATTCAAAAGTGTTTATTAGTAAAATAAGCAAATCAATACCAATAATACAAATATATAGATAACACAAGTTAGCAATAATAAACCTAAAAGTGTAGGAATAATAATAAGCAATAATAAACATGCTCTATCGATGTCTAGGGGTAAATGAATTGTCATAGAAAAGTATAAAGTTCAGTTCATGAGTGCTGAGGTAGTTATGGTTGTTGTGTTGTAATCGTTGGGGGGAGAGAGAGAGAGCAAGATGTAACAGCAGCTGTTGCGGCAGGCAAACCCTTTACTCCTTTCTTAATCCGTCGTGTCGTTGTGGCCATTCAGTTATGACCCCTCTGTCATTCAGCTAGACTGTTCTTCTGTGGTGGACTTGTCACTCTGGCATGAGTGGACACACACACAAGTCCCCAGCAGCCCTGCCGTAACACTGTGAGTTTAACTGACTGATCTCTTGGTTCGGTCTCCGATGCCCCCACCTTTACTGTGGGTTCCAACACTCAATCAGTGTCCACTGGTGTGTCTGAAGGGCGTCTTTCCAGACCTGTCTTTTATCCCTACTAACGGGATCTCAGCTATCAATCAATTTTGAATGACTGTGTCCATCAAACCAGCCCACTCCTGCAGTCCACTGAGGAATGTTAATGAGCCAAATGGTAGATAAATAACCCTTGCAGAAGTCATAATACAGTAAATCAACAAGTCTCTCTCCCCTCTCTTATCTGTAGCAGTTGTTCTTGCATGTTTTTCATCTCTCTCTCTCTCATGAGCAGCATAGCAACAGTAATGGTTCGTGATTCTCAGGGGTGGGGGGAAAAGTGGGTAACTCTGCACCTCATTGTCCATCAGATCAGTTCATCACTCATAACACCCCCATCCTTCTGGGAATTTTCACCAAGGTGAAAATTAACTAATACAGCATATTACACAATATGATTCAGGTGTGATAGAGTAGGAGGGGCCAGAGGAGGAGGTGTTGCATTGCTTGTCCAAGAAAATCTTATGGCGGTGCTTTGGAAGGATAGATTAGAGAGCTCCTCTCGGGAGACTATTTGGGTGGAATTGAGGAATGGGAAAGGTGTAGTAACACTGATAGGGGTGTTTTATAGGCTACCTAATGGGGAGCGTGAATTGGAAAAGCAAATGTGTAAGGAGATAGCAGATATTTGTAGTAAACACAAGGTGGTGATTGTGGAAGATTTTAATTTTCCACACGTAGATTGGGAAGCTCATTCTGTAAAAGGGCTGGATGGTTTAGAGTTTGTGAAATGTGTGCAGGATAATTTTTTGCAACAATACATAGAAGTACCGACTAGAGATGGGGCAGTGTTGGATCTCCTGTTAAGGAATGTGATAGGTCAGCTGACAGATGTATGTGTTGGGGAGCACTTCGGGTCCAGTGATCACAATAGCATTAGCTTCAATATAATTATGGAGAAGGACAGGACTGGACCGAGAGTTGAGATTTTTGATTGGAGAAAGGCTAACTTTGAGGAGATGCGAAGGGATTTAGAGAGAGTGGATTGGGTCAAGTTGTTTTATGGGAAGGATGTAATAGAGAAATGGAGGTCATTTAAGGGTGAAATTATGAGGGTACAGAATCTTTATGTTCCTGTTAGGTTGAAAGGAAAGGTTAAAGGTTTGAAAGCACCATGGTTTTCAAGGGATATTAGAAATTTGGTTCGGAAAAAGAGGGATGTCTACAATAGATATAGGCAGCATGGAGTAAAGGAATTGCTCGAGGAGTATAAAGAATGTAAAAGGAATCTTAAGAAAGAGATTAGAAAAGCTAAAAGAAGATACGAGGTTGGTTTGGCAAATATGGTGAAAGTAAATCCGAAAGGTTTCTACAGTTATATTAAAAGCAAGAGGATAGTGAGGGATAAAATTGGTCCCTTAGAGAATCAGGGTGGTCAGCTATGTGTGGAGCCGAGGGAGATGGGAGAGATTTTGAACGATTTCTTCTCTTCGGTATTCACTAAGGAGAAGGATATTGAATTGTGTAAGGTGTGGGAAACAAGTAAGGAAGTTATGGAACCTATGACAATTAAAGAGGTGGAAGTACTGGCGCTTTTAAGAAATTTAAAAGTGGATAAATCTCCGGGTACTGACAGGATATTCCCCAGGACCTTGAGGGAAGTTTGTGTAGAGATAGCAGGAGCTCTTAGGGAGATCTTTCAGATGTCATTAGAAACGGGGATTGTGCCAGAGGATTGGCGTATTGCTCATGTGGTTCCATTGTTTAAAAAGGGTTCTAGAAGTAAGCCTAGCAATTATAGACCTGTCAGTTTGACATCAGTGGTGGGTAAATTAATGGAAAGTATACTTAGAGATAGTGTTTATAATTATCTGGATAGACAGGATCTGATTAGGAGTAGCCAGCATGGATTTGTACGTGGAAGGTCATGTTTGACAAACCTTATTGATTTTTTTGAAGAAGTTACGAGGAATGTTGACGAGGGTAAGGCAGTGGATGTAGTCTATATGGACTTCAGCAAGGCCTTTGACAAAGTTCCACATGGAAAGTTAGTTAAGAAGGTTCAGTCATTAGGTATTAACGCTGGAGTAATAAAATGGATTCAACAGTGGCTAGATGGGAGATGCCAGAGAGTAGTGGTGGATTATTGTTTATCGGGATGGAGGCCAGTGACTAGCGGGGTGCCTCAGGGATCTGTTTTGGGCCCAATGTTGTTTGTAATATACATAAATGATCTGGATGATGGGGTGGTAAATTGGATTAGTAAGTATGCCGATGATACTGAGGTAGGAGGTGTTGTGGATAATGAGGTGGGTTTTCAAAGCTTGCAGGGAGATTTATGCCGGTTAGAAGAATGGGCTGAACGTTGGCAGATGGAGTTTAATGCTGAGAAGTGTGAGGTTCTACATTTTGGCAGGAATAATCCAAATAGAACATACAGGGTAAATGGTAGGGCATTGAGGAATACAGTGGAACAGAGAGATCTAGGAATAACAGTGCATAGTTCCCTGAAGGTGGAGTCTCATGTAGATAGGGTGGTGAAGAAGGCTTTTGGAATGCTGGCCTTTATAAATTAGAGCATTGAGTACAGAAGTTGGGATGTAATGTTAAAATTGTACAAGGCATTGGTAAGGCCAAATTTGGAATATTGTGTACAGTTCTGGTCACCGAATTATAGGAAAGATATCAATAAATTAGAGAGAGTGCAGAGACAATTTACTAGGATGTTACCTGGGTTTCAGCACTTAAGTTACAGAGAAAGGTTGAACAAGTTAGGTCTCTATTCATTGGAGCGTAGAAGGTTGAGGGGGGATTTGATCGAGGTATTTATAATTTTGAGAGGGATAGATAGAGTTGACGTGAACAGGCTGTTTCCATTGAGAGTAGGGGAGATTCAAACGAGAGGACATGATTTGAGAGTTAGGGGGCAGAAGTTTAAGGGAAACACGGGGTATTTCTTTACTCAGAGAGTGATAGGTGTGTGGAATGAGCTTCCTGTAGAAGTAGTAGAGGCCAGTTCAGTTGTGTCATTTAAGGTAAAATTGGATTGGTATATGGACAGGAAAGGAGTGGAGGGTTATGGGCTGAGTGCGGGTAGGTGGGACTAGGTGAGATTAAGAGTTCGGCACGGTCTAGGAGGGCCGAGATGGCCTGTTTCCGTGCTGTGATTGTTATATGGTTAATTACAGAGTTTAACAAAATACAGAAGTAGTCTTAACTACAAAAATCAAACTGATACACATTCAACTTAATATCTAGATAAACAATCAGCAATTACATTGTCACTCCCCTTTACATGTTGTATTTCAATATCGAATTCCTGTAACAACAGACTCCAACTTAGTAACCTCCTATTTTTATTTTTCACGTTAGCCAAAAATACCAAGGGGTTGTGATCAGTATAAACAATTAATGGTCTCTGTACTGAACAAATGTAGACCTCAAAATGCTGTTTCGCTAGGATAAGTGCCAACAATTCTTTTTCCACAGTGTAGTAATTTCTCTGATGCACATTGAACTTTCGGGAGAGATAACGCTACTGGGTGTTCCACTCCATCCCCTGCTTTCTGCAGTAGGACTGCCCCTGCAGCCTCATCACTTGCATCAGTCGCCAGGGAGAAAGGTTTAAAAAGGTCAGGTGCTTTTAACACAGGGTGGTGGCACAATATGGTTTTCAACTTCTCAAAAGCTTCCTGACCAGGACTGCTCCACTCAAATTTTTCCTCCTTCCGTAGGAGTTTTGTAAGTGGTAGGGCAATATCTGCAAAGTTCTTACAAAATTTTTGATAGTACCCCACCATGCCCAAAAACCTTCTCAGTGCCCTCTTATTTGTTGGGACAGGAACCTCGGAAATGGCCTGTACTTTAGCCTGCACAGGAGCCAACTGCCCCTGTCCTACCACATATCCCAGGTACGTTATTGTGGCATGGCCAAACTCACTCTTTGCGAGGTTCACTGTGAGATGGGCTGCAGACATTCTTTTAAACAGTTTTTCTACAGCCTCAGTGTGCTCATCCGAAGTGTCACTCCAAACTACTACATCGTCAATATAAGCCTTTGTGTTTGTTAACCCTTTAATCACGGCATCAATCATCCTCTGAAATGTCCCTGGCGCATTTTTCATTCCAAACGGCAAGACATTGTATTTGTAGAACTCAGATGAGGTGATGAAGGCTGAAATTTCTCGAGCCCTGTCCATTAAAGGAACACACCAGTATCCCTTTAGCAGGTCAATCTTGGTGATGTATCTCGCTTTACCCACTTTATCAATTCAATCTTCCACCCTGGGGATAGGATAAGCATCTGTTTGTGTGATGGCATTCACCTCTCTGTAATCTGTATAGAATCTTATACTACCGTCCGGTTTCGGTACAACAGTGGAGATGCCCATGCAGAGGAAGATTCACGAATGATACCAGCAGCTAGCATATGCTCAATTTCTTTCTCCACTAGCTTGCTCTTTTCCAAATTCATCCGATAAGGGGATTGTTTAATTGGCTGGGCCGAGGTAACAATAACCTCATGCTCTGTTACTTTGCATCTCCTGGGAACATCTGGGCATAAATCTGCATGCCGTTTAATTAGCTGTGTCAGCTGCTCTCTTTGTTCAGGGTCTAAATGACTGACTTTATTGGAAAAATTGGTTAAAATAACAGAGTTCTCTAGTCGGGTGGGTACTACGCTTATCATTTCAAAACACTCAGGCCCCTCCTTATCAATCTTTTCTGCTTCATTGGTCTTCGCGACAACACCAACCACTGTGGGGGTCGTGTCATGATAACCTTTCAGCATGTTAACATGAACCAACTGGCTCGGCTTTCATCTATCGGGTGTTTCAATTGCATAATTCAGAGTCTATTTTCTTGACCACTTTATACGGCCCTTGAAATCTTGCCTGTAGGGGGTTGGTAACTACAGGGAACAGGACCAAAACCTTATTGACCACTTGAAATTCTTGCTCTTGGGTTCGTTTATCATACCATTGTTTCATTTTAGTCTGGGAGTCTTTAAGATTTTGCTTTGCCAACTTGCAAACCTTATGGAGCCTTTCACGGAACCTCAAAACATAGTCAATCACATTGACTTGCACATTCGGACTAGACCGTTTTTCTTTGAGTAAGGTTAAAGGTCCTCTGGGCCTATGACCAAAAACGAGCTCAAATGGACTGAACCCTAGAGATTCCTGAACCGTGTCCCTCACTGCAAACAACAGAAGTGGTAATGCATCATCCCAGTCTCGAGTGTTTTCCTGGCAGTAAGTTTTAATCATGGTCTTTAAAGTCGCGTGGAATCTTTCCAACGCTCCTTGAGATTCCGGGTGGTATGCAGAGGCTAGAATTTGTTTAACTCCCATATGTGCCAACTTTTGCTGAAATGCACGGGATGTAAAGGTATTCCCCGATCCGATTGTATTTCTCTAGGTAACCCTACCATGGTGAAAAATTTAATGAGTGCCTTTACCACTGCAGGAGTCCTAATGTTTCCCAGGGGCACAGCCTCCGGGAATCGAGTAGCTGCACACATCAGGGTCATGATGTTCTGCCGCCCACTCGCAGTTCTGGGCAAAGGACCCACAAAATCCACAATGATTCGGGAAAAAGGCTCCTCAAAAGCGGGTATGGGTCTGAGAAGTGCCTTAGGGATAACCTGATTTGGCTTTCCTACCACCTGACAAGTATGGCACCTTTTACAATAGTCCGCAATATCCTTCCTTATATTTGGCCAATAAAAATCTTTCATAACCCCTATCTACTGTCTTTCTTACTCCCAAATGTCCACCTAGAGGTCCCTTGTGAGCTAATTTCAAAATTTCATCCCGATAAACCTTCGGAACTACCACCTGGTGTACCACCGCCCAGTCCTCATCCACTGGCACCATGGTCGGCCTCCACTTCCTCATTAATACTCCCTCCTTCAGATAGTATCCCTCTGGTTCCTTATCAATCTCTACTTCAGAAAGAGCTGATTCTTTCAACGCCACAAGCTCCTCATCATGACTCTGTTCCTTTATAAATTCCCTCCTGGCTAAGGGTAGATCTACCTCCTCTCCTTTACTCTCTTTAACCTCACTATTCTCCGCTTTACCACCCTCTAACCCCTCTTGGTACAGGGTCGGTAAAAACGTCTCCGCTAAATCAACACTGGACTCATTTAAACTGGCTCCTTTCTCAGCCGCCTTTCTAGACATGCTGCGAGTGATTGCGCAGGCGGGATAAATCTTGGGAATCTATGGGCGGGTCCTCAGCACTTACAGGCTTACTTGTCAGCTTTACTGCTGAATACAAGTCACCACCTGCCAAATCGTTACCAAGTAGGACGTCTACGCCATCCGTTGGTAGTTTTGATCGCACCCCTATTTCGACTGGTCCAGATACCAGGTCACATTTCAGAAACATCCTGTGCAAAGGTAGAGCCTCTGTCCCTTTTCTGATACCCCTTAACACAACCTCTCCAGTCTCAGTCTCCGGGCCAAAATCCAGCACCTTCTTTAGAATCAAGGACTGATCAGCCCCAGTATCTCTCCAGATCCCCACTGGAACTGGGGTTTCTCCTTCTTTCACAGACACTGTCAATTCCGAGATAAACTTCTCACGCCCCTCTTGTGCTCTATCTACTGTTGCCTTCCTCATCGATCTGCTGACCGACTCAATGCAACCTGTAGGGATTGCTGTTTTACCTTTTCCAGTCTCCTCCTTCGGAGCAAAGCACTTAGATGCTATGTGACCAGCTTTCCCACAATTATAACAGGTAAAGCTAGAAACCTTCCTGCCAGCCTGCTTTTCCTCCTCCTTACCTTTTCAACTAGCTCCCGGCTTATTCTCTGCCTTAGACGGTGGACTTTCTCTACCGTCCCTACTGCCTTTCTGGTAGCTCTTATTTGAGGAAAACTTTGACTTGTGGGTTAAGGCGTACTGGTCTGCTAACTTGGCAGTCACAGACAGAGTCTCTGTCTCCTTCTCATCCAAGTACGTCCTCATACTCTCAGGGATACAACCTTTGAACTGCTCTATCAGCATTAACATAATCATAATCTCCCAACAACCCCTTTTGAGGCGCACCAACGCTCACAATACATTTGCATCTCACGGGCAAACTCTAAATATATGTGGTTCCATGGCTTTCTCCAGTTCTGGAACTTCAGCCGGTATGCCTCTGGCACCAACTTGTAACTCCTCAATACAGCCCTTTTTGCTGCCTCATAATTCCTAGACTCATCCATGGACAATGCCGAATATGCTTGCTGAACCTTCCCCCTAAGTACGCTCTGTACCAGAACAGCCCATTGTTCTCTCAGGCCAGTTCTGATTCACAGCCACTTTCTCAAAATGGAGGAAGAACTTATTGACATCCATCTCCTCGAATGGAGGTACCAACTGAATCTCCCGACCAATCTTGAACCCCTCATTTGGATCTGCTGCCTGGTCTCTTCCCTGCTGTACCTTTAATTTCTCTATTTCCAGCTCATGCTGCCTCTCTTTCTCCCTTTCCTCCCTCTGCTTATCAGCTTCTTCCTTCTCCCTTTCAGCCTCCATCTCCTTTATCCGGAGCACATGCTCCCTTTTCTCCTTCTCAGCCAACCTTAATTTTTCTATCTGTAACTGACCCTCACCCGTGACAGGTTTCCTCTCAGGGAACAGGTCCAATACATCCGATGTGAACACACCCTCAGATACATAATGCATAGCTATTACTCTCTGTATATCCAACTTTCTCATCGACGATTTCACCGCCGAGAGATTTAATCGTTTTGCAACACTCACCAATTCCGCCTTCTTGGCATCCTCCAATGCCCCTGAAGTCGAATCTTTTAAAAAATTTGTCTATTTCCATCTCTGCTGGTTTCCCGCCTGGTTATCCACAGATCAGATAAGGGACTTTTATTCCGATTCACTGGTCCCCCAATTTGGTAATCAAATCCTGGAAGATGAGTCCCCAGTTTGTTACGTACCCTATAACTGGGTGTCCGACCAGCAGAGAAAGAAGAATCTGTTGGAGTCTGGTGGTACTATATTCAAAAGTGTTTATTAGTAAAATAAGCAAATCAATACCAATAATGCAAATATATAGATAACACAAGTTAGCAATAATAAACAAGCTCTATTGATGTCTAGGGGTAAATGAATTGTCATAGAAAAGTATAAAGTTCAGTTCATGAGTGCTGAGGTGGTTATGGTTGTTGTGTTGTAATCGTTGGAGAGAGAGAGAGCGAGCGAGATGTAACAGCAGCTTGCGGCAGGCAAACCTTTTACTCCTTTCTTAATCCGTCGTGTCGTTGTGGCCATTCAGTTATGACCCCTCTGTCATTCAGCTAGACTGTTCTTCTGTGGTGGACTTGTCACTCTGGCATGAGTGGACACACACACAAGTTCCCACCAGCCCTGCTATAACACTGTGAGTTTAACTGACCGATCTCCTGGTTCGGTCTCCGATGCCCCCACCTTTACTGTGGGTTCCAACACTCAATCAGTGTCCACTGGTGTGTCTGAAGGGCGTCTTTCCAGACCTGTCTTTTATCCCTACTAACGGGATCTCAGCTATCAATCAATTTTGAATGACTGTGTCCATCAAACCAGCCCACTCCTGCAGTCCACTGAGGAATGTTAATGAGCCAAATGGTAGATAAATAACCCTTGCAGAAGTCATAATACAGTAAATCAACAAGTCTCTCTCCCCTCTCTTATCTGTAGCAGATGTTCTTGCATTTTTTCATCTCTCTCTCTCTCTCTCTCTCTCTCTCTCTCTCTCATGAGCAGCATAGCAACAGTAATGGTTCGTGATTCTCGGGGGGGGGGAGAAATGAGTAACTCTGCACCTCATTGTCCATCAGATCTGTAACAACAGTTACAGAAGGAAATGCAGCAGTCAGTCAGTAGCATACAAAAATTGCTGGAGAACTCAGCAAGTCAGGAGGCATCTATGGAAATTCATAAACAGTCAACATTTTGGGTTGAGACCCTTCTTCAGGACTGTAAAGGGAGGGGGAAGGAGGGTGGCTAGAAGGTGATGGGTGAATCCAGGTGGGTTGGAAAGGTAAAGGGCTGAAGAACAAGGATGGGTACAAGGGAAATGTCAGAAGTATGTTTTTCAAAGTGGGGAGTGTGTGGAATGCACTGCCAGTGATGGTGGTAGAGGCGAATACAATGGGGTCTTTTAAGAGACTCTTAGATAGGTACATGGAGCTTAGAAAAATAGAGGGCTATGCAGTAGGGAAATCCTGGGCAGTTTCTAGAGGAGGTTACATGGTCGGAACAACATTGTGGCCTGAAGGGCCTGTAATGTGCTGTAGATTTCTATGTTCTTTGTCTTATGAGAGGAAAGTGGACCATAGGAGAAAGAAGAGGAGCAGGGGACCCAGGGGAGGTGATAGGCAGGTGAGAAGAGTTGAGGCCAGAGTGGGCAATAGAAGAAGAGGGGAGGGGGAGGATTTTTTTTATTATTGGAAGGAGAAATTGATATCCATACCATCAGGTTGGAGGTTACCTAGATAGAATATAAGGCCTGCACTTTTTTTTTGTGCACTTTATGTAGTCCTGTGTAGGTCTGTAGTCTAGTGTAGCTTTCTCTGTTTTTTTTTATTATTACGTAGTTCAGTCTAGTTTTTGTACTGTGTCATGTAACACCATGGCCCTGAAAAACTTTGTCTCATTTTTACTATGCACTGTACCAGCAGTTATGGTCGAAATGACAATAAAAGTGACTTGACTTGAGGTGTTGCTCCTCTACCCTGAAGGTGGCCTCATCTTGGCACAAGAGAAGGCCATGGACCGACACGTCGGAATGGGAATGGGGATTAAAATGCAAACACGAGGAAATCTGCAGATGCTGGAAATCCCCATAACAACACACACAAAATGCTGGTGGAACACAGCAGGCCAGGCAGCATCTATAGGGAGAAGAGCTGTCGACGTTTCGGGCCGAGACCCTTCGTCAGGACTAACCGAAAGGAAAGATAGTAAGAGATTTGAAAGCAGTGGGGGGAGGGGGAGATGCGAAATGATAGAAGACCAGAGGGGGTGGGATGAAGCTCAGAGCTGGAAAGGTGATTGGTGAAAGTGATACAGAGCTGGAGAAGGGAAAAGATCATGGGACGGGAGGCCTCAGGAGAAGGGGGGGGGGGGAGCACCAGAGGGAGATGGAGAACAGGCAAACAACAAAGTATGTCAGGGATGGGGTAAGAATTTCAGTAACATTGACTTCTCTAACTTCCGTTAATGCCCCTCCTCCCCTTCTTACCCCATCCCTGTCATATTTAGTTGTTTTGTCTGTTCTCCATCTCCCTCTGGTGCTTCCCCCCCCCCCCCCCTTTCTTTCTCCTGAGGTCTCCCGTCCCATGACCCTTTCCCTTCTCCAGTTCTGTATCACTTTCGCCAATCACCTTTCCAGCTCTTAGCTTCATCCCACCCCCTCCGGCCTTCTCCTATCATTTAGCATTTCCCCCTCCCCCCACTACTTTCAAATCTCTTCCTATCTTTTCTTTTGGTTAGTCCTGACGAAGGGTTTCGGCCCGAAATGTCGACAGCTCTTCTCCCTATAGATGCTGCCTGGCCTGCTGTGTTCCACCAGCATTTTGCGTGTGTTGTTATGGGGATTAAAATGCTTGTCCATCGGGAAGTTCCGCTCTTGGTGGCTGGAGCAGAGATGCTTGACTTAAGCGGTTCCCAATTTACTACGAGTCTAACCAATGTAGAGGAGACCACATCGGGAGCACCAGTCTCAATAATTGACCCCAGCAGGTTTGCAGGTGAAAAGTTATTTCACCTGAAAAGACTGGTGCCCTGAAAGGAGGTGAATGGGCAAGTGACCAATTATGCAGCTTGCAAGGATAAGTGCAGGGAAGGAGATTAGTGGGGAGGGATGAATGGAAAAGGAAATCACTGAAGGAGAGGACCCTGTGGAATTTGGGGGGGGGGGGTGGTGGAGGTAAAGATATGTTTGGTTAGATCCCTTTGGAGATGGTGAAAATTGTGGAGAATGATGTGTTGGATGAGGAGACTCATATGGTGGTAGATATGGACAAGAGGAGCTCTATCCCTGTAAAGGCAGCAGGAAGATGGGGTTAGTGCGAAGGTACGGGAAGTGGAGGAGATGCGGGTGAGGGCAGTATCAATAGTGGAGGAAGGGAAACCCTGTTCTTTGGAGGAGGAGGTCTCTGATGTACTGTAAAGGAAAGCCGCATCCTGGGAACAAGTGCAGTGGAGTCGAAAGAACTGAGAAAAGCCAATACAGGGGATGGGGTGGGAAAGAGGTATAGTCAAGAGATATTATTGGTGGTTTGCTGTGCTCAGATAGTTTTGAAATTAACATTTGAGGCTTTGAGGAATAAATGTTGATTTTGGATGTGGAGCAGAATACTGTTGTTCAGATTTGTCTATTTGAGAGGGCAGGTGAGGCCTCCTACAGTGCTGCGGGAGTACTGCACTGATGGATCTCTGTGTCTAAGTTTCTTTAGTGGAACTTGATTTAACAATATTTTGACGGAGTCATAGATGATATTAATGCTGGTGAGTTAGAAGAAGGTATCTTGATGTGGAGTTAATGATTCATCTTTTGACTGAAATGTATTTATTTCTAAAAGCAATGTGAGCATTAATGCTATGTTTACCTTTCCAGGCACGTTCAGATCAGCAATGAATCAGCAATTGAATTCTACAGAAAATTTGGCTTTGGAATAATAGAAACTAAAAAGAACTACTACAAGAGGATAGAGCCAGCTGATGCACATGTTTTGCAGAAAACCCTCAAATACATCGCTCCATCGCAGAGTGTGGAATGTCAGAAATGAAATTGTGGCTGATCTTGCACGTTTGTTGCCAAAAAAAATCTGTACAGACCGTTGGAGGGTGAGCGTCAAGAGGAGCCAATTCTCTACAGCGCTTTGTGGCAATAGGCTTACCACATTAACCAGAAACCACTCAAAATTATTCCCGCATAAAGCATTCTGTATCTTCACCAGTTAGAATTAATGTATCTGAGACAAGCAACCCATCCGCCAGGACTGTAATCAAAGCATGGGGTTTGGTCGTGTTATTATTACTTGCCAGGTCCTAGGTGGGACAGTTTTTGTTTTCGAATTCAAGCGTGCAAACAAGTGATCTGATTTTTGTATTTAAAAACAAAGACCTGTTCATGCATAGTTAATTTTTCCATAAAAGTTTAATTGGTACTTTCAAGAACTAATTGTCCTACAAACTTATTTGTGCCTATTGGAGTGATATCTCCCACTTTTCATTTTGTGGAATAAATATTTCAATTTTAAAGATGAGACTGGATCTTCTGTGGTTGCTCTTCATTTTGTTGGTTGGAGCCATGTCCTGCCCTGTCCTCCTGAAATTGTCTGGCCGCATATTTACCTCGATGTCAGTTGTCATAAAAAAAACCAATGGCTGCAGACCTCATCGGAATGGTTAATGGTTCAAAATGTTGTGACTACAAAAGACTTGTTGATTTATTTAATAAACAGGGCAGGAGGGAGAGTTGAAAGAACAAGTATTAAAGAAACCTCTTGGGCAACATTGAATGATTTCTGAGCTTGGAGGTGAGGTGAGAGAATTGGCTGCACTGAAGAAACAATTCCTTGCCTCCTTGCACAATCTTAAATTATCTGTTTCATTTAAAACCTTGAACGATTAAAGTCAAGCAAAAGTACGATAAATTAACAGAATCAACAGTGGTCACAGAGAAGGAACTCGTGTATCACAAATTTCAAGTTATCATTAATGATCCCCATTTTTCACTTTGAACTGATATGGCTGCATATGAATTAGTGTTACTGTGGCAGACAGTTGTCAGAATCATCTTGTACTAATCTCATTATTCTCTTCAATCAGCTGCATGTCCTCTCACCTTCAGGAAGACTGCATAAATTATATGGGTCATTGGGACCACACCCAGAATATTATAAGTAGGTCTGGCTTCCAAATGTTAGGAAGGATATGTTGACAGAGGATGGAGCAGTGTTAACCAGATTGTTTACTGAGATGGATGTGGTGGGTGGGTGGGGGAGGGGGTGGGTCCCTTAAGTGGAAAGGTTGATCAGACTGGGCTTTTAATCAAGTTTGCCAGCAGGAGAACATACAATATTCTTACATGGCAGATACAGTTCATACTTCCTCTGGCTAGAGTGGGTGGACCCAGAGGTCACAGATTCAAAACAAGAAGCTGGTCCTCAGGGCTAAATTAAGAAATTTCTCTGCCCAGAAGGTAGTGAATCTTAAGAATTTCTATCCAAGGTTGTAATCTCAATTATTGAGAATGTTCAAGACCAGACAATAGTAGACTCAAGTATATGGAGAATTTAAGTAGAATCAACGATATGGAGTGAGTGCAAGCAACTTGGACACAGGTAAGATATAAAGTTTGGTGTTACTAAATGGTGGAGTTGGTGCATAGGACAGAATAGTTTTCAGTTCTTAACCCTCGATTGCTCCTTTTTGTTCTCTGAATGTATTTGTATTGCATGTTACTATAGCTTTGCTGACAAATCTTGGTTCTTAAGTTTCAAGTTAGATTGTCTCTTTCACCTGGTTTCAAGCAGCAGTTGAACGTGACCACTCATCTCATGCTGGCCATTAGGAGGAGTTCTCCATTTGGCACTACTCTCCAAACCTTTCCATCTGGATCTATATAAAACACAAGATTATACAAATGCTGGAAACCCAGAGCAATGTATTCAAAATGCTGGAGGAACTCAGCAAATCAGGCAACTTCTCTGGAGAGGAATAAACAGTCAATGAAGGTTCTTGGCCCAAAATGTTGACTGTTTGTTCTTCTCCATAGATGCTGCTTGACCTGCTGAGTTCCTCTAGCATTTTGTGTGTGTGTTCCTCTGGAACTATAACAGTTTCCTTTTGAGAGTACCTGTTGAATATCCTTTCAAGACTCAACATCTTTTCCTGTCTGCTTATCTCAAAAAAGGCAGTGAATTTCTAGAAATCTCTGCCTCAGATAGTTGTGACCAGATCATTAGATATATTTACAATGGAGATGGAAATTAAGCACTGATAAATTGAGAATTATGGGAAAATGGCACAGCAGAGTAAAGCCAGTATAGATCAGCCATGATCATATTGGATGGCAGGGCTTCCTTGAGAGGCTAAGTAGCCTACTTCTGTTTTCTTGTGTTTATGTCATTTACCTTCAATTTGTTCTCATGTTTCATTCTGCTACCAGAAATGATCACTTAATTTACTGTATCAAAACTCTTCATTACCTTAAACTCTTGTATTAATTCTTGTTGGTTATCTTAAAATTGGAATTCCTTTATTACTGTGAACAATGAAAAGCTTCAGATCGTACATCTGCCCCAGGAGCTGGAATGCTTGTCCCAAGTCCTGAATCACTGACGGGTGCTCAACAACCTGTGGCAGGGCTGGAGTGCCATCACCTCTCACAAAGTGAAACCAAGTGACGTTGATGGCAAGGCTTTGCTTCCAGATGAAACCAATGCCTTTAATGCTTGCTTTGACTGTCAAAACATGAAGGCACCTTCACAAGCTCCCTCAGCCCTGATGACCCTGTGATTTCAGTTTCTAAGGCTGATGTGAGAGCATCCTTTAGGAGGGTGAACCCATGGTAAGTACCTGGCCCAGATGGGAGATGCTGTGCTGGTCAACTGGCTGGAGTGTTTAATCCTTCTTCTGAGGTACCCACCTGCTTCAGGCAGGCTTCAATTATGCTGATAACCTGTCTCAATGGCTATTGTTCAGCACTTACACCCACTGTGGTGAAGTGCTTTGAGGAACTCAGGATGAAACATTAATACCTGTCTGAGATGTGACTTGATCCTCTGACTCAATGCCAGCAAATTCAATTACTGACTTCAGGAGGAGTAAACGGGAGATCCAATCCTTATGAGGGTATCAGGTGGAGGGATTCAGCAACTTTAAATTCATCAGTGTTTTCACTTCAGAAGATTTGTCCTAGATCCTGCATTTAGGTGCCATGAAGAAAACGTGGCAGCGCCTCTGCTTTCTTAGAAGTTTGCAAAGATTTGGCATCTCATCTAAAGCTAAGAAACTTCTCTAGATGTGTGTTATATTGCTATTGTGGTACCACTCTGCCAGATTTTCAATTTCCCCCCTATATGCTGATTCATCACCACCTTTGATTTGGCAAATGACTGGTGTCAATTAACAAAGTTGTCATTGGAGCTGTGCTTAGCCCCACAATCATGCATATAAAGCGAGTAGAGTGGGGGGTACCACACAGCCTTGTGATGCACAGTGCTGATGAAGATTGTGGAAGAGATGTTTTTGACAGTCCAAACTAACCTGGATCTGCAAGTGAGGAAATCATAGATCAAGTTGCACAAGGGGGCATTGAAGCCAAGGGGGTGATAGTATTGAATGCCAAGCTGTAGCCAATAAAAATGCATATTTGCTGTCCAGATGTTCCAGGGTTGAGTCAAGAGCCAATGAAATGGCATCTGCTTGTTGACCTGTTGTGACGGTAGGGAAGTTCGCATCTCAGGCAGGAGTTGATAAGTTTCATCACCAACCTCTCAAGGCACAGTATGCAAACACCAATGCTTGAACAAAAAAAATGCCTATCAAAAGGTCACGAATACAGCCCAGTCCATCATGGGTAAAGCCCTCCCCACCATTGAGCAGATCCAGATGGAGTGCTGTTACAGGAAAGCAGCATTCATTACCAAGGACCCATATCATCCTGGCCAGGTACAGGAGCTTCAGGACCCACACCACCAGGCTCAGACTCCTGAACTAGAGGGAATAACCTCGCTCTCCCTACCACTGATCTTGCCACAACCTGTGGATTCACCTTCATAGACTTCATTCCATGTTCTTTATATTTATTGCTTCATTATTGTTGTTGTACTTGTACACATTTACTCTTTGAATCTGTCCCGTTCGGTGCAGTCATCAGTAATTCTTATATGGTGTTTCTTGCATTTACTGTGAATGCCCGCAAGAAAATGAATCTCTAGGTTGTATATGGTGACATATGTACTTTGACAATAAATTTACTTTGAACTTCTAAGTCCCTCCTCCAGAGGGATGCGAAGGCAGCGTAGTCAACCGATCAATCAACGATCGTCACTGTTGCCCCGCCCCTTCTAGCACAAACACTTCCGGCTCCCACTCAACCGAACTTGACCCACGGCTCCCGCCCATTGGCCCGTTGATGTCACCGCCGGCTCGGCGATAGGCCCGATCGCCATGACAACGGCGGGTAGCACGTTCGGCTGCATTGGGGCCTGATTCTGAGGGGGGGAAGGCCTGGGCCCGAGCCCCGAGCTTAAGTTAGAAGTTGCGGCCGTCTGGGAGTGAGAGCCTCCCCCCCCTCACCCCGCCCAGCCTAGCGCCCCGGAACTCCTGCTGGGTCTGAACCTCCACCTCTTCCTTCCTTCACCCCATACCCGTCTCGGTGGTCCTTGGGCAGGGTGGGTCTGGGGCTGGGCTGGGCTGGGCAGGGCTGAGTTGAGGCCGAGGCCCGGGCTTGTCTCTGGGGCGTCAGTGGGCCCAATGTGTGTGTGGCAGATGAGGTGAAGAGACCAAGACCCTGGCCGGCCCAGCCTTGGAGCCTGAGCCCCCCTCCCCGTACCTGCCCTCTCACTCCTTACCCCCCATCCCCAAACACAGTGGGAGGCGATGTGGGCGCCGATGTCCGAGGCCACCTGGGAAGCTGCTGCACTGGACACTTCCCCCGCCGTACCCTGAGGTAAGGCAGGACTTTGGTGGAGGGCGGTGGGCGGGGGTTCAGTGAAATCTCCACCTCACCTCAATCACACACCTCTCAGGATTGAGCCCAGAACAGTAACCAGCTGTGTTTTGGAGAAGAGGGGTGAGAAACACTCTCAAGCAAGAAGGTTGTAGATTGAAGCCTTTTTCCACAGAGCTGCTGTCTTCTGGATGAAATAGTGGTCTGACTGCTAACTTGGGCAGGTGTAAACGATTGCATCATAGTATTCAAAGAACAGGAAACTTGTGTTTAGTTTCTGTCTTATTAGACTTTGCTACCACCTTGGCACATTTATTTCACTGATATGTTTGTGATATTCCTCTATAAAAATAGATTGCTGCATTTCCATGTATGGAAAGGATTATACCCTAAGAATATTTCATTGGCTCTAAGTGTTTTGGGATGTTCTGAAAGACAATGAAGATACAGTAGATATGCTTCTTCCGTTTTATTTTCCTCTTTGGTGGTGTTGAAGTCACTTTGCCCTTCCAATGGTAACTGTTCCTTCAGTTTTCAAGATCGTAATCTATAGCCCTCTTGCCATAACATCCTTATCTCCTTTACAAAGTTCCTTAAAATCTATCTCTGATGGAGCTCTCAACATAAATCTAAACTTCTCTTGTGAGCTGCTGTCAGATTTTCTCTTAAAGTTGCCTCGGAGTTACTGGACCTTGGGATGGTTTACTCTATTAAAGTGTTTTGTAATAAAAAAAAATTGTCCAGGAAATACTCATCTGGTCAGGCAGCACCTGTAGAATAAAGAGTCAGCAAACTTTCAGAGTGCCAATTTTTTTCATTAGTGAGTTGACCCGCTGCTGATCTTTACGTTATTTGTTGTTGCTAAATTTCCAGGCTCCCGCTTCATCATTGCGATGTTGTAGTTATTACCTCTGGTAAAGTATGCTGGCCTCATCACACCAAGTAACATTGAGGTCTTGCTGTATTTGTTCCAGTTTGCTCAAGTGGGATTGTTTTTTGTCACTCTCTGACTCCTTGAGTAGAGAGGCAACTGCCACCTTATTAGAAGTTGAAGAGTTGTGTGCTTTTTGATGCTCCAATGAGGCAGAGTTGCATCGGCGTCACTGACAACAATCATAATGCTAAAGAGAGTGAGAGTTGGCCACTTAACCCTGTGGGTCTGCTCTAATATCCAACATCATTAAGCTGATCATCCTTTCCTTCTCCCATTGGCATTAAGAAATTTATTTACCACCTCGTATAATGACCTGGCCTCTGTTGTCTTTGTGGTAGAGAATTCTACAGGCTCGTTATAGTCTGGGTGAAGAAATATCACCTGACCTCTGTTCTAAATGACAGACATGAGGCTGAGACTCCTGGGTCTGGAATCTCCAACCATTGGGTACATCACACCTGTATCTTGTCTGTTTCTCTTGGGGACATTGGGGAGGTGGGGTGGAAATACATCTCTACCAAAGGAGGGGAAAGGCGCTGCTTCCCTCCATTAACTGAAGGTCACCCTTGAGCACGGTGTAGCAGCTGCTAAGCACCCTCCTTCCCCCCCCCCCCCCCCCCCCCCGATCCAGGGTCACATGAAGCCATGGTCGTACGAGCAGGTGGTGCATATCACAAATCCTGGTAATGCAACCACTGACACCAGGCAGACAATCTCTGAGGAGTATTGCTGATGACTGGGGGTCGCTGTCTTGTAAAGACACAGCCAGGAAGAAGGCAATGACAAACCACTCCTATAGAAAAAGTTGCCAAGAACAATCATGGAAAGTCCATGATCGCCTATGTCATATGACATGGTGCATAACAAACAAATAAGGCATACCTCTTATTCTTCTGTTGTCATGAATAATCCAAGACACTTTGTCCTGCAACCATAGGAGGCACAAACCTTGTCCTTACATCAACTCCCTACAACCTTCCAGAGATTCACCTGTACCTCCATCCTTGTCCATTTCATTTGGTGTTGTCACTGTGGTGTCCTGTGGAATCCTGGAGGTTCACTCCTGCAACTTTCATCATCCATTTCCTTGTACTTTCTTAACATTCTTGGGGAATTTCACAGACCATTATCCATCCTTGATGTAGCAACCTTCAAATATCTGTTAATTTCATGCTGTTTTTCCATTCTGTGATGGCTGTTTTAACAACTGACTATCACAGTGGACAAGAATGAACAACTTTTAATTCATGAATATACTATTTAGATATCTTCCACTGCCTATGTCAAACCTTATAGCTAATTTGTGCCTCATGTCTTTGCAGCTTCCTTTGTTCAGATTCAGGGCCTCAAATTCCAGTATTTCACTCTTCTTCTTGATGAAGAATTCTGTCATGTTCTGTCACTTTGCACTCAGTAACCACACATGAAAAAAATAATTATTCCCTTCCATAGCATCTAGTTTAGGATTGCCTGCTATCTAGTTGGTCTTCAAAGTAAAAAGTACCAAAAAAAATCAGTTAAAAGTAAATGTATTATCAAAGTATGTATAAGTCACCAAAGAAATACAATAGAATCATTGAAAAACTACACACAAAAACTGACAAACCAAAGTGCAAAAGAAGACAGGTTGTACAAATACAAAAAAACTAATAATAAACGAGTGAGTGAGGCCTCCATTGGTCCTAGTTGTCCAGATAGGCAAGTCTGGGTAGTATGATATGGAGAGCAAGCTGTTGTGCATGCCTTGTCACACAACTGATGAGCCCAAAGTGCAGCCGAGACCGATACAGTTTGGTACCAGCAGCTTTGCAGCAGTTGCTAGTTAGCATTGAACTCAATGTAGGGCTGCCTTAGGGACTCCAGCTCCAGATTTTATCCTCGGGGTTTATTCCCGAAGCCTTCCCCGTGTGTGGGAGTAGCCGCAAGGCGGTGGAGATTTGAGATCAGAGTTTTCCTTCCAGCTGAACTGCCAACCATGGTTAACGAGCCCCATCTGCATGAAGCGACTGGTTTTAAGGAGCTAGTCCCTTCTCCTGTCGGTAAAAATGTTTCTGCTGGGCTGAGTAACTAAGCCACATGTAAAGGCCAGGCGCTGGACTTGGTTGTCAGAGGCACATGCTGTTGGGAGCATTTAATATGCAGTGAGAACTTGTTCCCATTGTCACCCCCAGCTATAACAACCTTAAGGAACCAAATAATAATAAATAATAGTTGGAACATGACTTGTAGAGACCTTGAAAGTGAGACCATATGTTGTAGAATCAGTTCAGTGTTAAACTGAGTGAAGTTATCCATACTGTTATCTACCAGAAGTCAGTTGATTGAATGGTAATGACTGTTCCTGAACTTGGTGCTGTGGGACCTCAGGCTCCTGCACCTTCTTTCTGATGGCAGCAGTGAGAAGAGAACACAGCCTTGGATGGTGGATACTGCTTTCTTGTGGCAACACTCCTTGCAGATGTGCTTGATGGTGGGGAGTGCTTTTACTGTGATGCAATGGAAGAGAATTATTCCATGTTGCCAAATACAAAATGGTACTTTCTGAACCAAATCAAAATATTATTAATGTTGGTAATCATTGAAAAGCTGAAGGAAGTTCATTTTGGTCATAAGCATTGGTATTGCAAAATGTAAAACAAACTCAGAAAAAGCTGGACATAATCACTGGTTCAGGCTGCACCTGTGGAAAGAGACAGAGTCAACATTTCAGATCTGAACCCCAGAGATTCTGCAGATGCTGGAAACCCAGAGTAAACACGCACAAAATGCTGGAGGAACTCAGATCAGGCAGCATCTATGGAAAGGAATAAGCAGTTGATGTTTCAGGTTCTGACTTTTCTACCTACCGTGCTGTTCCTCACCCTCACTTTGGAAAGTCTGATCACCTGGATGTACTTCTACTCCCTGTGTATATGCAGAGACTGAAGACTGTGGAAACAGTAGTGAGGACCAAGAAGGTACGGACGAGGGTGGCACAGGAACACTTAGAAGACTGCTTTGCATTGGTGGGCTCTACTGTATTCAGGAATTCATCTTCAAATCTGGATGAGTATGCCACAGTTATT
Source organism: Hypanus sabinus (assembly GCF_030144855.1). Taxonomy (NCBI): domain Eukaryota; kingdom Metazoa; phylum Chordata; class Chondrichthyes; order Myliobatiformes; family Dasyatidae; genus Hypanus; species Hypanus sabinus. Next base: position 146,158,786 of record NC_082710.1, on the reverse strand, counting down.
ACTGACTTCATTAAAACCTGCGTGGTTGAGTGTGTGCCTATGAAAACTTGCTGTACATTACCAAACCAAAAGCTGTGGATGAACCAGGAAGTTCGTTATCTACTAAGGGCTAGATCTGTGGCATTTAAGCCTGGTGACCCAGATCTGTACAAGAAAACCAGGTATAACTTGTGGAAGGGCTATTTCAAGGGTAAAGAGACAATTCCAAGTGAGGTTGGAGGCGACATTGGATGCATGACAACTCTGGCAGGGATTGCAAGACATTACTTCGTACAAAGTAAAACCCAATAGCATGAGTGGCAGCGATGCTTCACTACCAGATGAGCTCAGTGCCTTCTTTGCCTGCTTTGAAAGGGAGAATATAACTACAGCTGCGAATATCTCTGCTGTGATCTCTGTCTTGGAGGCTGATGTCAGGCTGTCTTTAAGGAGGGTGAGCCCTCGCAAGATGGCAGACCCTGATGGAGTACCTGGTAAGGCTCTTAAAAACTACTGCCAACCAATTGGCAGAAGTATTCAAAAACATTTTCAACCTCTCACTGTTACAGTTGAAAGTTCCCACCTGCTTCAAAAAGGCAACAATTATCCAACTGCCTAAGAAGAATAATGTGGGCTGCCTTAATGACTATCACCTAGTAGCACTCACATCTACGATTATGAAGTGTTTTGAGAGGTTGGTCATGGCTAGAATGAACTCCTGCCTTGGCAAGAACCTGGACCCACTGCAATTTGCCTTTTGCCACAGCAGACACAATCTCATTGGCTCTTCACACGGCCTAAGATCACCTAGACAGTACAACACCTGTGTCAAGATGCTGTTCATCAACTGTAGCTCAGCATTTAATACCATGATTCCCACAATCCTGATTGATAAGCTACAGAACCTGGGCCTCTGTACCTCCCTCTGCAATTGGATCCTCGACTTCCTAAGCGGAAGACCACAATCTGTGCAGATTGGTGATAATATCTCCTCCTTTCTGGCAATCAAAACTGGCGCAGCTCAGTGATATGTGCTTAGCCCACTGCTCTATTCTCTATATACCCATGACTGTGTGGCTAGGTATAGCTGAAATACTATCTATAAATTTGCCAGTTAGACAGCCATTGTTAGTAGAATCTCAGATGGAGATGAGAGGGTGTACAGGAGCAAGATATACCAGCTAGTTGCAGCGGCAATAACCTTGCACTCAATGTCACTAAGACCAAAGAGCTGAAGGGTAAGACAAGGGAACGCAAACCAATCCTCATTGAAGGATCAGAAGTGGAGAAAATGAACAATTTGAAGTTTCTGGGTGGCAAGATCTCTGAGATCTAACCTGATCCCAACTTATCGATGCAGCTATGAAGAAGGCAACACCTGGGCTATATTTCATTGGGAGTTTGAAGAGATTTGGTTTGTCAACTGAAACACTTGAAAACTTCTATAGCTGTTACATGGAGAGCATTCCGACAGGCTGCATCACTGTCTAGTGCGGGGGTGGGGGGGGGCAGGGAAGCTACTGCACAGGACCAAAAGAAGCTACAGAAAGCCATAAAATTAGTCATCTCCTTCTTGGGTACTGGCCTCTGTAGTACCCAAGACACCCTCAAGGAGTGGTGCCTCAGAAATGCGACGTCCATTATTAAGGACCCCCATCACCCTCTTCTCATTGTTACTGTCAGGAAGGAGGTATAGTAATCTGAAGGCACACACTCAAAGATTTTGGAGCAGTTTCTTCACCTCTGCCCTGGACATTGAACCCATGAACATTACCTCACTTTTTTTTTAATATATATTCTGTTTCTGCACTATTTTAAATCTACTTAATAAAGAAATACACACACACACGCACACGCACAGCAGTTGTACTACTGCTGCTAAGTTAACAAATTTCAAGATGCATCCTGGTGATAATAAATCTGATTCTGGTCAGGATTTTCAGATCTAAGCCATGCTTTACATTCAGTGCAGATATTAACTGGACCTCTGCAGTTTTTTTTTAATGGGATTGGGCCCAGTATTTATTTTGATCATTTTGTTCACTGGTGAGATGGTCAGTAATTGGATAACATTTTTAGGATAATCAGTTTAGGTTTCATTTTGTCTGAGTTTTTAACATTGTTGTGATTTATTAATAGTCATCTGATTATAGATAACCTCTAATTGTATTACTGTTTAAATTGTAGAGGACATCCAAGGACTAGACAGGACCACCCCTCTTCCACTGTTTTTGGATGAGAAAATGGCTAATTTGTCTTGAATTCCAGTTCCTGAATTATTCTTTACTCACAATTTGTCAGTGTGGGTTTTGAGATTTACAATGAACTTCCAGTGTCTAGCTGCTTAGGAATTTGGGGTTTGTGAACACATATTTGAAAAGAAGAAATTTGTACGGTAATGGGGGAAAAGGCAGAACTGTTGGATGAGTTGAATAGCTGTTTCATTGCCAGCACAGGAGCAGTGGAACAAATAGATCCCTTCTATAAGAGAAGCATCATCTGAAAAATGCTTTGTTCTGCTGACCATACTATTAATAAACCTTTTGGTTTCATACTATGTCAGTTATCTCCAGTAAGGAACATAATTAAGAACTTGGTTGTTTATTTTCCAGATACTTTTAATCATCATATAGAATTTTCTAATTAATCTGGTATCCTCCCCTGTTTTTGGGTTACTGACTGCATGGTTGGTTCCTGTTCTTTAGATCTTACTGTGCATTTGTTGCAGACCTCTGAATTGTAGTCAAAGTTTGGCATTACTTGTTATGCATCCAATTCACTATTTCAACCAATATGTCAGTCCATGGCCTCTACTGCTGTGATGAAACCATACTCAGATTGGAGGAGCAACACCTTATATTCCGTCTGGGTAACCTCCAACCTGATGGCATGAACATCAATTTCTCAAACTTCCAGTAATAGCCCCTCCCTCCTCTCCTTCACTGTTCCCCATTCCTTATTTCTTTACCTCCCCATCACCTCCCTCTGGTGCTCCTCCTCCTTCCCTTTCTTCCATGATCTTCTATTGTCTCCTTATCAGATTCCCCCTTCTCCAGCCCTTTATCTCTTTCACCAGTCAACTTCCCAGGTCTTCACTTCACTTCTTCCTCCCCTCCCGCACCTTCTTACTCTGACTTCTCATTCTTTGCACAATCTTAGCCTGAAATATCGACTGTTTACTCTTTTCCATAGATGCTGCCTGGCCTACTGAGTTCCATGTGTTGGATCTCATTGAGCCATGCAATATTCCAGGAGAGTCATAAACACAAGGAGTTCTGCAAATGCTGGAAATTCAGATTAATGTACACAAGTGCTATTTCTGCTCAGCAGGTCAGGGAGCATCTTTGGAGAAAATAAGGAGTTGACGCTTCAGGTCAAGACCCTCAGCAGGATTAGTCTCGTAAAGCAGTACAGCAGGGCTCATCTACCAATGCAACTTGAACTTCTGCGTAGTCTCACATTGACCATATCCCTCCAAACCCTTCCCATCCATGTACCTATCCAAACTTCTCTTTGAAGATGCTGAGAGGTTATTTCCCTTGGCTTGACAGTCCCCCCACCACCAGAAGCAGTGGAAGTTTTCAAGGGGACAGTGGGGGTTGCTCAGTCGCAAGGGGAACACCTGAGGGATTACAGGCTTAATTTATGAAATGAATTACTTATTATAAGTATTTGAACTAAAGTGTCTCATAATTAATTACAATGATCACATAACCACCTCATCTCTTGCTAACTCACTGCTCTTTTGGACTTTGCTAGAAGCGTGTTATAGCTGTTGATAATGTGTTTGGCATATCATGAGAAATCTGGAGTGATGAAATCGTGTCATTTCTGGGCCTGGTCTGCATATTATTGTCATTCACTATTTAATACAGTGTTAGTCAGTACTATTCCCATTCTGTAATCATGCAGTCCCAGTGAAAGAGGGTATGACGTTGAGCGGAGTAGGGTTCAGAATCTGCTCTTTTGAATGGTCTTGACCATATTTCTCGAGCCTGTGGCCTAACCAAGATTTTGTTGCCCCTCATTATGTATCTTCAGGCAGAGAGTCAGGTATTGCTTTAGCTATGACGACTTCATAATTTTCCCTTTTATTGATTGCAGCACTTGAGGTTGGACTTAAACAAGAGGTAATGACCATAGACATTAATCTATAATGCAAAATGAAATTGCTTATTGATAAATCTAGACAGCCCCATACAATTGGAGAAAAGCTGATTCTGCCAGCAGCAAGGGAAGTTCTGAGCATGGTTTTGCATTAGCAGGCCGAATAATCAAAGCAATTCTACTCTGTTCAAAGACAATAGATGAAGTGCCTGAGAATGTGGAAGATATTGTGTAACAGAATTTGGACTACAGAATACTTAGAACAACAGAATTTGCTCTGCATTTGGATGAGTCAACTTTGCCAGGCAATGAACCTTTGCTTCATGGTTATGTTCGCTTCATATAAGATGAAAGCTTGGTTCAAAAGATGCTATTTGCAAGGAGTCTGGAGGCAGATTACAAAGTGGGAGTCAATATATCAGGTTGGTGAGCAGTTTTTCAAAGAGAAGAGCATTCCACTCACCAGCATTCTTGTTGTGCAACAGAAAACGTAGAAAAAGGATGGTAGGGTACAGGAACCATGGTATACAAAGGCTGTTGAAAATCTAGTCATAAAGAAAAGAAAAAGTTTACGAAAAGTTGAAAAAACTAGGTAATGATAGAGATCTAGAAGATTGTAAGGCTAGCAAGAAGGAACTTAAGAATGAAATTAGAGAGCCAGAAGGGTCCATGAGAAGGCCTTGGCAAGCAGGATTAAAGAAAACCCCAAGGCATTCTACAAGTTTGTGAAGAGCAGGAGGATAAGATGTGAGAGAATAGGACTAATCAAGTGTGACAGTATGGTGTGTATGGAACCAGAGGAGATAGCTGAGGTACTTAATGTTTGCTTCAGTATTCACTATGGAAAAGGATCTTGGTGATTGTAGGGATGACTTGCAGTGTATTGAAAAGTTCAAGCATATAGGCATTAAGAAAGAGAATGTGCTGGAGCTTTTGGAAATCATCAAGTTGGATGAGACCGGACAAGATGTACCCCAGGCTATTGTGGGAGGCAAGGGAGGAGATTGCTGAGCCTCTGGCAATGATCTTTGCATCATCAATGGGGACGGGGGAGGTTCCAGAGGATTGGAGGGTTGCAGATGTTGTTCCCTTATTCAAGAAAGGGAGTGGAGATAGCCCAGGAAATTATAGACCAGTGAATTAAGTTGATGGAAAAGATCTTGAGAGGCAGGATTTATGAACATTTGGAGAGCCATAATATGATTAATAATAGTCAGCATGGCTTTGCCAAAGGCAAGTTGTGTGTTATGAGCCTGATTGAATTTTTTGAGGATGTGACTAAACACATTGATGAAGGAAGAGCAGTAGATGTAGTGTCTATGAATTTCTGCAAGGCATTTGATAAGGTACTGCATGCAAAGCTTATTGAGAAAGTAAGGAGGCATGGGATCCAAGGGGACCTTGCTTTGTGGATCCAGAATTGGCTTGCCCACAGAAGGCAAAGAGTGGTTGTAGATGGGTTATATTCTGCATGGAGGTCAGTGTGCTTCAGGGGTCTGTTCTGGGATCCCTTCTCTTTGTGATTTTTATAAATGACCTGGATGAGAAAGTGGAGGGATGGGTTAGTAAAATTTGCTGATGGTTTAAAGAGTGGGGATGTTGTGGATAGTGTGGAGGGCTGTCAGAGGATACAGCAGGATATTGATAGGATGGAAAACTGGGCTGAGAAGTAGCAGATGGAGTTCAACCCAGATAAGTGTGAGGTGGTTCATTTTGGTAGGTGAAATATGATGGCAGAATATAGTATTAATGGTAAGACTCTTGGCAGTATAGAGGATCAGAGGGATCTTGGGGTCTGAGTCCATAGGACACTCAAAGCTGCTGCACAGGTTGACTCTGTGGTTAAGAAGGTATACGGTGCATTGGCCTTCATCAACCGTGGAATTGAGTTTAAGAGCCGAGAGGTAATGTTACAGCTTTATAGGACCCTGGTCAGACCCCAGTTGGAGTACTGTGTTTAGTTCTGGTCACCTCACTACAGGAAGAATGTGGAAACTATAGAAAGGTGCAGAGGAGATTTACAAGAATGTTGCCTGGATTGGGGAGCATGCGTTATGAGAATTGGTTGCGTGAAGTTGGCCTTTTCTCCTTGGAGTGACGGAGGATGAGAGGTTACCTGAAAAAGGTGTATAAGATGATGAGAGGTGTTGATCGTATGGATAGTCAGAAGCTTTTTCCCAGGGCTGAAATGGTTGTCATGAGAGGGCACAGTTTTAAGGTGCTTGGAAGTAGATACCGAGGAGACGTCAGAGGTAAGTTTTTTTTTTACGCAGAGAGTGGTGAGTGCGTGGAATGGGCTGCTGGCGATAGTGGTGGAGGCAGATACAATAGGGTCTTTTAAGAGACTCCTGAATGGGTACATGGAGCTTAGAAAAATAGAGAGCTATGTGTAACCCTAGGTAATTTCTAAAGTAAGTACATGTTCAGCACAGCATTGTGAGCCGAAGGGCCTGTATTGTGCTGTAGTTTTTCTGTGTTCCTATGTTTCTAGATGGGCCACCAATAACAAGATGCCACCACGGGTATACTGGCTGTGTGGTGAAAAAGACACAACAGTGCCTCTTTCACCTCATACGGTTGAGGAAGTTTGGTATGGGTCCCCAGATCCCAAGAACTTTCTAGAGAGGCACAATTGAGAGCATCCTGACTGGTTGCATTTACTGCCTGGTAAGGAAACTGTACTTCTCTCAATTGCAGGACTCTGCAAAGAGTGGTGCGGACAGCCCAGCACATCTGTAGTTGTGAACTTCCCAGGTGTGAAAAAAGGGCCTGTAGGATCATTGGGCACCACTTTAATCGGAGGCTGTGTCCTTGGGGTTTAGACTTCCCCACCATAGGAAACATCCTCTCCACATCCACTCTATCGCGAAATTTCAAGATTTGATAGGTTCCAATGAGATTTCCCCCCCACCCCCATTCTTCTGAACTCAAGTAAGTACAGGCCCAGTCATCAAATGCTCATCATTTAATATATCTTTCAATCCCAGCATCATTTTCATGAACCTCCTTTGAATCCTCTCCAATGTCGGTACATTCTTCTTGGATAAGCCCAGATTTGCACACAATAGCCCATGTGAGGCATCACCTGTGCTTGATAAAGCCTCAACATTACATCCTTGCTTTTATATTCTAGTCCTCTTAAAACGAATGCTAACATTGCATTTGCCTTCCTCACCACAAACTCAACCTGGAAATTAACCTTTAGGGAATCCTGCACAGGGACTCTCAAGTCCCTTTCTGCCTTAGTTTTTTTGAATTCTCTCCCCATTTAGAAAATATTTATGTAGTTGAGTGAGTCTTGAAGTGAGGTAGGATGTAGACAACATAGCAAGTTAGGAAGTAGGCAATAGAGTTTAAGATGAGCTGATTTTTAGTAAAGGTAGAAGCTGTGGTGCTGGTCAGGGCCAATTAGGTCTGGACCTTAATAAAGTCCTCGTTAAGATTTGAGCAGCATATAAGGGCAGGCATTAAAATGTGGTTTCCTCTAAGTCCCAAAAAATTGATTGAAGTTGCAAGGAAAGCCTAAAACTTCTTTCCAAATGGTCTCCAAAGCACAACATGGCTTGCCACTCATTGCCTGGTTCTTGAGAGTTGAGCTAATTCATTAAAAGCCAGCTTTTCATATTTTAGACATAGCTTGCAATTTTCTTTTCCAAATCTATGAATACATCAGCACTTCTGATGTATTTTATTTTTCAAGTATAGATTACGTTGTGTCCTATAGTTCAATAAGTGATATTGTAAAGAGTATTGTAAAGATCCAGGCGCAGAATTGGTTTGGGTACACTATGTTATTTTGAGCAAGGTCCTGGAGGTCTCAATAATGAGACAAAGTTTGTTCATGTGGGAACATGTAAATGAGGTGTTGTAGGGGTTCAAAGTCAAAGTAAATTTATTATCAAAAAGGCTATTCAATCCAACTGGACCATGTAACTGTTTAGGATCCCCTTAAAGCTCTTTCTATCCCTTTAGTAGTGGCAAGAGGATAAACGTGGCCTTCTGTGGTTTCCTGTGGATCTCTCCAAAAATATTACTGGAACCTCTTGCTCCCCAATTCTGCAAAATACCATCCTATGAAATGAATCAAAATCTGTGTACATAGATAATTGATCCTCAAACAATCAGTTAATCAATTGAATATAGTAGCAGCAGAAAATGTATTGCTTTCAAAATATTAGCAAATTATCTAAAAACATACCATGCATGGTTCAAGAAAGTAGAAACAAAAACAAAATTTTCCTAATTTTGCAAGTTTGCCAATCTCTAGCACATCTTTGTAGAATTTGTCATTGTAACTTGCAGGGAACCTTACTTTGTGTAGCAGTTCCAACTATTCGATGTTGTGTGGAGTAATATCTCCAAGCTCCATCTGGCTTCGTGGTGCAGTCTGTGTAGTGCCTGGGGTTTCCCTGCGTCCTCCAGTTTCCATTGCACAGTCCAGAGATATGCCAGATCAGTTAATTGGTCATTGTAAATTGTCCTGTGATTCGGTTAGGGTTAAATCAGTGTTATCGGGTGTCGCTGGATGGTGAGCCTCAAAGGGCGAAAGGGCCTATTTTGTGTTGTATCTCTAAATAAATAAACTTAAATCAATGTGTGTACAGTATATATCACCGTATGCTACCTTGCAATTTTACTTGCATGCATTTACGAAAATGAAATACAATAAAACTTCTGAAAAACTATACATAGAGACTGGCAGACAATGTAGAAGGCAAATTGAGCAAATAGTTTTAAAAAAAAGGTAAATAAATAATGCTGAGAATATGACTTGCAGAGTCCTTGAAAGTGAGTCTATAGGTTGTGCAGTCAGTTCAGTGCTGAAGTGAGTGAGTTAGCCAGGATGGCCAGGAACCGGATGGTTATAGGGTAATAACTGTTCCTGAACCTGGTTGTGCGGTTTACTTACTCTTCCAAAGTTCTAGACCATTGAGTTCATCCCACTATGGTAACTGGGGAATTCAAATTCAAGTAATTAAGGCTGGAATTTAATTCATAAAAGGAACAATAACTATGGAACTGTTAGATTGTTGATAGATAAGCACCTGGTTTATATAATATCCTTCAGAGAAGGAGGTAAGCCATTCTTTCCTGTTTTGGCTTATGTGACTCCAGGCCTGCCCTACCAAAGTGGCTGATTCTTAACTGCTTGTAGGGTTTGGGGTGGTTAAGAATGGTCAACACATGCTGGATGTCATAGGAAATCACTCCTAGCACTGTGCTGCCTCCTCGGCTCCTGTGACCCGAGTTTGATCGTGACTTCCACTGCTGTCTGTGTGGAGTTTGCATGTTCTTTCTGTGATATCATGAGCTCCTTGGTTGTTCCAGTTTCTGTAAGGTGTGCAGGCTGGTTGTTATATAATTGGCTGTAGGATGCAGTAATTTATTTTTCCATAATCTATTTGTTATGATAGGAGTGCTGTCTCAATGCAGAAATCATGGAAAGCAGGACAGTTGATGGGTGTGCAAGAGAGAATTGGCTTCAGGAAAATCAGTTGGGGAATGGGATCTCTGAGAGATAGCATGGACTTAGTGGGCTGAACAGACTCCACCAATGTTAGAATCCAACCACCTCAGATTTACAATCATCCATTGCCTTTAGGTAAATCAAGTTTCACATTTCTACCACCCTGTGTGCATAGTAGAATGAATTTTAAAGTTTGAGAACAAAAGGGAGGTATGATGAAGAAGTTAACTGAATGAATTAGACAAATCAAGTACAGAATGTAACAGAAGCAAGAAAGTGACAAAGTAAAAGAAAGATATTAAAATTCTGACATTTCTAAGAGTTGACTACACAGGAATGTGATTGCATAATTTTTATGCAGCAGATACAAAGTACTTGAGAATCTCAGCAAATTTGGCAGCATCCGTAGTGGGGGAATAAGCTGTTGACATTTCAGGCCAGAAACCTTCATCAGGACTGGAAAGGAAAAAGGGGGCAGAGGCCGAAATAATAAGAATGGGAGAGGGGAAAAGTACAAGCTGGCAGGTGATGGGTGAGGGGAAAGTTAGATGGGTAGAAGAGGGGAAGACATATTCATAGAACAATACAGGACAGAAACGGGCCATTCAGCCCACCTAGTCCATGCAAAACTATCATTCTGCCTAGTACCATTGACTTGCACTTGGACCATAACCCTCTGGATCCCTTCCATCCATGTAGTTATCCATATTTCTCTTAAATGTTGAAATGGAACCCACATCCACCACTTTCACTGGCTGTTCATCCACACTCTCACCACCCTCTGAGTGAAGAGGTTTTCCTCATGTTCCCCTAAACATTTCACTTTTCACCTTTAACCTATGACCTCTAGTTGTCTTACCCAACCTCAGTGGAAAAGCCTGCTTGCATTTACTCTATGCCCCTCCTAATTTTGTATACCACTATCAAATCTCCCCCCCCCCCCATTTTCCTACATTTATTTCCTGGAAAATAAAGTCCTAACTTATTCAACTATTCCCTAAAGCTGAGGTTCCTAAGTCTTGGCAACATCCTTGTAAATTTTTTCTGAACTCTCAATTTTATGGATTTCTTTCCTTTAGGTAGATGACCAGAACTGCACACAACATACTAATATGCTATTACCTTATTTTTTTGTAATTGTTATGATAGGAGTGCAGTCTGCAGTCACAATGCCAGAAATGACAGAGAATCAATTGCTGCGCAGAACTCACAGGTGAGTGTGGATTGATTTTAAGCAAATGCGATAGATGATTCTTTCAGGCTCTAATGCATCCTTTGTATTCAGAAGCTTAGAGCTAGTTGAATTTCGATCCTTGTTTAAAATATCTCTCGAGGGCCATCCTTTCCAGAATGATCAGAAGTTTATAAGGAGAGATTGAATAGGCTGGGTTTATTCTCACTGTAATTTAGGGGTTACCTTAGAGATTTACAAAATCATGAAGGGCCTGGAGTCTTTTTTCCAAAACAGGAGAACCTAGAACTAGTGGGCACAGGCTTAAGATGAAAGGGGAGAAATTTAAAGGCCATCTTAGAGACAAGGTTTTCACAAAGAGAGTACTGGCAATCTGCAGCGAGCTACCAGAGGAGGTAGTTGAGATAGAGAAAAAATACATTTAAAAGGTATTTGAACAAGTATTTGAAGGGTCTCGTGCAAGGAAATGAGATTATCAAGGAGGAGGTGAGTTGAAGAGCCTATTTCTGTGCTGTATGATTCCCTGATTTTATGAAAACACTGGTTACTCAGCAGGCCAGGCTGCATCTGTGGTGAATAGAGTTAATGTTTCAAGTCAAAGACTCTTCATCAGAAATGATCAGGAGACATAAAAAGCTTGTTAAACTGTAGGAAATTTGTTAGGGAGGTGTGGGTAGGGTTGTGGGGTAAAACCTGGGATTAGCTGGGGGGCTGGGGAAGGAGTCCAAGCTAAGTTTAAATTCAAGTTTAATTGTCGTTCAGCCATACATGAATACAGCCAAACAAAACTAGAGTTCCTTTGGGGCCAGGGTGCAAAACACTGTACTGAGTCACGCATAACACATACATATAACTACGATAGCAGTAAACGTACGGTCACCAAAAGAATATAGACCAAGACCCCGAATGTCATGTCCTGTAGACTGATGTGCATGGGATGTTGTTCTGGAACCACATTTCTGCAAGAAGGTGATAGGTGAAGCCACAATCAAGAGAAAGTCTGCAGATGCTGGAAATCAAAACAACGCACACAAAATGCTGGAGGAACTTAGCAGGCCAGACAGCATCTATGCAGGTCCTGATGAAGGGTCATGCCCCGAAATGTTGACTGTTTACTCTTTTCCATTGTGGCTGCCTGGCCCGATAGGTGAAGTCAGGTAGGTGGGCAAAGGAAGTAAGAAGCTGAGAAGTGATAGGTGGAAAAGGTAAAGGGCTGAAGAAGAAGGAATCTGATTAGAGAGGAGAGTGGGCTATGGGAGAAAGTGAAGGAAGAGAAGCACAGGAGGGAGGGGGAAGGTGAGGAGAAGAGAGGGGAGAGTGGAGCTAGAGTGGGGGATGGAATAAGTGGGAAGGTGAAGGAGGAATATTACTGGAAATTAGAGAAACCAATGTTCATGCAGTCAGGTTGGAGGCTACCCAACCATGACCTCCTCTACTGCCAAAATTAGGCCACACAGTTTGGGGGAGGAATACCTCATATTCGATCTGGGTAGCCTCCAACCTGATGGCAGGAACATCAATTTAGGAATGGTTAGAGAGAGAAAACATGGACTAAAGAATGTAGACAAACGAATATTGGAATACAAGTGCAGAACACCAAGGCAGACCCAGCTGATCAGGTTAAAAATAAAGGACAAAAGGCTGAGCTATGTCACAGACGAGGATGAAGAAGTGGCAAGCAATATTTGTGCTGGAACAGTGCCTGGCAATGACACTCTCTGATGAGAGAAAACCCAAGTTTGAAGTTCAATTGCATAACCGTTCTGAGTCCTCTACCATCAATATCTTCAGGGCGGGGGGGGGGGGGGGTGTGTGGTGGTGGTCATTATTGATCAGAAACTCAGCTGGACCAAGTACTTAAATACCACAGTTGTGAGGACAGTCAGAAGTTAGATAATATGTGGCAAGTGACTTGCCTCCTGACATTCCAAGGCCTTTTCACTATTCATCAGATACAATTCAGGTGTGCAGTGGAATACTCTCCATTTGCCTTGATGAGAGCAATGTATCAGGAAGACACAAAATAAAGCAGCCTCATTAATCAGCACACCATCAACCACCAAGTATTCATTCCTTCCATCATCTGCACACAGTGACTGCATTGTGTGCCATGTATAAAGTTTGCTGTCATTACCCACCCAAATTCATGGGCAGCAGGTGCATGGGAACATCCGCTCCAAGTTTCACATCATCCAGTTTTGCTGGGTCTAAATCCTGGAATTTCCTGTGCAGCAGCACTATGTGTGAAATCCACCAGAACAACTTAAGCAATCCAAGAAGATGGATCAGCACCATCTCCGCTCGAGTAACATAGAACTGTTGTGCCATCCTTATGACCTAGTCCAAAATCAATCTAACCCTTCCCTTCTACATAGGCCACCATTTTTCACTCATCTCTTAAAAGCCCCAGATGTATCTGCTTCTACCACTTACCACTTGTGTTTTTAAAAAAAGAATGGCAGTTAATACTGGCCTCATTGATGAGGTCTAGACCCCAGAAAAAAAGATGTATTTACAGTATAATGACTTACTCTTTATTTTTCTCTTGTACATAGGAAGAAAAATAGAGAAACTCACAATGCAGGTAAGTGTTGTGACTGCTGATGATTAAGTATTACTCCCTTTTGGTTGTGAAGGGGAGTTTGAGAACACATTTCTTGAATCCCAGGGGACCAATATCCTGGTGGGGAGGTTTGCTAAGGCCATTTGGGAGTGTTTAAATTAGAATGGCTGGGAGGTGGGAACTGAACTGAAGAGACGGAAGAAAAGGCAGTTGGCTCACAAGTAGAAAGTTTGGGGACAGTGCAAGCAGGAGGATAGACAGGTGATAGAGAAGGGACACGCTCAGACCAATGGTTTGAGATGTGTCTATTTTAATAGAAGGAGTATTATGAACAAAGCTTAGGGTGTAGATCAGTACTTGGAGCTCCAATGTGGTGGCCATTGCAGAGATATGGATGGCTCAGGGACAGGAATGGTAACTTAGAGTGCCAGGCTTTAGATGTTTCAGAAAGGACAAAGAGGGAGGCAAAAGAGGTGGGGGCGTGGCTCTGTAGATCAGAGATAGTGTCACGGCTGCAGAAAAGGAGGAAGTCATGGAGGGATTGTCTACGGAGTCTCTGTGGCTGGAAGTTGGGAACAGGAGGGGTCAATAATTCTACTGGGTGTTTCTTATAGACCACCCTGTAGTAACAAGGGCATTGAGGAGCAGATAGGGAGACATTCTGGAAAGGTGCAATAATAACAGGATTGTTGTGGTGGGAGATTTAAATTTCCCAAATATCGATTGGCATCTCTCTAGAGCGAGGAGCTTAGATGGGGTGGAGTTGGTTAGGTGTGTTCAGGAAAGTTTCTTGACACAATGTGTATGTAACCCTTACCCAACAGGCTGGTATATGTCTAGGGGAAAAGGAGATCCAGCCACTCACCCGTACACGCAGGTGCTGTGAGAATCAAGTTTATGCTGCGCGTACCACACAATATCAAACAAACTAAAAGAGTACTATGCAATACAGTATATATGACGCCAACTTATCAAAGTTCATTCAGTTTAGTGCACATCGTTGGAGCTCAACCATTGAACCATTCGACCCCTTGTCACTTTCCTCCGACCTCCACGTCCTTGCACCTGGGACCACCCCCGGTGGTCGACCGAGCAGTGCAGCGCACGTCCACCTTCCTTGGCGTCTCCTTCCCGCCTCTCCTGAAAAGACCGCGAAATCCCCCAAGCTTCCAGCCCCACAAGACAAAATAACATTCCCCATTGGTTAAAAAATGAATACAATCCCCACATCAGCAAGTCCAAAGCTAAACAACTGCGAGAGAAAACACTTATCAAACATAAAAGCATTCCTACTCTAGCAAACCAAAGAAGCCATTTTGATTAACATACACAGTACATTGTATATTCTCCCCCCACCAGCTCATGACATCACCAGAGTTCCCCAAGGCTTCTTGCAACACACAAAACCCAACCCAGGTGCAGAAAGCAGCGACATAACTACCTAGAGCAGTAGAAATCACACTCGGTTCTCCTGGCACCACATATGTCAACCGCTCTGGGGAGCGCCTACTCCTCTGAGATCTCCGTACCTCTTCTGCCCACCCTTCCGCCTCACTGGGCTCCCTCTTCACCTGCGAACCCTCTACCTCGGACACCACAGGTATACCTGTCAGATCCCCACTCCCTCCCTCACGGGGGTCCCCCTTCACCTGAGAACCCTCTGGCTCATGTTCGGGTTCCACCCCCTCTCCCCCCAACGCTGGCTGTCTCTCCATCTGGCCATCAACACCTTCCCTCCTCTCGCCTAACTCAGTAGGGGAAGGGCCAGGAGCCTCCTCTTCTGGTACTGAAACGCCAGCGAATGGGAGCAGGGGCCACTCATCTGAGTCGTCATCTTCCGAATCGGTATCCATTCCTGGGTTAAGGACCCGTCTCGGCTCTTCAGCAGCAGCCTCTTCCCTCGCTCCGCACCCTCGCAGAGTCCTTGTACTAGGCACAACCTCCCAGTCTGGCTCCTTGTCCACCTGCACCGCTTGACCCAGGGGCAGCAGATGATTCCGATGGAGTACCTTGATAGGCCCTTTCCCATCCTCAGGTTTCACCCGGTAAACTGGTAGATTCGGCATCTGGCTCTCTATTACATGGGGGCTGGCCGCCCATCGATCTGTCAACTTGTGCTTACCAGGGAGTCCCAAATTCCATAAAAGGACAAAGTCACCCGGCAATAATTGGGCAAACTTCACCTTTTGATCATATCTCATCTTATTCCTCTGATTTTGTTTCGTAGCCGCCGCTTCGGCCAACTCGTACGCCCTCTGAAACTCCCTCTTCATATTGGACACATACTTTAGATAGGGCTTCCCGGGTAATTCACCCACTTCAGCCCCAAAAGACAAGTCAATGGGCAACCTCGCTTCCCGCCCGAACATCAAATAATAAGGCGAGTACCCTGTAGCATCATTGTGAGTACAATTGTAACAGTGAACCAATTGTCCAATATGACGACTCCACTTATTTTTCTGCCCAATCTCCAGCGTCCTGAGTGTATCCAACAGGGTCCTGTTGAACCTCTCTGACTGAGGATCACCCTGTGGGTGATAAGGGGTAGTCCTGGATTTCTCAACCCCAAGCGTAGTCAGTAATTCATGGATAAGGTGGCTCTCAAAGTCCCGCCCCTGATCACTATGGATTCGCCTGGGAAGGCTGTAATGAACAAAATACTTCTCCCATAACACCTTCGCCACTGTCGTCGCCTTCTGATCCTTGGTGGGAAATGCCTGAGCAAAGCGAGTGTAATGAATGGTGATGACTAAGACATTTGCGGTGTTGTTGGTGTCAGGCTCAATCGACAGAAAATCCATACATACCAAGTCCAGAGGTCCCGCACTCTGCAAGTGTGACAGTGGAGCCGCCAACGCTGGCAGGGTCTTCCTCTGGATGCAACGACTGCATCCCCTACAGTATTCTTCGACCTCCCCCCTCATCTGGGGCCAGTAGAACCGGTCTTTGAGTAATCCATAGGTCTTTTCCACCCCCAAGTGTCCGGAATCATCATGTAAGGCCTGGAGTACAGTCTGCCGATACTTCTCCAGCAGGAACAGTTGCCAGCAGCGGGGTTGGTCCTGAGGTGCTGTGACCCGGTACAAGATTTGGTTCTTTAACTTTAGCCGAGACGACTCCTTCAACAACAGAGTCACGGACGGGTGTTTCGCCTTCTCAGTTAACGCCACATCCCCCTTCTCGACCGCTCTCCACACAGTGCCAAGACCCGGGTCATTTTGCTGAGTAGCTGCCACTTGCCCCGGACTCAGTTCCGGCAACTGTTTAGTCCGCAGTGCGGTCAGGTCACAGTAAGCTAGGGGTATGGCATCGTCAAAAACCCCCAAATGGTCCACGGCTCGCTCCAGCCTTCCTCTTCCCTTGGCCTTCACCGTGATAGAAAACTGACACATAGCCTTCACTCCAGGGGCAGGGACACTCTCCCACTCCTCGTCCTTCTCCTGTTCCCCCGGCTCCCGAGATGACAAAGCATCTGCATCAACATTCTTGCTTCCTGGGCGGTACCTCAGGCTGAAATCATATACCGACAAGGCCGCCAGCCACTGATGTCCTGTGGCATCCAGCTTAGCCGAAGTCAAAATATGAGTGAGAGGATTGTTATCCGTTCTCACCTCAATCTTGGCTCCGTACAGGTAATCGCTCAACTTGTCCACCACCGCCCACTTCAGCGCCAGGAACTCCAACTTGTGAGTGGAATAGTTTCTGTCAGATGGCGACAAGCTTCGGCTGACAAACACCACCGGTTTCAATGCTTTGCCATGCTCCTGGTACAGAACTGCCCCGAGACCCTCTTGGCTGGCAACTGTGTGCAGCACATATGGCTTCTGGGGATTGGCAAAAGCCAACACTGGGGCCTGGGTCAGTGCCCTTTTCAAAGATTGGAACGCCTCTTCACATCGATTATCCCATCTCGAGCCAAGAGGTTCCGCCGGGTTCCAGTATCCTCCAGCGCCTTGCCTCCGGTCCCCCTTCCTTTTCTTTCCCACCAGGGGATAGCCACACAACAGGTGACACATTCTGGCGTATCCTTTCACGAATCAGCGGTAATACCCACAGAACCCCACAAATGAGCGCAGAGTGCTCACGTTCTGGAGTCTTGGCCAGGTGGTCACAGCTTCTATCTTGGTTGGATCAGTAGCCACTCCCTCTTGCGAAATGATATGGCCAATGTAGCTGACCGACGACTTGCAGAACTGTCATTTGTCAAGGGAAAGCTTCAGCCCTTCCTCCTTAAGCCGGCTTAATACCTTTAACAGCCGCTCTTCATGTTCCTCCAAAGTCGATCCGAACACTATCAAATCGTCCAGGTACACCAGCACCTCCAACAGATTCATATCTCCACAGTCCTCTCCATGAGCCTCTGAAAGGTGGCTGGGGCCCCCAATATGCCTTGGGGCATTTGTTCGAACCAGAAGAACCCCAGAGGGCAGGTAAAGGCCGTCTTCTCTTTATTGCCCTCACTCATCGGGATCTGGTAATACCTGCTTCTTAAGTCCAGCACACTGAAACACTTCGCTCCACTCAGACAGGCCAACGCGTCCTCGACCCTCGGGACAGTATATTGATCAGGGACAGTTCACTGTTTCAAAGTCCTGTAGTCAACACACATGCACACCCTTCAATTCTTCTTCCGTGCTGCCACTTTTGGGGATGCATAAGGACTTCGAGACTCAGCTATGATTCCAGCTTCCTTCAATTGGCACAAGTGCTGCCGCACGTCCTCAACATCCGCTGGGGCCAGCCGCCGGGATCTCTCTTGGAACGGGGTGACCTCCGTCACCCAGATGGTGTGGCGAGAGCTTTTGGAGCAGCCAACATCAAACTCGCCCTGAGAAAAAACAGCTTCCATCTTCAGCATCTTCTCCACTAGCCTGCGTTTCCACTCTGGCGACACTGGAGAATCCCCAAAGTTAAAGGCTTCAGCGGTCAGCTCCCTTCGGTGCTCCAATCCCTCCCCGTTAGGGGTCCTCACTGGTGTGCTAGACATTACCGTCACCGGGAACAGATGTGCCAGTGGCATTCCCCTCTTAAAGGTGATTTCTCTTGCCGTAGTGTTCCTGACACTTACGGCTATACGCCTCGCATGTACCACTCCTGGTCTCTGCACTTCGGACCTCACCAGCGCTCCCGCCAGAAATCGTGTCTCCCCTTCAAGATCGTCTGGGGCGTCTACTAACAGGGCTCCCTCTATCTGTAGGCACACACTGGCACGGGGTCCTACCAGCCCATCCAGAATAGAGGTGTGGGTACCCAGTGGTCCCCTGGCTGATCTCTGGGAATGTGTTCCTCCAGAGGCTCCAGTCCGTTCCCTCACCGAGCCTCTCCTAAGTTTCCCGACACCTCTCCCTTCTTAGTCGCGGGGGGGGGGGGGGCTTGCCCTTTGTGGGGCTCCTTGTCTCTCACAATCCTACTGAAAGTGCCCCTCCTCTCCACAGCTATAGCACACCCTCAGCCGCCCACAGTCCTGCCTGAAATACCCCTCTTTCCCACAGTTAAAGCACATGCTGCCTGCCGCCCCTCCTCACCCGGGATGGCCCCTGCTCCCAACCCACTGCAACGCCCCCGGGAGTGAGTACCTTCCCTGTTCTTCTCCTCCAGAGAGGGGTCCCTACTCCCCTGGGGGTTTTCAGTCCTCCACCCAGCCACCACTTCCTGTATCGCTGAGGATCGCTCCGAGTGGCCTGAGCCCCTTTTCTGCCCCAACGCTCTCTCTTCCTCCTGCACCTCTCTGATCAGTTGCCCGAAGGATGGAGGGGAGCCCTTCCTATAAACCTGCTGGATAGTCCACGCCACCTTGTCCTCCTCCAGAGAGCCACTGAATATCTGACTCATCCTCACACTAGCCACATCAGGCGCCTTCACTACCCCCCGGCGCCGCAGCCCCGTAAGCATCCCCTCCATCAGAAATATGTACTCGGAGAGCTCCGTTGTTCCAGGCGTTGGAACTCTGCTAAAAGCAGCCAGGATTCCCCTGACAACCCAAACGCTCCCTCCAAAACTTCTATGCATTCCTCCACTGAAGCTCCAGGCTTCTCAGCTTTCAACTACCGGACTGTTTTGGCTGTTGAACCCCTCAAACTTCCCACCAATCGCTGCCTCTTCTCCTCCTCCAAGCCTGGCCACTCCTCTAACATCAAAGACGTATGCTCGATCCAGGTCTCATAATCCACCTCCCCATCCAGGGTAGGCTTGGCTCCGGAGAACACCCCCAGCTTCAGCCGTGGCCTCTCGGCCACCCCCACCAGGGAGTTAAGTGTGGCTGCCAGCTCCGAGGCTTCCCCCCTACCTGGGGGGCGGGGCCTAGTTACGCCTTCCCCCTCCGACCAGCAAAACTGGATGATGTGACCCCCCTCTCACAAATTTTAGGTGAAGTTGCCTCACCTCTCCATGTCCCCCATAACTTCATCTCTCTTAATAGGCATGTACTAATTGTGTTAGTTGGTTGCTAATCCAGAGGCCTAAATTAATAGTCTGAAATACACAAGTCTCACCATGACAGCTGGGAATTTAACCCCTTTACCATGTATAAAGTACTTTATACATTGATTTATTGTTACAATGACAACTACTCTCATATCTTTTTCTTAATTATAACCAACCATTAGAAGTAGAAATGATCATATTTATTGATCAAAATTGTTGTGGTAATGTTTATTGTAAACATTACAATGACACTGTAGTTAATTTATTGGCCTGGATTTTTCAGTTGCAAAGTTAGAGTAACAACTTGTGCTCAGCATCACTGTTCCTTGTAACTGACAGCAGCCTCAAAACATGAAAATACTCTGATGTCAGTGATTCAGTACTCCTTCATTTACAATATGCAATTTTCTCCAATGCCGTCAAGCTGAAATTCCTTGAACTGACATGAATTTAAACATTTTACCAAATTAGTTGTATTGTTAAAGAGCATGGAAATCCCACAGTAACAATAGTGTTGGAAATTCACAGCAGGTCAAAGAGGTGAAAGAAACAAAGTTAATGTTTCTGCTCAATAGCAGTTGATGAGGACATCTCTTGATTAATTTTATCAGCTCTGAACATTTTTAATTTGCTTTCCAAGCCATAACAATTAAACAGTCTGTCCCTTGATTTCCATACATAAAATTAGTTGTTATTTCCTTTTATGTTTATTTCAAACTACAGAAGTTTTTGTAGATTTCTCCTTTGTGGTGATATTTCTTCTACTTTAGTCATTTGTAAATCCAGTCTCTGTTTAGAATCAGATTTATTATCACCGATATGTGATGTGAAATGTGTTGTTTTACCACAGAAAGGCAAAGATTTATTAATTAAAGATCTAAAAAATCTATAAATTACAAAAATAACTAAATATTACAAAAGGAAAGGAATGTCAAGCTATAGTGAGAAGAGGGCACGCCCCGATTAGATGATACTAAGCTGGGTGGCAGTGTGACATGTGATGAGGATGTTAGGAGAATTCAGGGTGACTTGGATAGGCTGGGTGAGTGGGCAGATACTTGGCAGATGATGTTTAATGTGAATAAGTGTGAGGTTATCCACTTTGGGAGTAAGAACAGGAAGGCAGATTATTATCTGAACGTTGTAAAGTTAGGTAAGGGAGAAATACAAAGAGATCTAGGAGTCCTTGTTCATCAGTCACTGAAGGTGAATCAGCAAGTGCAGCAAGCAGTGAAGAAGGCTAATGGAATGTTGGCCTTTATTACAAAGGGAATTGAGTACAAGAGCAAGGAAATCCTTTTGCATTTGTACAGGGCCCTGGTGAGACCACACCTGCAGTATTGTGTATAGTTTTGGTCTCCAGGGTTAAGGAAGGACATCCTGGCTGTAGTGGAAGTGCAGCGTAGATTCACAAGGTTAATTCCTGGGATGTCTGGACTGTCTTATGCAGAGAGGTTAGAGAGACTGAGCTTGTACACGCTGGAATTAAGGATGAGGGGGATCTGATTGCAACATATAAGGTTATTAAGGGATTGGACAAGATAGAGGCAGGAAATATGTTCCAGATGCTGGGAGAGTCCAGTACCAGAGGGCATGGTTTAAGAATAAGGGGTAGGTCATTTAGGACAGAGTTAAGGAAAAACTTCTTCTCCCAGAGAGTTGTGGGGGTGTGGAATGCACTGCCTCAGAAGGCAGTGGAGGCCAATTCTCTGGATGCTTTCAAGAAGGAGCTAGATAGGTATCTTATGGATAGGGGAATCAAGGGATATGGGGACAAGGCAGGAACCGGGTATTGATAGTAGATGATCAGCCTTGATCTCAGAATGGCGGTGCAGGCTCGAAGGGCCGAATGGTCTACTTCTGCACCTATTGTCTATTGTCTATTAAAGATAATGAGGTTCCTTAGTGATGGATACTGCCTTCTTTAGGCACCACTTCTTGAAGATGTTGTTCATGATGTTTAAGGTTGTGCTCCTGATGGAGCTGGCTGAGTCTACAACTCTCAGCACTTTTAGTACTGATGTTAAAATGTAAATTAAAGTGTTCTGTAGTTCTCCTTAGAAATTGTTACACATGATCATATGTTTGGAAAGCTGATTTCTGACTTGATGTTGGGAATGGGTATCTCTAACGTAAGATTATCCACCTGTAACACATTAGTTTTTGTTTCCACAGTTGCTGACTAAGCACTGGGTATTTCCAGAATTAGTTTTTATTTCAGATTTCCAGCAGCTGCTTATTCTACTTCTCTCTTTTTACTGCTCCCTGGGCTTTTCTCATTTATTTATCTTATTTACCTTCCTCTAGATGGATCAGCTTTTCCTCCTGTGACACTGAAATAACTGTAATCATGTGGACAACCTAACACACATTCCCATTTTCAGCCCTCCTTTTTCCACTCTCTACATGCTTATTTTCTAATTTTTCAGCTCTGGTCATTGACCTGGAATGTTAACTCTGTTTCTCTCCCCTCAGATTCTGCTTGACCTGCTGAGTATTTCCAGCATTTTCTTTTTTATATATTTCTGATGACTTAACTGATACTGGCCTTCAGGAATCCTTTTGAACTGATATCTGATAGAAGCAGTCATTGGAACATGGCAAGTTCTCTTCAAGGAGATTGCTTGATATTTGTTGGGATCTCTTTCTTTTTCCCCCTCAATAAGAAGCATAGTTACTGTAGCTGTGACTGTAAATTCTGAGGCACTTTATTATACTAAGGTAATAGTCATATTCAATATACTATATTTTTGCAGAAGTTTCAACATAATTGTGTACTATCTGTTTTTGTTATTGTTAGTTGAATAGTTTTACTTATGCAGTTTTGAAAATGAATGATCCAGAATTGTAGTTGTTCCTCCAATAAAGATAGCAATATCATTGCCTTCACTTAATTACTAACGTTGAGATACAGTCTTTCCTGTGACTATGAAGAGGGTTAGAGTTCCATCATTGAATTGAAATATACCATTGTGGTGACAGAAATGAGCACGAAGCCAAGGACAGAGTTATGCGGTGGGGGTGGGGAGAGTTTTGGTAATCTGGGTGTAAGTTAAATGCTGAAGCTTGCTGTGTCTGCCATTTGATCGCTGAGTAACAAACTTATTGAACACTAAGGACAGTGGTTCTTAGATGTTTAGCAACAGTAGAAGTGTCAGGAATCCATTTAATGGGCAGCACATAGCAATTTCATTGTCATATGCTTTCGAGTAATGTGTATGTAATTTCAACTTTCCTATTACAATATTTCTGAGCCTTGCTGCATGTGGATCTGTTACTGGAAAGTTAAGTATAGCAAATAAGGATTAGAAATTCAGTTCCTTCAATTTTTAAATGGAAAAATTCTGATTTTCTAGTTGAAAGACATCGAAAGAAGAAGATTAACTCTGGAATAAACAAAATTGGAGAACTTATTCCGTGCTCTCCTGCTTTGAAACAGGTAAAACAGTTCCAATTTTGTACGGCTCTTTGGATTAAAAAAATTAACAAATTGGAGAGACAATGCAAGTTTATATCCAATAAGGACACAGCCACGAATCAATCCAACCATTAACCTTCCCCATGTGATTCCAGATGCTGATACATTTCTTCCAAGTTTCTAATTCATGACCCTGTTGTGTAATACTGGATGGTGGTGGGGGTGGGGGGATGTGGAGTGAGGAAATAAAATGTCAGATGTATAGCAGAAAGGACGAGGGGCTCCTTTGAAATAAAGAGCAAAATTCCAAATTTCGCTTGGGTTCATTTGTATGCTTGCATAAATAATTTATGTACTTGGGAAATCTCTCTGCTCGGAATGATTTCTATTCCTTTGCCATTTAACTGTGTCAAAGAACCTCTAAAACACATGTTTTCTACAGTCCTTTTTCTTTGTACCGCTTTTAAAAGCAGCAATGAATACAACTTTGTTAAACTATTTTTTTCTCTTGTACACAGAGTAAAAATATGATACTAGATCAAGCGTATAAGTACATTTCAGAGCTGAAGAGGCAGAATGATGAAATTCTTCTGAATGGAGGAACCAAAGAACAAGGTGAGCGTATGATAAGATAATCTGTATATTCAGTCTTTTCAGCCTTACTCAGTAATTGTTCTCTTCACTGCCCTCCCTATCCCCCATCGTATTTTTGTGCAATGCAATGGTGAAGATTTTAACCGTGTTTTATCATTGCTATATGTGAAGCTATCACCCCTGATCCTTGATCTTATAAACATAATTTAGCCACACAGACTCTCAAGTGGATGATTTGTTTGTAACTTAATTTGTTATATTCTGCAGCTGAAGAAATTGTCAGACTGCGTAAACAGCTGGATGATCTACAGAAGGAAAATGACCGTTTTGTGGAACTACTGAAAGCTAATGACATCTGCTTGCATGATGACCCTACGATTCACTGGAAGAGGAAATTCAAGGGCACTAAAACTACTATGATGATTTCTCCCAACCAAGTGCAGGAAGATATACTCATCTACACAAACGGAAACCAACTGAATGGGAATTGCCACCAAGCTGCAGTACAGAGTTCACTGGAGCTGACTCTGAATACCCTGAAGAACACTACTCAAGAAGCATGTCTTGATATAATGATGCCAATGGCAATACCTGACATCGGCCAAGTGGTAAACGGGATCCAGCCTCAGACACGGATCTCTCAGCAGAACATGCCCGAATGCCTCCCTACGACTCAGAATTCTCTGAACACTGCACTATGCACCACCACTGTGGGCACGGTCCAGAGTGTGCTGAATGTCTCTACTAACAGTTCTGGGCCAGTGCTTCTTCAGTGCCCCGTAAGCACCTCTGCACAACTTGTGCTGGAGTGTTCACAAGCCTCGTTTGGGCGGACCACCTCAGGAGTTGCCAGTTGTTGCCCCGTCCTGAACATTGGTGGAACTTCTGCCAACACCTGTCCTGCTTTACCTTTGCCCCTACAGCAGATGGGGTCGATGTGCATGGGTGTGGAGTCTTCTCACCAAACTGTTCTGGGGTCCACGCCATCCTGCATCCAGAGTTCCGAGTTCCGGTCAACGAAGTGGCCGGTTAGTGAGTGCCCACAGGGCGCGATGGTGCCAAACGTTTGCCAGAATCCACCTGGGTCGGCCCGTGGCTTGCCACCACCTTTCAAAGCTGGGACAATGTGTCAGGGTGGTCTGGTGTCGTCCTGTCCCATCACCAGCTTGTGGACGATGTCCTGCCCAGCTTCCACCTACACCTGTGCTGCTGACACGAATAGCCTGGGTGCTTTTACGTGCATGACCTTCGCAGGTAACACACGGACAACCTGGACCACACTGCAACTGGCAGGCAACACTGTACAGCCTGTCAGCCAGGTGAACTGCAGTGCTTTGCCAACTACGTTAAATGAAAATGTGAATGCCAGAGGCTCCTTCCCTGCTTCCGTTGCCGGGCACGTAGGAGCAGCATCCTCTGCTCCCTCCACACTTCATGGCGTGTCCGTCTGTTCTGCCCACAGTCAGCTGAGTTTCCAGACCCCAGTGCAACCTCTCCCACTGCAGCCAGTTCTGGCGCAGCCCCACACTCCCGCCCCAACTGCCCCCAAGGTGGTGTCCCTGCTGCCCCCTTTGCAGGTGATTCAGATGGCGCATCCCCCAGGGGCCAGCGACCCATCCTCCCCAAACAGCCAGAAGCTGATTATCCTGCAGCCGGCCAATGCCAGCTCGCCGGCCATGGTGAGGGGGGCCCTTCACAGCCAGAGGCAGGGTCAGCAGATCGTCATCATACAAGCAGCCGGACAGAACCCGGTCTCGGTGGTTCCCCCTCCGGGCAACAGCAGGGCAGCCCCCTCTCTCGACTCTGGTCAGGTGGGGTGTAGCAGTGGCAGTCAGAGCACGCCCAGCATTCAGACAGTCGGAGGGAAACACCTGGTCCACATCTTGCCCCGGCCCGTGCCCGCATCTGCCCCCGCCCCCAGCAGCTCGCAGTCGGCAGCCACCACCACTCCCGGCACCCCGCAGAAGACGATTTCTGTCAACGGGCAGCTCTTTGCCCTGCAACCGGTGAGGCCAGCTGGGGGCTCCAGCCACACCACCATGCACGTCATCCAGCCCACCACCAGCGCTGACCCCCACACCAATGTGGCCCTGAATGCTTTTGGAGCACTAACCAGCCTCAGCCAGAGTGTGTCCCAGATGGCAGGCAGCAGGGCGATGCCCACAGCCCAGTGCACTGCTTCCACTGGCTCCAGCGGGCAGGTTCCCTGTGCCCCCGTCAGCAGCTTGGCTGCTCCCACTCCTGGCAGGCCCTCCCACGGGGTGCTCCAGCCCTCCAAATCCAAGAAGACCCCGAAGAAGCTCCTGCCTGCAAAGCAGGGCCTCCCCAGGAAGGGCTGCGCCACTGGGCACAAGCCACGGGACTGCGCCCCCTCTCGCCAGCCCAGCCCATCCGAGCGGGTATCCCCAGCCGAATGCCCCGCCGCACCTCCACCCTCCTTCACGAACCACATCCCGGCCGGGGCGGCTGCCACTTCTGCCTCGCCGGAACCAGCCCCCTCCAGGCCCCCGGTGCCAAGCGCTAGCGAGGATGTACCTGAGGGACCGTCAGAGAGCAGCACACCCTTGGCAGCCCCCTCGACTCCGACCTGCCTGGCTACAGATGGTGCGTGCGCTGTCACAAATACTGCTCCGTCCCCATCCCACTGCTCCACCTCGCCCCTACCAGGGGCAGGAGAGGTGGCAGCTGGGGAATTCCAGGTGGCCACGCCCACCTCTTGTGGCATCAGCAGCGTTTCCCAGCAGCTGGAGTCGCTGGCAGCGGCGCAGTGCCAAGGGTGCGGAGATGTGGCCGGGGGCACGGAACGGGGTGGCATGAGCACTCCTCCATCTCCTTGCAGACAGCCCCGGGAGGCCGGGCCGTCGGGAGACCAGCTTCCACTGTGCATGCCGGAACACGAGAGTGCAGGAGCGCCAGCTGGAACCCAGCGCCACACTGACTCGCCCATGTCCAGCAGCTCGGGCAGCGGCCGAGGCTTTTCTGTTGCCTCCCTGCTGCCAGACAGTGCGCGGGAGGACTGCACCTTCAACGCCTACAGCCTGCCGGACCACAGTGACATTGTGGCCCTTGCAGCTCGGGCCATATTCGAGCAGGAGAGCCCGGAGAAAGGCGCCGCAGCAGAGGATGCGGTGCTGAAGCCGGAGAAACAGAAGCCCCCGAGTGCAGACAAAGACAAAGGCCGGGATTCGAGCCTCCAGCCCGAGCATGACATCGGAGTGGAAGGGAGAATGCAGGAATCTGTGCTTCCAGCCCAGGGCCAAACCACCCACACCTCGTCTGCCCAAGAAACGCCAAGCCTGGCGTGTCCAGCCCTGCCTCCTTCCAACCCATCAGTGCGAAGCCAGGGCCATAGCTGCCCACCGCTGGCAGCCGACCCAGCCACCTACCCGGAGCAGGTCGAGCACACGGCGGAGTGCCCCTCCAGAGCCCCTCCGCAGCCTCCTGTTGGCCCGAAGCAGAGCACTGAGGTGCGCAAAGATGCAACCAAGCGCAACGGACCAGCAGATCACTTGATCTCCACGGCCAAACGTCCGAAGCAGTGTCCGAGCGGTGCGGTCCGTCCAGATGGGAAGCCGGGGCCGGGCGCGCTGGTGGAATCCCCGTGTGAGCGAGAGCAGCCATTCCTGGTTCAGCTGCCGGTCAGCTCCTCCAGTGCATCACACGGCCACAACCTGGGCACCTTGTTCCCCACCGCCAACTTGCTGGGCTCTGGCTCGGTACCCCTGCCAAGGAGCGCCGAGGGTCACTGTGGCGGGACGCCAGCCGGGCAGTTAGCACAGCAGCATGGGCTGGTGCAGGCCAATGGGTCGGCGCAAGGCGGGGTGCCGCTGGCCCACGGACATTCCTACTATAAACACCCGCAAGGCCAGCTCCGCGAGCGGCACCTGTACCAGTTACAACAGCAGCAGCACCTTCCGCACGCCGAGAGCCTGGCACACGGCGTGCCCCAGGACACCCAACTGCAGAAGAAGCGCGGGCTGGTGAGGACAGGCCAGACGCTGGCCCTGCCTCAGAAGCAGCAAGCGGGGGCCAGCGGGCAGAGCCGCCACAAGGGTTCCCAGCAGCCGCCGCTGCTGCTGCAGCACTGCTTTGGTGGCACACATCCAGAGAAGCGATGCGAGAACCCAGTGGGCGGCAGGAACACGCATCCACAGAGCCTGCACGGCCCGGACCTCCTCCCGCACCAGGACAGCGGCCGCTGTGGTCCCTCTGCTGAGCAGGTGGCCGGACATCCCCGCGTCCAGAGGCTGCTCACCTCCAGGCCGCTGGAGCAGCAGCTGGGGCCCAAAGGCAGTCCAGCATCGCGGCCGCCCGACCTTCACCGCCCGGAGCGGAACCGCATTTCCAGCTACTCGGCTGAGGCCCTGATCGGGAAGCCATCCAGCTCCATGCAAAGCCCCAGGAGCAGCACTGAGCAGCCCGAGCTGCGCACGTACCTTGACCTGTCTGTGAACAAGAGCCTGCCCGTGCACGGGCTCCAGTCCAAGCTCTCCCTCGACCACTGCATGGCTACCGACGTGGCTGATTGTCCCCCCTTCAAGGCCAGCGTATCTGCCCAGTCAGTCGGCACCTTCGAGGCACAGTCATCCCGGGGCAGCGAGATGGGTGGTGGCATGGCGGGACACAGGGGGATCCCGGCCCACAGCTTCAGGCTGGCCCAGGGGACGGGGGTCGAGCGCCAGGGCCGGCTGCCCTACCTGCCTGTGCAGGGCATCTCAGCAGCGGGTGGGGCTTCGTTGAGGGATGGGGAGGGCTCCTGCCACCAGAGTTTCATGCAGGGCTTACTGCCCCCACCCCTGGGTGAACAGCTGGGCGGCGGACAAAGGTCGGGCCCCGATCATGCCAGGAGCACTCAGTGTGCACCGGTTGCCAGCATCGAGTATCCGTGCGCGCCGCTCCGGGAAGCAGTGCAGAGCCGGGATGGCTGCGATCTGAGCTTGGGCACACTGGGACCCCGGGGCATCGCGTACCCAAACCCCTCGTCGGTGCCCGAGATCCAGAGTCGCAACAGCAGCCCAGGTGTGGCACCGCAGAAAGCGACGCTCGGAGCTGGCAACAAGTGCCACACTAGTTCGCAGGTCTCCAATCCGCATGGAGGTCTGCGGGCGGCCCTGGGGCATGGGGCCGAGCGGCCTCACTCTCTCCAAGCCGGTTCCACGGTGTTGCAGAGAGCACGGCACCCGGCGCACGGGGGCTCAGCCGGCAAGCTGCGCCAGAGTGACCGGCCACGCTCAGGTAACCATCGGACTGCCGAGGTGCTGGAGCGTGGCCTCCAGCTGCCCTTGCCCTCGGGCGGAGGTGTGATGCTTGCGCGGCAACAGCCCAGCACCAGCCGCAACGCCAGCATCGTGCGCTTCGTGGCTGACAGTCAGCAGGTTCCGAATGAGAACTTGGCCCCAGAGCAGCACTCTCTGTCTCAGAGCTTCGGCTTCCCTTTCATCGCGGAGGGCGGCATGAACCCGCCTCTCAATGCCAATCCACCGTTCATACCCCCAGTAACACAGCCAGGTGCTAACCGGACCCCCACCCTCATCCCAGTCGAACCACAGAATCCGCTGCCTTCATTCTATCCTTCCTACTCACCAGCACACCCCACCCTCTCCAACGACCTCTCCATCCCCTACTTCTCCAACCAAATCTTCACCAGTCCCAGCACGGAGAAAGCAAGCAACCCGTTTGGTTCCATCCTTTCCCCGCCCCGGCCGGTTGGCTTTCCACAGCCCAGCTTTCCTCTCCTGCCCGACATCCCTGCCAGGCCGATGGCCAACAGCTCCAGCATCACCCCACACCTGTCCAACTTCAACCTGACCACCCTGTTCCCCGAGATTGCCACTGCGCCCCTCACTGCCGACACCCCAGCCATGCCCATGTCGCCTTTGTTGCCTTTAACCAACCCTGCCCTCTCCGACGTTTCCAAGCAGCACTCCAACAGGTCAGCGCATAACATAAGCCACATCCTAGGCCACGATGGCAGCTCTGCCGTGTGAAGCCAGCCACTGTGCTCTCTACCCAATGAGTGGGCTCGGGTCTCCCTCCACATCCTGCGAGGGGTGCAAAGGAGCCCAACAGTCAGTCCGTTCCATCAGCAGGTCCTGTCAGGTGTACAGGACGCTTTTTCTCCAGTTCCCTTTGTAGGAGTGTGAGGGAGGGAGAGAGATGGTAAGGGTGGGGATGCCAGGCGAGTGTGGTGGACAAGGGGAGAACCACGGGTGCATCACAGCCATCCAGCTGTTCCCATCACTTCCAGAGTACCAAAGTGTTCCCAATCCTAGTGGCAAGGACAGACCTTTCAAGAAACTGTAGGTACAATAACCTGTATTTCCACAGCTGCCGATAGATACAGAGTCTTACTACATAATAGAAGATTAATAAATGAATATAAATATACACAGATGGAAAACAAACTGTTTCAGAAACCAGTGTCTGTTGGGTTTGATGTTATCCATTGCTTTGAGCGTGGAGCTGGGTAGTAGCTTTTTCGCCAAGCAGGTTGGCTCTCTGCTGTTCTTACCCACAGGAAAGTGTACAGGAGCAAGAAGTAATGTTAACAGGGGTGCTCCCATGTTTTCATTAATGTCTTGATTCATTCCCCAAACTGCCATACAATCTGTTTCACAATGGGGTAAATCTCATGCCCATCGGATCTAATTTACCCAAAAAAAGTGGGTAATTTGACACCACCTCTCCACTTACCCCATATATCTAAGGTACAAGGTGACGAATTAGGCAGAGGTGAGATAAAGGCGTATTCTGTGTTTTATTTCATGGATGAGGGTCTGAATTTGCATGTGTACAAATATTTAAATAAAAATTCTAGTTAATTTCTATATAAATGTATTTTAGTTTGCCTTATTGTAAGGTACTTCAGTATATTTGTTTTAATCGGAAGTAGGTTGGCCTCTGCAAGAATCTTACTGAAATTTGTCTTGAGCAATATTTAAGTTTGATGGTGCTTGCAGCCACATTTACCTTTAAATGGCAGCTTATATCAGCGTGACTTACTGGCACTTTAAAGCAATACATCTGCTCAGGAGGTCAGGTCACTTGACTCACTCTTCTTGGGCATTCCTCATCTTGGAATTTCTGTGCTATCTTGTGTACCTCATTGTCTGAAGCAGAATGTGCAGTGAACGAGTATGTTTCCCCTTCACCTCCATCCTCTTGATTGTGGGCTTATAGGAAAGGTTTGGTCCTGGTTTGTAATACATGTCAATGTGTCACTTGACAGGCCAGAGGGTATGGACGGTGGGCAGAGAATAAAACTACATGCTATTGCTGCTTCAAATGCTAGATTGAGGTTGGGGGTTCAATCTCAGTTTTTTATGGGTTGTTTCTAACTTGGGAGTGTTGTGATAAAAGTTCAGAAAAGGAGCTCTTCATCAACAATGTGTGCCAAGAAATTTGCCTAAAGTTGTAAATATTAAAGTGGTCTGTGACAGGTAGCTTTTCACTCAGCCAAGTTTACTACTATTGAACAATATATGTAAATCAGAGATAATTAAAGAACAAATTTAATATACAGATTCAGTCCCCATTGGTATCAGATACCTCAGGTGACTTTTTCTCTTGGACAAATTTTACTTGCTTCAATTAGATCATTAGAAAAGGCCTGTTTAGACATCTATTATATGGGCTAGTTCTGGTGTTTCTCTTTGTTCAACATTCTAGTTGCTTTGTATCAACATAAACACCTTGTTGGGTAAAGTGGAACACGAGCAACTACAGGGGTAGTTTAATGATTTTATTGTGTTTCACTGGCAACTTGGAATCACTGTTTAAAAATACAACAAAATTACATGCACCTCCTTTATGGAGCTCATAATAGAATTTATTCAGAATGCAACTTCTCAAGTAAGTCTTGATACTTTCGCCCTGTTGTTTTTCCAAATATATGCAATGCTGAGCATTAAAGAAAGAATTATCTATACAAAGACTGACAGGCAAATTCTACTGCAATAGCTATTATGTCTGGTGGTAGTTTGAGCTAATGTTAAGTTGGCTCCTTGAATTATCTTAAACTGATAATAAGCATAGCCACGATGTTTTGAAAATCCGTCCACATCTGTAAAATAAAAGTGTTCTAAAAGTTGCAAAATCAGATATTTAAAGGTAACGGATTTACTGGTAGTCAAAGTCTGAATAAACTCTTCTCATCCCTTATCATCTTGTGCACTGATGTAGCTTCCTTGTGCATCCTTCCTTTGATGCTAGTTCCTTTCTCTTCATCAAATGTAAACTCCCACATCTCACTCTAGCTTCCAGCCTCTTGACCTGAGCTTTGTCTTGTAGGAATAACTTTGCTAACAAAAGGTGGAGCAGGAGGAGCCTTTTCTTCTAGCACATAGAATCACATTCTCAGAAACTCATGCTCCAAGTTGCATCTCTTGGGATTTGGGTTGTCCATGGAACATTGAGAATTTGCACTGGTACAAAGGAGTTTAGGGTGAATCAGTAACTGGCTTTGCAGGCTGGTCGATCTTCATTTCCATAGAGGTCACAAGTGAAGAAAACTGTAGAACAGTTGTTATTGTGTGAGAAGCCCATTTCACACCTATTGCACAAGAAGAGACCGCTTAGCCCATCATGGCTGTGCCAGTATTTTGTAAGAACTCTCGAACTAGATTCCATCTATTTCCTCATGGTGTGTAAGAGAAAAGAACTGCACATTCCAACCAACCCCTCACTACTCCCCACTGAATGTTAAATCTGTATTTTCTGACTATTAATTCTCACAGTAAAAACAGTTTCTTCCCATCTCCTGACAAAAGTTCTTATACATTTGATGACTTCAAATCTGCAACTCCTCTTTAGAGAACTTTGACATTTTGTCTTTCTGAGGGCTGATTGTTGCTGCTGAAGACGGTTTTGTGAGTGTGAATGCCTGCACTTCTACAATTGAATGTATCCCCCACATTGGTTTTGTTCCTTATAAAGATTTAAATCCTCATTTTAATTCCTTGATCCTTTGCCTGTGACCTTTTGTCCTATGTCTCTGTTTTGTCATTTTACCATTAGTTATTTTTAGTGGCCTTGTTTCTAATGCATCCTCCTGGACATCTCCCTTTCCTCCCTAAGGGCCATCTGTTTGCTAGACCTTTCTTCACTTCAAATACTATTTCTAGCACTACCTCTCCAAACCCAACACCCGTTGAAACTTTTTTATATGTAGGTATTAAAGTCAGAATGCTTCCAATAATTTATTCACTGCTATTGGTCTGTTTGCAGCAGCAATAAATTACATTAGATGAAGTGTTGCAAATGAGAACAAAATAAAGGGCATAACTAAGCTGCAATTTTAAGCCTTTCTTCTATACGCAGAATTTTAATGCTAACACCACATCAGTCAGTTTCATAGTAAATTCTGCTATCAAGAATTCAGTTTACATAGGAAACAAAGAATGGGAGAATCAGTAACCAGAGTAACTTCCAGTAAAAGTCAGGAATTTCTCCTGAATAATAAAGCGAGTAGGAAATGCTTACATGTAAATCTAATCTATAAAAACATTGAACAAAACGGTTAACAGTGGAATGACTTAATTGTTTCCATTCTGAATGACCATATCATTTTCACTACATACAACCTTATCCAGTTAAAACTATATCCTGGGTCTTTTATATTAAAACCAGTCCAAATTCTAATGCATCCACCTGATTTGTACCTAAAGCCCCTGACTTTGAGGGAATAATGCAAATACCCAGATGTCATTAAATATTATTCCATGGAAACTGCCTTGGATTCGTTTTGTATGATTATTATAGAAATCTTAGTGCTGGGGAATGAAACATTTTCTACTGTATTATCAGTATCAAGATCTTTCTAGGTCAGGTACACCACTGTGAAGGTACCTCTATTCCACAATGTACTCTATAACCTACTAAGCTGATTCTATTCTTGATTTTTCTACCTACCCCCCTCAGTTGACCTGTTTTGAGTGTCATGATAATCAAATGGAAACAGCTTTGCTCCTGCTAATTACAACTCACTTCATGATCCAGAACCCAAAAGGCAAACTAATCTGTCATCTGACCATTCTGGGGTTACTTTTCAGTAGGGATCCTGGGCAGTGAAAGATCAGCACTTAGTATCCTCTAGTTCTAAATAGCATTGCTAGCGTGTGGGTTACAGACAGGGGCTTAGTCTAAACAAAATCGTTTTCTTTGTAAAAAAAAACCTGGTATGGATGAATGATTCCATGACACCCATAGTACACTATTGCTGAACAAAACTGAAATGAACTTGGACTATTCACATCATTTAGATCTTATGTATCATCAGTTCAGATTCAGAATTAGGTTTAATATCACTGGCATATGTGAAATTTATTATTTTGCAGCAGCAGTACATTGCAAAACATACTAATAAAACTGTAAATTACAATAGGATATATATTTAATCAAGTTCAAAAAGAGTGGAAAATGGGTAGTGTTCATGAAATCATTGTAGAGGGGAAGAAGCTGAAACGTTGTATGTGTTGTAGCTCCTCCTTGATGGTAGCAATGAGAAGAGGGGAGGTCCTGGGTGATGGGGTTTTTACTAATGGATGCCATCTTTTTGCATCACTCTTTGAAGGTGTCCTGGATTGTGGGGAGGATAGTATCCATGATGGAGCTGGCTGAGTTTACAACTGCAGCTTTTTCCAATCCTGTGCAATGGCCTCTCCATACCAGATGGTGATGCTATCAGTTAGAATGCTCCTCATGGTACATCTGTAGAAATACAAGCTCGTGACCTTTGGTGACCTACTGTACCAAGTCTCCTCAAACTCCAAATGAAATATAGCCACTGCCTTGCCTTTGTAATTGCAGCAATTTGTTGGGCCCAGGATAGATTTTCAGAGATGTTGACCTGCTCACTTTTCCCACTGCTGATCCCTCGATGAGGACTGGTGTGTGTTCCTTTGACTTCCCTTTGCTGAAGTCCACAATCAGTCTGTTGGTCTTACTGACATTGAGTGCAAGGTTGTTGTTGAACCGTCACTCAACCAGCTGATCTATCTCGCTCTGTATGTGCCTTCTCATCACCATCTGAACTTCTGCCAACAATAGTTGTGTGGTCAGCAGATTAATAGATTATGTTTGTAGTGTGTCTAGCTATGTAGTCATGGGTGTTGAAAGAGCAGAGCAGTGGGCTATGCACACATCCTTGGGGTGCACCATGGTTGATTGTTAGCAAGGAGGAGATATTATTTCAGATCTGTACAGATTCTGGTCTCCTGGTGAAGAAGTCAAAGATCCAGTGGCAGAGAGAGATACAGAGAACCAAGTTTTGGAACATTGATTAGAACTGAGGATATGATTGTGTTGAAAAGAGAGCAGCTTGATGTAGATATTGGTATTGTCCAGGTGATCCAAGGCCAAGTGGAGAGCCAGTGAGATGGCATCCCTGTATAGGTAAATCACAGTGGATCCAGCACCTTGCTTAGGCAAGAGCTTATTCGAGCTATAACCAACCTCTCAAAGCACTTTGTCACACATTAGATGTGAGTGTCAGTGGGCAATAGTTGTTGAGGCAACTGGCTCTGCTCTTGTATGATAGTCACTCTACCCTTTGAATGTTACATTTATCAGCTAGTACCACTTTTTGTGAATAGATACTTAAGCAGTATCCACAATACAAAATGTTTAGTGTCTGTGAGCAACGCTCGACACTATTTAATGCATTGCTGGTTGTGAAGAAGCAACTTTGAAATTTGCAAAACCATTTTATCTGAGTTAAAATCAAAACCAGCTACTTGCTCCTTTAAGAGTTTCCATTTTTGACACTGGTGTAAACATAGAAAGCCTTTGCAGAAGTGATGCAGAGTTAGAGTGGACACAAACTCATTAATAGTAAAATAAACCTGGTCCTTACATATCGGGTTAGAAGAGTTCAACGAGTCTGGCTAGTGTGACTTCAACACTGAAGTAGACTTCTCCTTCAATGCTCAAAGTTCCTTGAAACATCATTTCCTTTTCCAAAGTAACTTGCCCATGTTAGCAACTGAAGGTGACAGATTACTCCCTTATCACCTAAACTAACATGATAGAAACAAACTGGTTGAAAGTGATGGTGTAACTACGGGAAATAACCCATCATCAAAGATTTGTATTAGATTTGAGCTATGTAGCACTTGCAAAGTAAAGCTACAAAATGGGTTAAACATTCAAAAGTATATTTTTAGCAGATGTTTTATGACGTTTAATTTTTTTAAATGATAATAATGCTGTTCAGGCAAAAGAAGGCTTTGATAAAGCCTGTTGTTAAAGAGCTTTTGACCCCAGTCTTCACCAAACAGATGCTGCTAACATCTGCAGCTTTTTTTTTAACGTTTTAAAGTTAGACAATTTGCTAATGTTTAAAAATCCTTCATTCAGATAGTGTGAGTTCAAAGAGAAGTTATCTAAAATTTCAAGACATTGAAAGTTTTGTGGGGCTGGTGGGGGGGGGGGGGGGTTGTAAGTTGGACTTTGACACCTGCACAATTGTACAGTGACACTTTAGGAGAGTGGATGGTGTACATAATGCCTTTGTTATATATTTGTTCTTTAGTGTCTTTAGCACTGAAGATCTTGCAATGTATAACAGTCACCACTCTAACCTCCATGTCGATCAGCTTGTGAATATATTTAAATATTTCTAAAACAGGTGACATACTTGATTCTGTATGTATTCAATTATGTTAATTTTATTGGGAAATTTTCTATTTTGTTGTAAATACTTGTGAATAAAAATTTGAATTTGGTTATAACTGGGAATTAATATTGTTGCACTGTCCAGACATTTGACTGAATATCTGCAGTTTGAAACTATACCAGCTATCATATAAATATTATAGAAAAATTGGGATTCTCCATTTTTATGTTCTTGTTAACTTGCTACGTTTAACGATATCTGATAGTAAATCGCTACATTTTGTTGTTCCTCTGCCCTATTTACAAAATGCAGCATCTCACCATTACTTCTGTTGGTTAAATCACAGACTATGATCCCACCGCCGATCTTGCCAGACTCCACATCCCACCTTTTGCTAAAAGCCCTCAACCATGACAATTAACTGTAATTCCCGATTCCAAATCCATGTTAAGAAGCACAATTAATAAAATCATTCAAACATCCCCTAATGTTGGCAGGACCAAGAGAAAATTTATAGTACAAAAATCACCCTTTTATTCTTGCGTTGGCCATTTATTGCAGAGAGCCCTAAGCGTACTGCTGACTGACCCATCATGGTCGCCTCGGAATCTAATTCATTATTGCTGACATATGTCCTGTTGTTTGTTGTTTTATGGCAGCAGTACAATGCAAGACAAAAAATTACTGTGTTGCAATATAAATAAGTAGTGTAAAAGACAATAGCGAGCTAGCGTGGAATAAGCACGTGGGCATGAACAACTATTTTAGTTTGACTTTTCCCTGCCCTGAACCTAAAAATTTGTATAGGTCTTCCAGGCAAGACTGAATGAATGTACGATATAGGCTGTTTTCGATAGCATCACTATTGAAACCAAAGTCACCTCACGAAACAAGCAAGCTAGAGTTATCTTCTGACGTGGTACTGAGCCCCATCATCTAGAGGGACTTGAGTGCACGCTATCCTGATAACACAGAGATGACCTGACTTTGCCTGATTTTTCTTGAGCTTGAAATCAGGGTGCTCATCACTTCTAAACTGCAGGCTGTGCCTTCAGCTGCTGGGGCCCGAAATTCTGCGCACCCTCTAAATCTCTTCGGCTCTCACTTATCTTGGCCCGAAACGTCGACAGTGCTTCTTCTTATAGGTGCTGCCTGGCCTGCTGTGTTCCACCAGCATTTTGTGTGTGTTGTTTTAAAGTAACTCCTTGGTTAGCCATCTCACTGTCCTTCGATGAAACACAAAGCTGCATTGTTGCACGAGAACATGCTTAATGCATTAGTGCTATATGATGCAAGTTTCTTATTTTTAAAATTAATATTTCTAATGCCCCAGTTAATGAAATTTCAGTGTGAAATGCCATTAAAGGTACATCGGGAGATTTGGTGATTATTTCCCACGGTGATTCCGTTGAAGTATTAGTGAGTGAACACTAGATGGCGTAAGGTATCTTCCACTTAAATTTCCCAATCTGACAGTTGCAATGAAATAATTCGGATGAAGGGTCTCGGCCCGAAACGTCGACTGTACTCTTTTCCAAAGATGCTGCCTGGCCTGCTGAGTTCCTCCAGCATTTTGATGTTCCTGCATCTGCAGATTTTATCATGTTTGAATTAATTTGGATTCCTCCCATCCCTGCCCATTTGGCAGGATTTAAATTCTCATTTGCATCTTTTGGATGAGTCGTTCAAGCTACGTGTGAAAGATCCCACGATGGAATTCAGATTGGTTGATTATATAGTCACAGAGACCCTAGTACAATGAAAAGCCCGTCTTGCATATGTTCATACAGATACACTAATTGCACAGTGCATTGAGGTGGACAAGGTAAAGCATTAATAGAATGTAGGATAAAGTATAACAGTTACAGAGAAAGTGCAGCGCAGGTAGACAATAAGCTACAGGGTCATAACAAGATGGATTTTGAGGTCAAGAACCCATCTTATCCTACTAGGGAACCACCCAATAGTAGAACGGGCAGCTCACCTCAACACCAGCCTGAAATTCATCCTTCAACCACTATCACTGAAAATTTGATACAATCGTTCTTAATGTCGTTTTATGTGCACACCTTATCCGCTGCCGTTGCAGCACTGCAACAGTGACTACGCTTTGGAAATGCGGTACTTCATTTGCACAAACACAAGCCTTTCGTTGTTTGAACGTAGCTGTTTATCAGCACACTCGGTTTGACATGAATGATCTTTGCAATAGTTTATGGAACAATTTTCTTTACTGTGACATAGGGCTAGAGTTGTACAGGGCAGAAACAGGCCCTTTGGCACACTACATCTGTACAAACCATTTTGCCTGGCTAAAGTAATCCCATTTACCGGCACTATTTCCAAATCCCTCTACAATAATTTGTCCTGATGCCCCTTAAATGTTATTATTGTTCGTGCCTCCACCATCTCCTCTGACAGCCCATTCTAGATACCAACCACTCTGTGTTAAAAGAAATTACCCTCAGATCCCCCTTAAACCTGTTCTTCCTCCCCCTCCCCCCACCACTATAATTGGAAACAGACTCTGGCTAATTACCCTATCTATGCCACACTTCCACACTTCTCTGTCTATCATTTAACCTCTCAACCTCCTTTGCTCCAGGGAAAATTGTACCAATTTATCTAATCTCTCCTTACAATTCGACCCTTCCAGTTCAGGCAACATCCTTGAGATGGTTTTCTACATGCTCTCTAGTTTAATTCTAGTTTAATGCGCTGTCCAGAACTGCTCACAATACTTAAAGTCCAGCTTAATTGTCAAAAAGGTGGCGTCCAAAGTTAAGGACCCCTATCACCCAGATCATGCCTTGTTCTCACTGTTACCATCAAGAAGCCTGAAGGCACACACTCAACACGTCAGGAACAGCTCCCCCCCCCCCCCCCCCACCTTCCCCCTGTTTTCTACATTGAACCCATGACCACTACTTCGCCACTTTTTTTATTTCTATTTTTTTTCGCTACTTATTTAATCTAACTACTTACTGTAATTCACAGTTTTTCTCTCCTGTTATGTATTGCATTATACTGCTACCGCAAAGTCAACAAATTTCACAACATATGCCGGTGATATTAAACCTGATTCTGGTTCTAACTCTGATATATGATTTTTAAAAAATTTTTACTAGATGCATAGATAGGAAAGAGAGAATCTTTTCCCCAGGGTGAGAGTGTCAAACACCTGGGGACATTCAGTGAGTGATAGGTGCATCAAATGAGACAGAATATAGACCAGTACAGTACAACACAGTACAGGTCCTTTGGCTCATCATGATGTGCTGACTTTTAAAATCTGTCCATGATCAGTCTAATCCCTGCCTCCTACATAACATATTTTTCTTTCATTCATGTACCTAAGAGTCATTTAAATGTCTCTAATGTATCTGCCTCTATTGCAAGCCCTGGCAGTATTTACCACTTTCTAGGTAAAAAGAAACATCTTTGACATTTTTTTCTCCACTCACCTTAAAAGGAGGTCTTCTGGTGTTATCTATTGCCACCCTGGGGAAAAGGCACTGGCTGTACCTATCTAGTACTCTTATCATCCTATGCACCTCTATTATGTTGCCTGTCATCCTTCTCTACCGCAAAGGGAAAAATCCGAGCTCATTCATAAAACATACACTCTAATCCAGGCAGTATCCTGGTAAATCTCCTCTGCACTTTTTCTAAAGCTTCCACATCCTTCCTATAACGAGGTGACAAGAACTGGACACTGTACTCCAAGTGTGGTCTAACGAGATCTTAATAGAACTGCAACGTAGCTCTTCAATTGTATCCCCTGACTAATGAAGGGTTACCATGGGTGATAGTGGAAGCAGATACCTTGGTGGAGTTGAGACTTTTACGATAGACACAAGCAAATGAAGGGAATGGAAAGATATGGATGAGACACAGGAGGAGGATACTTAATCTGAAATGGCATCCGTCATGGGCTGAATGCTCTGTTCAGTGACCTACAGTTCCGCTGTTCATCTCTCTAACAATGAAGATCACCTACAACTTTAATAGTGGAACCAGAAATCAATGTACATGATAAAATGCTTTCCAGGTTTAGAACCAGACTTGATCAGAGGTAAATTGGTACAATTTCTATTATTCTGTTTGGCATTTCTCATGAAGTAGTTTTTTTCAGCCACATTAAGTGATAACTTGAGGGAATTAATCTTTAATGTGTGTATTCACTTAAAAAAAGATTTCAGATGTGGAAGAAAAAAGTCTTCACCTTTGGTCACTTGACAGCTGGAAGAATGACCTCAGTGTGTGCACAGCAAGCTCCAAAAATTGTAATGTGATAAACAACTTCGTTTAGGACACTGAGGTGAACTCTCCAACTCTTTCAACGTTGGCTCCGGAGCAAGCAGAATTCTGAGACCTTCCAATTCATGTGACAACCGTGAATTTTCCTCAACCTTGTCCCACTGAGTGGGGCTGACATGCAGAGGTAAGCCCATTCACTGAACACAAAGTGGCTGGCCCCTTTGCAAAAATTATTTGAATATGATATGCTCAACTTACAAAAAACAAATGTGCTGAGTTTTCTGCTGCCTAAACCTCAGGCAGCTTCTGCACAGTGAGGTAGATTAACCACAGGACTGATGCTCTAAAATCAAATGTGCTCGTTCCCCAAGACACGAAGCAATCCCCTTTCCAACAGTGCAACTTTGACAAGCGTGCCTTGTCCAGTCGTTTCCTCCCTCTGGTTACTCTCCTCTGCCCAAGGATGAATTTCAGTGGTAGATCTGCTTTCTGTGCACTCTCCCGAGGGGAAAATAAAACTGGTATTCCAAGTGAGTACAAGAAAGAACTGTTTAGCAATCAACCAAGATTCTTCCTGCCTGCCTGTGAAACAGTGCAATCAAACATGACGTGAAGAACAGAGCATCTGCTTGTAAAATGGAACCATTTCATTTTTGCAGAAAGCGTGACACCCACATTCTAAGCAATGTGAAAATAGGAACCAGGCTGTGAATACCTTGTTCAAAAGCATACAGGTGGCAATGTAACTTAAAATAAATTCATACAGATTTCAAACTGTTATAGAAGGATGGTTACTCTCACAGATCTGAGAAGTGATGGTGAAGCCAACTTTTCTACTATATCTTTTAATTTGTCATGGATGCAAGATCTAGTGGAGATTGTTATACTCGTGGAAACAGGCTCCCCTGGTCCATGCTCATCCAAGCTAGGCCTATTACTAGAGTTAGACCCATAACCTGAACCTTTCCTGTCAATTTATTTGTTCAACTGGTTTTTAAATGTTGTATCAAATTCAACCTCTTCCTCTGAACATCCTGCACTGTCCACACGTCAAACTGCCTCAGTGAAAGCAGCCAATGTAATCATAGGCTCCACTCACTCTGAACATTCTCTCTTCTCCCCTCTCTCATCAGGCAGAAGATGCAAAAGCTTGAAAACACACATTACCAGGCTCAAGGACAGCTTCTATAATCACTTTTATAAGACCGTGGATGATTACGTTCATATGGATTCTTGAACTCAATCTATCTTGTTAGGATCTTACATCTTATTGTCTGTCTGCACTGCATTTTCTCTGTAACTGTAGAACTTTATTCTGCATCTGTTATTGTTTTATCTTATTCTGCCTCAGTGCACTGTGTAATGAATTGATCTGTATGAACTGAATGCAGGGCAAGTTTTCCACTGAAACTCAGTTCATGGGACAATTTACCAAGCTATATAAAATTATGGCAGATATAGATAGGGTGAATATTTGCAGACATTTTGCCCTCAGGTTGATTGAGACCAGAACTAGAGACTATGTGTATGAGGTGAAAGGTGAAATATTCAAAGGGAATCTGAGAGGGGTCTCCGTCACTCAGAGGATGGCATGAGTGTGAATTGAGCTGCTGAAGGAAGTGGTGGATGTGGGCTTACTTATAACAATTAAGAGATCTGGTTAGGTACATGGTTGAGAGAGGTATGGAGGGCTATGACCCAAATGCAGGTAGGTGGGACTAGGCAGAAAACCAGACAAACATGGAGTAGATTGGCCAAAGAGCCTTCTTCTGTGCTGTAGTGCTCTACAAGACTATCACATAGATATCATTGTACGGCCCTCAGACACCTCTAAAACCTTTCCCATCCTGCACGGCTCCCAATAGTAGGCTCATTTAGAAAGTCAGGAGATATGGGATCCAGGCTGCATGGACACAGAATTGGCTTGCCCACAGAAGGAAGTGGGTGGTCGTAAATGGAGCACATTCTGCCTGGAGATCGATGACCAGTAGTGTTCCACAAGGACCCCTGCACTTTGTGATTTGTATAAATGACCTGGATGAGGTGGGTTAGTTAGACTGAAGATGACATGAAGGTTGGTGGTGTTATGGATAGTGTAGAATATTGTCGTAGGTTACAACGGGGCATCGATAGGATGCAGAACTGGACTGAGAAGTGGCAGATCAAGTCCAATTGGAAAAGTGTGAAATGATTCACTTTGGAAGATTGAGCTTGAAGGCAGCGTATCGGGTTACTGGTAGGGTTTTTAATAGCGTGGAGGAACAGAGGAATCTTGGCGTTCACATCCATAGATCCCTCAAAGTTGATAGAATGGTTAAGAGATATGGTGTGTTGGCCTTCACTAGCTGGGGATTGATTTCAAGAGCTACAAGGTAATGTTCAGCTCTATAAAACTCTGGTTAGACCACAGGTAGAGTATTGTGCTTGCGTCATTATAGAGAGGATGTGTAGGCTTTAGAGTGGGCGCAGAGAAGATCTACCAGGATGATGTCTGGATTAGAAAGCATGTCTTATGAGGATAGATTGAGCAAGCTAGGGCCTTTCTCTTTGAAGAGAAGGAAGATGAGAGGTGACTTGATAGAGGTGAACAAGATAATAAGAGGCATAGATCGACTGGACATCTAGAGATTTTTTCCCAGGGCAGAAATGGCTAATACAAAGGGGCATAACTTTAAGGTGTTCAGAGAAAAGTATAGTAGGGATATCAGAGGTAGGTTTTAAAACAGAGTGGTAGGTACATGAACACACTGCTGGGTGTGGTATAATGAAATACATTCGGGACATTAAAGAGACTTAAATAGGCACATGGATGAAAGAAAAATGGGCAGATATGTGGGAGGGAACATTTAGATTGATCTTGGAATAGGTTAGAGGGTCAGCACAACGTTGTGGGCTAAAGGGATTGTACTGTCCTATTTTCACCTTAAACCTATGACTTCTAGGTTTTTATTCCCAAACCCTGGGGGAAAATCTGAGATCATTCACTCTATCTATACCCCTCATAATTTTATTCACCTTAATAAAATCACCTCTCAGTATCCTATAGAGTACCAGCCTGTCCAACCTCTCCTTATAACTCAATTCCTCGAGTTCTTGCAACATCTTTGTAAATCTTTTCGTCACTCTTTCCAGTTTAGTAACTTCTATCCTTTAGCAGGACAACCGAAACTGAACACAATACTCCAAGTGCAGTCTCACCACGATCTCCGTCCCAACTTTTAAACTCATGAATGTCACCCACCAAAGCTTTCTTCACCATCCTGTCTACCTGTGGCTCCACT
The DNA here is from genome assembly GCF_030144855.1 of Hypanus sabinus. Lineage (NCBI taxonomy): Eukaryota > Metazoa > Chordata > Chondrichthyes > Myliobatiformes > Dasyatidae > Hypanus > Hypanus sabinus. Next base: position 146,114,889 of record NC_082710.1, on the reverse strand, counting down.
TTCAGGGAGCCAGGTACTCCAAGGCCCCTCTGTTCTGTACTCCCCAGGGACCTGCCATTCACTGTGAAAGTCCTAACTGGATTTGACTTTCCAAAATGCAACATCTCAAACTAAACAACATTAAACTCCATTCGCCATTTCTGCACACACACACACACACCACTTCAGCTCATCTAGATACCCCACAACCTTCTTCATTGTCCACTATGCTATCTATTTTAGTGTCATTTGCAGACCTATTAACCACGCCTTGTACATACTTAGCTAAATCATTGACATAGATAACAAACAACAAGCTTGCAGACAACTATGTAGTCTTCAATCTTATCTAGAGCAGGTCAGGAAAAGATGACAGATTTCTCCCCCCCCCCCCCAAAAGGACATCGTTATTACTGACACTAGCTGTAATTCCAAATGCACAGTATTCAGTAACTGAATTGATGTCCCCAATTGCCACATTGGAAAGGTAACAATGCCTTGATCAATTTGTGGTAGCCTAATGAAAATATAATAACCCTGAAGATGTTTGAAATACTCAGCAGGTCAGGCAGCATCTGAGGGAGGGGAAACTTAGTTAATATTTCATGTCGGAGCCTCTTTGCCACTCTGACAAGGGGGTTTATTTCACCTAAAACCTTAACTCTCTTTCCACATATGCTGTTGACCTGCAGAGTGTTTCCAGCATTTTCAATGGGGGGGGGGGTGCTTTCCATGCACAGCAAGCTTCCACAGACTGTAGCGTGAAAATGATCAGGTGATCAAGTTAATGGTGATGTGGAGTAAGTGAGAGATCTGTGTCAGGAATGGAATGGAAACAATGGGACAGTCCACCTCCTCTCTCTCTCTATGCAAGCTACTTTGAGAATCAAGAATTTATTATTTAACGCAGAATAAGTTGGCTAAAAATTTATCCATTTTATATAATTAATTAAAATATTTGATTTTAAATGCATTATTTAAATAAACATTCTGCAAGTCCACTTTGAAAAAAAAAGGGGAGCTTAAAGTTTTCCACTTGTAGCAATTTCTCACAAGATGCAAATCATCAAAATTGTACGTTCAGAAGTCCTGGTAAACCCATTGCCCGACTTAGTTAAAACAAAAAAATACATAGAAGATGTGATCAGCTTTGGCCAAGAGGGACTGTTTCCATGAGAGCAGTATCCTGCCTCCTGTAAGTTAGTCTCTGGCATGTGAGTAGATCTCAGCTACTGTCGTGAAACGTCTCAATGTGCTCCGTGTTAGTATCAGCAGGAGCAGCCCTTGTCTATTGCACGTTTTAGTACCAAACTGCCCAGCAAGCAGTGGAACCATTATCTGGAAGTTGTCCTTTCTCCTGGGGTGTCTCTCAAACCCATTCCACCTAATGTTTAATATTAATGGCAGCATATTCTGTGTCTTCATTGTTAGTGAACTTCAGAGATGATTTTCTGCTTAGCACAGATTCACTCAGTGAGGCATAGATGATGGTATCTTGCTGATCTGTGCAAGAGGGCTTTTCTCTCTTCTGACTTTGACGTGGAAAGGACTCATTAACAGTCAAAGGATTGTGACTTGAAGAGCTGACACCTTCAGAAAATTCATTCATATTTTCATAAATTGTAGGTTTCTCATTAATTTCAGTCATATTCTTAAAAGAGAAAAAAAGAAGCAATGAGTTTTGAACACAAAGACATGCTGAATTACAACTAGAAGCTGAGTGTGGCTCATATGCTTCAGACAGACACATTATTAAGGTATTTTGCCACTAATATTTTATGTTAAAGTCGAGCTAAAAGTATCACAGATATCCCACGCTCGAGGGAGTGTGTGGGTCAACTAAACTGCATTTCTTCCTCTGTCATGGGAACAGATGGAGGTTGTCCAGCACCTCTGCCATGTTGGGTGAGAGGGACCATGGCCCTTGCTCCTCGTCCCCAATGCTGTGGTGCCAAGTGTTTGCCCACAGTTGTTCTGACTCCCTCAGACCCTGACAAAACAACGAGAAACAGCCCAACACTCAAGTCCAGTCACCAGACCATTCTTCTGGCTTCAAATACAATCATTTGGCACCTTAGCCCAGCTGTGGTTGAGGGAGGGCTCTGCACTGGAGTAAGGATGAAATTAAGTGAAGCCTCTAGGCTGGACACTAACCAACAGCCAGGCAGGCATAGGTTACCCATTCTGAACCCACTCCCTGTACCCTTTAAAGTCCCACAGTCTAATCCACTCTATTCTCCCTCCCACACCCTCCAGTATCCCACTCACACCCCTTCTCAATCCCCATAGACCCTCTCTCTCCCCCTTTAACCAAATTTCAGGTCAGAGCCTCTTTACAAATCTGCTGAGGGTTTTTTCCTAATCCAAAACTTTAATTCTCTTTCCACAGATGTGCTGACCTGCAGAGCGTTTCCAGCATTTTAATGTGGCCATTCCATGCACAACAAGCTTCTACGGTCTACAGAGTGAAAATATTCAAGTGGCTCATGTTCGACATTCAAAGTGAATTTATTATCAAAGTACATATACGTACAACCCTGAGATCCGTTTTCTTGTGGGCATACACAGTAGATCCAAGAAACATAGTATTAGTCTTAATGGTTGGGGATCTGTGTCAGTGATGGAATAGACACAAAGGGGCAACATAGTATTAGTCTTAATGGTTGGGGATCTGTGTCAGTGATGGAATGGACACAAAGGGGCAAGATTACCTCCTCTATGCCCTCTTTCTCTCTCTATGGTTCTTTGCAAGCTGTCTTGAGGACATCTCCACATTCAAACATATGGAGATGGCTGTTGACTGTTGACATCAATGGATCTGGGGTTGAGCGGGTAAACAGCTTTAAGTTCCTTGGTATCAACATCGCCGAGGACTTCGCATGGTCTGCACACACCAGCTGTGTGGTGAAAAAGGCACAACAGTGCCTCTTCACAGACAACTGATGAAGTTTGGTGTGGGCCCGTAAATCCTAAGAACTTTCTACAGGGGCACAATTGAGAGTATCCTGACTGGCTGCATCACTGCCTGGTGTGGGAACTGTACCTCCCTCAATCGCAGGACCCTGCAGAGAGTGGTGTGAACAGCCCAGCGCATCTGTAGTTGTGAACTTCCCACTATTCAGGACATTCACAGAGACAGTTGTATAAAAAGTGCCCGTAGGACCTTTGGGGACCTGAGTCACCCCAACTGCAATGTAGTCCAGCTGCTACCATCCGGGAAATGGTACCGCAGCATAAAAGCCAGGACCAACAGGCTCTGGGACAGCTTCTTCCACCAGGCCATCAGGCTGATGAACTCACAGTGATTTGAGTGTACTTCTGTGTTACATTGACTGTTCTATTTATTATAAATTACTATGATTGCACATTGCACATTTAGATGGAGACGCAACATAAAGATTTTTTCTCCTCATGTATGTGAACGATGTGAGTAATAAAGTCAATTGAATTCCTCATTTTACCATAACCTGCTGTTTCTACTTCATTGTTTACTTCTTTGATGAAACACCATCTGTTGTTTCTGTTCTAGCAGGAAACCTTTGTCCATAAGTGTGTAGGCCTCCGTTAGTCTTGATAGACCATAGATTTGTGCCTTGGAAAGTTTCCAGGGCGCAAGCCTGGGCAAGGTTTTTTTTAATGGAAGACTGGCAGTTGCCCAAACTGCAAGTCTCCCCTCTCCACGCCACCGATGTTGTCCAAGGGAAGGGCATTAGACCCATATAGCTTGGCACCGGTGTCGTCACAGAGTAATGTGTGGTTAAGTGCTTTGCTCAAGGACACACACGCAGCCTCAGCCAAGGCTTGAACTAGCAACCTTCAGGTCACTAGACGAACGCCTTAACCACTTGGCCACATGATGTAGGTGCAGAATTAGGCCACTTGACCCATCATGTCTGCTCCACTATTTGATCATGGCTGATCCATTTCTCTCTCGACCCCATTCTCCCGCCTTCTCCCCATAACCTTTTACGCCCTGACATCAAGAATCAATCAACCTCTGCCTTAAACACCTCCAGTGACCTGGTCTCCACAGCTGCCAGTGGCAACAAATTCTACAGATTCACCACCCTCTAGCTGAAGAAACTCCTTCTCAGCTCCATTCTAACTGGTTGAGCCCTCTAGTCCTAGACTCCCCCCACTATAGGAAACCTCCTCTCCACATCCACTCAACATTCACCATTGGACAGGTTTCAATGAGATGCCCCCTCACTCTTCTAAATTCCACTGAGTACAGGCCCAGCACCATCAAATGCTCCTCATTTGATAAGCCTCTCACTCCTGGAATCATTTTCGTGCATCTCCTCTCCAATGTCAGCATCAGGGGCTCAAAACTGCTCACAAAACTCCAACTGAGGCCTTCCCAGTGCTGTATAAAGCCTCAACATTACATCCTTGTTTTTATATTCTAGTCCTCTTGAAATGAATGCCAATATTGCATTCCCCTTCCTCACCACCAACTCAACTTGCAAGTTACCCTTGAGGAAATCCTACACGAGGACTCCCAAGTTCCTTTGCACCTTGGATTTTTGAACTTTCTCCCCATTTAGAGAATAGTCTACGTGCTTATTCCTTCTACCAAAGTAAATGACCATACCTGCCAACACTATATCCCATTTGCTACTTCGTTGTCAATTCTCTTAATTTAAGTCCTTCAGCAGACTCCCTGCTTCCTCAACCCTACCTGCCCCTCCACCTGTCTTTGTGTCATCTGCAAACTTGGCCACAAAGCCATCAATTCCGTCATCCAAATCAATAATGTAAAAGCAGGTGGTGTCAACACTGATCCCTGTGGAACACTGCTAGTCACTGGCAACCAGCCAACCAGAAAAGGCTCCCTTTATTCCCACTCTTTGCCTGCTGCCAATCAGCCAATGCTTTATCCATGCTAGTATCTTTCCTGTAAGACCATAGGCCCTTATCTTGCTAAGCAGCCTCATGTGTGACACCTTGTCAAAGGGCTTCTGAAAACCCAAGTACGCAACATCCACCAATACTCCTTTGTCTACCCTGCTTGTTATCTCCTCAAAGAATTCCAACAGATCTGTCAGGCAAGGTTTTCCCTTAAGGAAACCACGCCAACTTTGCCAGTGTGAAGATGTCCAGCAGTTCACCGCTTAATATCAAAAGCGGCACCAAAATTCTCAACACTCTCTTATCATTAATGTGTTTAAATGGGCTCATGGTCCAGCGGCAAACTTATTCGAGATTTAGTAAGAGAACTAATGCTAACATATATATCTAAGGGTCTCTGCTCTATGATAAAACCTGGTAATGCAGCACCTCAGTCTCTCAATTCCTCTCAATTCTCTGCAGATTTACTTCGATGATACTGGAAGCAAAGTTTAAGAAGTGTTATTTAATAGTCATGGCATAATTGTGATAAGTCGCGAGTCCCGGCCGGACAGGGGGATGTGTAGTGATGTGCAAAGTGGAGTGATGGGTGTGGGAGGGATAGAGTGGTGTAGAGAGGGGAGGAACGGAGTGGTGTGTGTGGGAGGAGCAGGGTGGGGTGTGGGGAGAGACAGGTTGGAGAGGGGAGGGGAGGAACGGAGTGGTGTGTGTGGGAGAGCAGGGTGGGGTGTGGGGAGAGACAGGTTGGAGAGGGGAGGGGAGGAACGGAGTGGTGTGTGTGGGAGGAGCAGGGTGGGGTGTGGGGAGAGACAGGTTGAAGAGAGGGAAGGGGCATAATAGTGTGTGTGGGAGGAGCAGAGTGGGGAATGGCAGAGCAGACTCAAGGGGCCAAATGGCCTAATTCTGCTCTTATGTCTTATGGCCTTGTGTGGGATGTTTGATGGTGTGTCAGGTGGTTGTAGAGTGCGTGTGGGGAGAAGCAGGGTGGTGTGTGTGGGAGGGGTAGAGTGGTGTCAGTGAGCTGTGGGGATGTATGATGGACGAGCCAGGACAGGTGAGGATAGATGCAGTTTGTCACTGGATCGAGGTACAGACCGTGGGAAATTCCAGGGTTACCGACAGAAAGCTGTGTCGCGGTTCAGTTAGAGTAATTCTTCAAGGAATTAGCTCAATGAGTCACCTGGTCGTTAAATCTGCTCCACGCCCACCTTCCATCACCCTGTTGCCCTCCTTACCGCGTCCTTGCGCTTGATAGTTTTATGGCTGGATAAAGATGAGGCTTCACTCTCAGACCCAACGTGATGACCGACCGCGCATCAGTTCAATATTGTGGATGGGAGACTGACTAGACTCTCCGACTGTGAGCTCTCGTAAACCTTAAGATGTTACAGGCACAGAGCGGTGGGCTGATAGCAGACTCGGACGATCCGGAGTGCACTGGGTAAACCGTGCGGATCCAGCACGGAGGAGTGAATTCAGGCTGCCTGGAAGGAAGGCGGCAGCATGGAGCCCGTGCGGACGCGAAAGGGCGGTGACCTCGCGGACCGTGTAGGGTGAACCAGGTGTAGGGTTGGTCACACCGAAGGGGCGACTGACTCAGGAATGCACGACCGTATTCGGCCGTGGGGTGAAGCAGGGAGAGCAGGGCGATTGTTAGTGGACCGGGAAATATGAAAAGGTTGTGGTAAAGTGAAGCAAAACGCGGCGGAGGGAAATTAGAATTATATAGGAAGGCGGAATGGAAATCGTAGGTCGAAGGAACTATTTCTGTCCTATACTACCCCACGACTACCGAGGAAGTATCACACTGTGAGAGGGGCTGTACTGGAAATGACACTGTCTGAGAGGCACGTTGCTGTGGGAACCTGGAGCAAAAATGAATAATACGAAAGCAGGAGACATCAAACCTTCAAGAGGACCACAACTTTGTCGTGGCTTGGAGGCTTGTGTGCCTCAATGACCCAGAGAGCTATGAAGGCTGGAGTTGGGGCTTTATGCTTTGTCTCTTGGGAGAGTCACCCATGCCAAACAGGTCAAAGGGTAGAGGACAAACTAAGAGTGGTCCACTGGTCCTCCTGATTCGGGAGGTGCAGCTCAGGGCTAATGACCCTGACCGGTAAAACGAAACTTTTAGGGAAACAGTAATGAAAAAATCCTTCTACGTCCGAGTGTGACGGTATTTCATGAATCTCCACTCGGGACTGACAGTAGTGAAAACTGAGAGGAAGCTACTGACGTGATGAAGGAAGCTCTGAGCGCGGCCAGAGATGGAGGACCTTCATTGCTGCCCTAAACCCCAGCGGCATAACGGGCAGGGGGTAAGTAGGAGACATCGAAGTGTCGGGCTCGGGGTCAGGGGGCTGGTGGCAAGGATTCGTACAGAGGCAGCAGGATGATGTGGGGTGAATCTGGCCAGAGGGATGCGGACCCAGTAGGGCGGAGCTCCGTGGAGTGGCGAAGGCAGGTGTGGACGTGAAAGAGTACAGCAGCCTATGCGGACCTGAAGACCCCTAATCCCTGGGGTACCTACCCAGCTCTGTGGAAGCATGATCCTGGCCTGACCGGGTACTGTGGCCTTGGGACCATGTCCCTTCCCAAGACTTTATCTTCAGCGCTCTCTGTTTCCACAGGCGCTGGGTCATGGCACTGCCTTAGGGTTCTCCTGCCTCAGCACCTCGCCTATGATACAGGACAGGGTGTGACTTCTGAGAATGCTCGCAGCTGCCAAAGGTCAACTCTGGTCCCGGGGAGGAAATGTGTCACACCGCCAGCCACTGGACCTCTGACCACGGACCTCAGCCTCTGGACCTCAGACCACGGGACCTCAGCCACTACAGCTACCGTTGTCCTGACCTTCCTCCACCTTCCCCGTTTAGCAGTGGTGGTAACTCTTTCGGGGCAAGGTAAGTTAGGTTGGGGAGGGAAGTCAAGTGGGACAGAGATATCCAAACTCACACTGTTCACTGACGAGATAAAAGAGGAAGAACTGTCTCCAAGCACAGCAGAGTGAGTGACTAGAGGAGGCCAAAGCAATTGTCAGAAGAACTGGGGGCGGAGGGAGAGGAGGGATGTAGCTAACGCTGTCATCTGGGACTCGCTGCCCATAAGGGTGTTGAGATGTAGAATTGGTGTGAAGTTTCAGAAAGGATTTGGAAAAATGCTTAAAGTGAGGAATTTCAGCAGGGGACCAGGAGTGATTGGACATCCTTCCACAGAGCTAGCACCGGGCTGATGGGCCACATGGCCTGGCATGGTTCTCTGGGAGGAGTTCGGCAGGAGAGTGAGAAAGCCCCGGCTTGAACTTCCGACCCACACCCTCTGAAAATCATAGACTCACATGGTACTGGGTCCGTTGGCTGTTGGCACTAGGCTCGGCTGTCTCCAGGGGCTCTGGAAAACATGGAAGAAGCCAAGTTATGGGCCAGGTGTGGAGGGTAGGGTGTGGAGGTAGAGGGGCAATGCTGCCGAGCCGGGCACTCACCGTGGAAGTTCCGGATGCAGAAGTAGGTGATCAATACAATGATTACGACAGCGCTCACAGTCCCCACAGCAATAATGATGTAAGAGACCCCTGAAATGGAGTTGACAGGACCTTGAGTCATCATTGTAGAGTTTGTTGGTATGACTGCAAAATAGAGACCGGAGTGGTCAGAATCCATGCACTGGGATAGAGGGCAAATCCACCCCCCACTACCCCCCACTACTCTGCGGGAACATGAAGACAGACTTGGCGTTCCTCTGCTGTTTCTTTGTTCTCCCATTACGACCTCTCCAGTATCATTTTCTAGGTCTGATATCCACTCCTGTCTCTCTTTTACTCCTTATATAACTGAAGAAACTTTTTGTATCCTCTTTTATATTTTTGGTGAGCTTACCCTCATATTTCATCCTTTCTAACTTTATGGCTTTTTAGTTGCCTTCTGTTGGTTTTGGAAAACTTTCCAATTCTCTACCTTACTAACCACTAACCCTTACCATATTATATGGTCCCTCTTTTGCTTTTATGCTGAGAGGGTGCAGAAGAGATTTCTCAGGATGCTGCCCAGATTAGAGGGTATGCACTATAAAGAGAGGCTGAACAAACATGGATTGTTTTCTTTGGAGAGGTGAGGCTGAGTTTTGTAAGATTATGAAAGGTACTGATGAGGTAAACATTCAGAATCTTTTCCCCAGGGTATTAACGTCAAGTACAAGAGGACAAGCACTTAAAACAGGGGTGGGGTGGGGAGTTTAGGGGAGATGTGCGAGGCAAAGTTTATTACACAGAGAGTGCTGGATGCTTGGAACAGGCTGAAGAAAGAAGCAGATACAATTGTGGCATTTAAGCTGCTGTTGGGTGGACATGAAAATGTCGGGAATGGAGGGATATGGATTACATACAGACAGAAGGGATGCAGTTTAATTTCACATTGTGTTTGGTACAGGTATCATAGGTCAATGCACCTGTTCTTCTGCTGTACTGTTCAATCTTCTATGTCATAGAAGTCACAGAACACTACAGCACAGAAACAGCCCCTTTGGCCCATCTGGTCTGTGCTGAACCATTAATCTGCCTACTCCCATCGACCTGCACCCACCCTCAATACCCCACTCATCCATGTACCTGTCCAAATTTCTCTTAAATGTTGAAATCGGACCCACATCCACTACTTGCGCTGGAAGCTCGTTCCACGCTCTCACCATCCTCGAGTGAAGAAGTTCCCCCTCATGTTCCCCTTAAACATTTACCTTTCACCCTTAACCCATGAACTCTAGTCGTAGTCTCTCCCTAAACAGTGGAACAAGTCTGCATGCATTTACCCTATCTATACCCCTCATAATTTTGTACACCTCTAAAAAAATCTTCCCTCAATCTTCTACATTCTAGGGAATAAAGTCCTAGCCGATACAACCATTCCCTACAAATCAGGTCCCCAAATCCTGGCAACATCCTCGTAAATTTCCTCTGCACTCTTTCAACCTCATTTATATCTGTCCTGTAGCTAGGTGACCAAAACTGCACACAATACTCGAAATCAGGACTCACCATCTTATACATTTCAACATAACATCCCATCTCCTGTACTCAACACATTGATTAGTGAAGGACAATGTGACAAAAGCTTTCTTTACAGCCCTATCTACCTGTGGTAGAACTGTAGACCAGTATTCCCAGATCCCTTTGTTCTACCACACTCCCCAGTGTTCTGCTACGCACCATGTAAGACCTACTCTGGCTGGTCCTCCCAAAGTGCAACATCTCACACTTGCCTGCAATACATTCCATCTGCCATTTTTCATTGCACTTTTGCGGCTGGTCCAGATCCTGCTGTAAGTTTTTATAGTCTTACTCACTATCCACGACTACACCTCGGTCTTGGTGTTATTCATAGATTTGCTGATCCGATTTACCACATTGATATAGCTGACAAACAACAGTAGACCCAGCACCAATCTCTGTGACACACCACCAGTCACAGGCCTCCAGTTAAAGAGCAAACATTTATTAACTCTCTTTGGCTTTTTCTAGGAAGCCAATATCTGATCCAATTTACTACCTCATCTTGAATGCCAAGCAACTGAACCTTCTTGAACAACCTCCTGCTTGGGACCTTCTTAAATGCCTTAATAAAGTCCATGTAGACAACATGAACTTTCCTGGTAACTCCCTCGAAAAACTTCATAAGATTGATTGGACATGACTTACCATTCACAAAATCATGTGACCAGTCCTAATAAGTCACTGTCTATCCAAATACTTATATTTCTGGTCCCTTAGAATACCTTCCAATAACCTTCCCAGTACTGACGTCAGGCTCAGCAGCCTATAATTTTCTGGTTTATTCTTAGAGCTTGCCTTAAACTATGGGAAAACATTAGCTATTCTCCAATCCTTTAGTATTTCACCTCTGGCCGAGTATGTTTAATTATCTCTTCAAGGGCCCCTGCAATTTCTGCCGTAGCTTCCCACAGGGTCTGAGAAAACACTTCGTCAGGCCCTGGGAATTTATCCACCCTAATTTGCCTCAAGACAGCAGCCATCTGCTCCTCTGTAATCTGTGCAGAGTCTATGACCTCACCGCACCTCCTCACATCTGGAGACTATGCGTCCCTAGCTATTCCCTTGTTCTTAATAGATCTGTAGAAGCTCATCGGGTTCTCCTTTACCTTGTCTGTAAGGGCAACTTTATGTCTTCTTTTAACCCTCCTGATTTCCTTCTATGGTCTTCTTTTGCATTTCTTGTACTCCTCAAGTTCCTCATTTATTCCTACCGGTCCATACCTGCTATGCATATCCTTTTTCTTAAGCAATATGTCTTGTAAATCAATATTCTATAAACTTGTTACCTTTGCCTTTTATTCTGACAGTAATGTATAAACTCTGTACTTTCAACATTTTACTTTTGGAGGCCTCCCACTTAGCAAGTACACCTTTGCCAGAGAACTAGCTATCCCAATACAAACTTGCCAGATCTTTCCTGATGCCATCACCATTGGCCTTTCTCTAATTCAGGATCTCAGCCTGACCAGGCCTATTCTTTTCCATAGTTTATGAAATTAACAGCATTGTGATCACTAAATGCCAAGTGTTCTCTCATCTGCCCTGTCTCATTCCCTAATAAGACTCCAGATATCACACTCTCTCTAGTTGGGACCTCTACATACTGATTAAGGGAACTTTCCTGAACACATTTGACAAACTCTTTCCCATCTAGCCCTTTTACAGTATGGGAGTCCAGCCAATATGTGGAAAGTTAAGATCACCTACAATCACAACTTTATATTTCTTAAAACAGTGTGTGATTACTACAAATCCCATGCACTGTTAGGTGATCTGTAATATAATCCTATTAATGTCGTCGTACCTTTTTTATTCCTCAGTTCTCCCCACAAGGTCTCACTAGACGAGCTCTCCAGTCTGTCCTGACAGAGCACTGTCCTGACATTTTCCATGACTAGTAATGCTAACCCTCTCCCCCCTGCCTTAATCTGTCCCACTCTATCACATCTAAAACAAAGAATCCCTGGAACAATGAGCTGCCAGTCCTGCCTCTCCTGCAACCAAGTCTCAGTAGAGGCTACAATATTGTAATTCCACATGCTGAGCTCATCCGCCTTTCCTACAACACTCCTCGCTTTGAAATATACACAGCTCAGAGCATTAATCCCACCACGCTCAACCTTTTGATTCCTGACTTTGTCTGCAGGCTTAATAACGTCTTCCTTCACAACCACTCCACTATCCAGTGCTCTACTTAACCCCCCCACCCCCACTGGCTGCCAGGACATTAGTCCCCCTTCAGTTCGGGTACAAACTGTCTCTCCTGTACAGGTCCCTTCTTCCCTGGAAGACAGCCCAGTGAACCAAAAATCTGAAGACCTCCCTCCTACACCAACTCCTTAGCCATGTGTTAAACTGTAAGATCTTCCTATTTCTGGCCCACTAGGACATGGCATGGATTGCACTCCTGAGAACACAGCCCCGGAGATCCTGCCCTTTAACTTTGCATCTGACTCCCTGAACTCACTTTGCAGGACCTCATCACCCTTTCTATTCACGTTATTGGTACCGACGTGGACTATGACCTCTGGCTGCTCACCCTCCCATTGAAGAATGCTGTAGGATCAATCCGAGATTCCCCTAACCCCTGCAGCTTAGGCATGTCTTCCTCCTTGTGGTTCCTATCCATCACCTCCTCATTTCCCGTATAAGGCGAAGATAACTAAGCCGCAGCTTCAGTTCCTTAACACGGTCTCTAAGGAGCTGCAACTCGGTGCATGTTGTGCAGATGTAGTTATCAGGAAAACTGGAGGTTTCCTGAAGTTCCCACATTTCACATTAGGAACCAATTCTCTGGACCAATTCTCAGTGCACTACCTATGTAATAACAGAAGTTACTAGAGCCTCTGCCTGTGTTTGCCCAAACCTGTTGAGCCAAAGCCATGCCACTCTAATACTGCTCCGCTCACCCAATGGCCACTCCATCAAATGAATAGTGGCTTGCTCCTCCCACGGTTAGACACTGTCTCGCTACCTCCCCTCCCCTTAGTACAGCCCCTCACTACTGCCACTCCCACAATTTAATGTTCTCTAAGTACTGCCCCTCCCACAGCACCCCACCCATCCAAAACTCCCTCAGTACTGCCCCCTCTCAGTATTGCTCTGCTCATTGGAGCCATTAATCACCAGGGAAAATGACAGGGATTCATGCTGTTCCTATGGTTGTCAGGGGAAAGTGAGTGCTGTGTTTTCGGTGTTATGGTATAAATTGAATGCTGCGCTTTGTACGTTAAGAAGTGTGATAAGTTTATTGCAGACAGAAGCCAAAACACCCTAGGGGTATGAAGTGTGAGAACAGGAAACGTGTTGAGGGCTGTTTTGCACGAGGTGTTATCAAAGGCTGTGGCTTCACACTGGGATAAGATCTGACGGCCCTGGGACCCAGTCACAGGTCCAGACGGAGCAGACCAGCTTGTATTCCTTTCACCTTTCATTGATAATAATATTGTTTTATAGATCAGGGTGGTTCTTCTAGAGGAACCTGGTCACCAAAGGGCTCAGAGAAAGAAGGAGAAACAGAGTTCCCTCCACTGAGGAACCTACTCAGCACCCTGTTAATCAGTCAACACTCTGTTAATCAATGCTAAGATCCCAGAGGGTCACTGGAGTGGGATTCCTCAAGTCCATTAACTGTTCAACTCATCACCATCTCCACATTGATTCCTCAACTCAAACCCAACAGAAATCTCTCCGACTATCCAACTTTCCTTCAGCCCTTCCTTAGAGTATTTGGGGGAAAACATTGTGTGCGGGGAGGTGATGCCAATATCAGTCCTGAATGGGTTGGGTTCTCATTTCAAGGATGTGCTCCTCCCCCCCCCCCCCCCCGCCCCACCTCCATCCCCAGTTGTGGGCACCCCCACAACCTCCCAACAACCTAATCAAACCATTCAATCATGTTAAAATTTCGACACTGTCCTCCGCTAAGTGTCAACACTCCGGAAACTACAAACATAGCCCTGGGCAGCACATTCTCTGAATTTAACCCTTTGAGTTCCTGTATGTTTCGACTGACTCCTGCCTATCTCTGGAACCTTTCTCCGCACTTTGACCCCAAAGGAACTGAAGGCAGCTCTTTGGCGCAGAGCTCTGAACATTCCTCCAAGCCCATCTGCTCAGAATGAAGGCCCACGGACCCAAGAAACCTTCTGTATCTGGTTACATCAGAGAATTACTCTGGCATTGCTAAGCAACAGGGAACAGCCAATGACAATGGCGAAAGAGCCCCTGGTTGGTACCAGCACAGATTGAAGATGATTAATGGTCTCATCTCAGGAGAGCCCTGATAGTTTGAGACCAGGACGAGTCACAGTTTACCAACTCCCCGCAGTAAGTACTGTCTTTAAACAGGAAAGGAAAATCAGCCAAACTCACATTCACCAGTGGTGCTGGGCTCATGAGTAGTCACTTTCACACCTTAGGAAAGAGATAAAAGCCAATTAACAAAACTGTCTTGAATTTTTTGCTTGTAATAATCATTTCACTTCTTGCCTTTTACATCCAGAGGCCTGGATTCTGGTCGTGAAGTGAGAAACAAACAGGTCAAAGCAACACTGAGACACTGGAATTCAGAAAAACTGCCCGAGATAATAAACAGAAGGCGTTCATTCTGAACTATCTTTTTAATTGCAGATAAACCACTTCCTCTGTCACCTTTAAATACGATGCCCCCCCCCCCACTGGCACACAGTGCCTGCTGGGTGCACCGTCTATGAAATGCAATGCAGTTACTCGCCCAGGTTACTCCCACAATACCTCCTAGTCTACAAAAGTTGCAGCAGATGAATGGGACACCATCCCTTCAACTCCCATTTCTTCGTTGTCACTGGGCCTAACTCCCGGAATTCCATCCCCAACAAAACAGTGGAAGCACCTTCAGGAGAAGGTAACTCGCTCCTAACCTTCTCTGTGGGAATTTGGGGATGGGTAATGCTGCTGATACACAGATCCCATATGTTGATCAAAGAGAACCAATCTCACCTGCACACCAGAAAGATTGGCCGCGGTAGAATGTGGACGTGCCTTAATACAATGACCTGAGCGTTCAGGGACCCAAACGGGAGATCCTCTGATGACTGGCCCGACCCTTTCAGAACATGAATGGACCTGGAGCCTAGTCCACGTCACTTTCGTGAAGTGTGCATGGGCTGGTTATCATGGGGAACCACGCTTATTGTGATATCATCAGCATTCGCATCATACGAATAACCCATTCTGATGCAACAATGAAGGAACTCGTGGGGAGAGAGAAGAAAGGGGCAGCTTGCAACCGTACCCCGTTGGGACACAAATGTTATCGAGTGCAGGGTGAAACCATCTTTGAGTACTGGGCCCAGGTAGAACATGGGGAGTAACACGGTGATGCACCATCAATAACTCTGAGACGTGGGTTAAGGTAGGCTTTTATTGGCTGGAAGAAAGCACAAGCAGCGAGTGACCATCACACAACATCCTGGAGACTGAGGAAGGGTCTGTGGCTCCAAACGCCTTTATACCGGGGTCTGTGGGAAGAGCCACAGGAGCAGTCAGCCGGGGGGTGGGGGGGGGGGTGTCCAGATGGGTTTAAGTAGTTCACCGCACACGGACACAACCAAGATTGTATAGTGGCTAGCCTGATGCCATCACAGCTCCGGCACCATCCTGTAAGGAGTTTCTGTATATCCTTCCCATGGAATGTATGGGTTCCCCCCGGCATCTCAGGTGTTCTCCCACAGTCCAAAGACATAATGGGTAGGCTAATTGGTCATTGTGTGCTGGAATGGCATGGCTGGAAGTGCCAGAAGGGCCTACGCCACACTGTACAGCTAAATAAATAAAGAAAGTGTTGGAGGAACTCAGCAGGCCAGGCAGCATCTATGGAGAGGAATAAACAGTCGATGTTTTGAGCCAAGACGCTTCACTAGAACTGGGAAGGAAGGGGGAAAGAACCCAGAATCCCACTGGGAAATTGAGAGTTTCCTATTTCCCTCAGCATCCGCTGGAGGCATTCCCGGTCCTACCAAAGAATTCCTTGATTCAGGAGATCTGGGCATCGCAGGCAAGGTTGGGGTTGCCAGCTTGAAACATTCAGTCATTTGATGAAGGTGTTTCCATGGTGCGGTTGGGGAAGGAGTTTGAGGGTTTGAACACAGTGATGGTGACAGAACGATAATACATTTCATGGATGGGACTGTGTATGGCTTGGAGGGGAATCTGGCTGCCCAACCTATCTCAGTGGTAGAAAGGATGGATTTGTGAGGAGCTGTCTCAGAAGACAGGGGACCTTGACTGTGGTGGGTGTGCAACACCCACACATCCCCTCCTTCTGACCCTCATGTTGTGCGCCAGTGGCAGGGGGAAGGGGGTGGTTTTAGAGAGGTGGGTGGGGAGCTGGTCATGTGGGCTGATTTGTCCTGGATGGTTTTAAGATGTCTTGAGAGTTTTTGGAGCTTGGATAGCTCTGTGGAGAGTGTCCCATCCCCCTCCTGACTTTGCCTTCTGGGACCTTGGCGTGTCAGGAGGTGAGTCAGTTGCCGCAGGATGCCGAAGGACTGAGGCTGGTTTGTGTTGGTGATGGAGGGGAGGGGTGGGGTGGAACAGCAATGGGAATGCAATGGAATGTGGCAGGTAGGTAGTCACTGCCTGGTCAGTGGTGACGTGGTCAGCCCATTCCTGAGTGTGGTCCAGGTCAGCCTGCAGAGGAGAGGCACACAGCTCCCATTCACTAGAGACCCCTTCTGATCTTATACAATGCAAGGACGATCAACGATGAGGGGTTGGGTGATCTGATAGTTGTTGTGCGAGGGAGGGGTTGGGGGTATTATGAGCTACAGAGATTCCATGATTGACCACTAACACCCACACACCCCCTCCTTCTGACCCTCAACTGTCGTGAGCTCTTTGAGCTTGTGCTGTGAGCTGCAGAGCATTGACTTTTTCAGAGCATCAGAATTGTTTAAATGTTGTTTAATAAGATCCATTAATCATTCAAAGTTCTTTGCATATTTCTTGAGCAACTGGTTCTTTGTAATGCGGTCTCCCGGTGCCTTCTGGCTAAGCTTATTTAGTTTATTTTGATAGGCTTGGGGATTCCATATTACTTGTATTTTTTAAGCTGACGCCCAATTAATGCTAATCATGGGGTCCTAGTTTGGAGAAGTTACTCCTCGCGGTATTGCTCAGCTAAGCCACCGATGTTTTTGTTTGGAATTATTATGAATAAACTCGTGTTGTTATCTCTACATCGAGCCTGTCTTTCCTCTGCACTTGGGTTCCGATATTGCCAACGCATGCCGTAACACCAACCACTGGAGTTGTTGCCCGATGCCCAAGGACCTTCGGGCTTTTCTGGGCTCCTTGATGCCAAACTCAGTCGAGGGTTGTCGACGCTAGAGTCCAGCTCTTTAGTCCATGACTGTGATGTGGTCAGGAGCCGAGAGCGAGATTGTGAGGAGGTTGTTGGGAATAAATGGCGACACGGTCGAGCAGCGGTTAATGTAACTCTACTGCAGCACCAGCGACATGGGTTCAGTTCCTACTACTGCCCGTAAAGTGTCAGTACATTCTCCCCGCGACCACTTGGGTTTTCCCTGGGTGACCCAGTTCCTTCCACATTGCAAAAACGCACGATAGGAGGTTAATCGGTCAGGCTGGTGATCTTAGCAACTGGAAGGGCCTGTTACCTGTACCACTTTAAACAAACAAAATGCTGTTTGACAGCTCTGTCGGTGACTCCACGTGTGTAGAATGGAAGCAGGTGGGAGCAGGCGTGGGACGTGGCCAAGGGACGTACAATGTTGGCGCCTTGGTCAGCTAGGATGGTGAGAGGGGGTAGAGGTGAGATTCAGCCCCAGGCAATACATAACGTGCAGTGTAATTAACTTACTTCAGCACAATAATGTTACAATCAATAACTTTCCACAGTTAAAGAACTGTCAGTACTCACCATGTACATTCACTGTGATGATGTGTCCTTTTACCATCTCATTATTTCGTTTGGCTTGACATTGATATTTGCCGCTGTCAGTCAGGTTAATGGAAGGGACTGTGTAAACTATAAACATCTTGTTATTGTATGTCTCGTTTTCGTTTGACAATGGTTCGCAACTGTTTCCACGCCGCTTGCACCAATCTGCGAATAGTGGCTTTTTTTCACAGAACTGCACTGTACAGTTCAAAGTCATAGCGTCCCCAATGGAGTAATTGAACGTAGCTTTACGATACATCACAGAAAAATCACAACCATCGCTTTCATTCGCTGCAAGAGAAAAGTGGAGATCTTTAGAAAAAGGATCAGTCATGATTGAACGGCGGAGCAGACTAGATGGGCCAAATGGCCTAGTTCTACTCCTATGTCTTTTAGAAGTCAGAGATGAAGAGAGAAAGAGGGGGAGGGTGAAGAGGGAAGAGGGAGATGTGGAGAAGGTGTCATGAAGGGGTGGGAAAACGTAAAACATCGGACAGTCCACAACGTTGTGCCGACATTTTAATCTACTCTAAGACAATCTAACTCTTCCCTCCCCATAGCCCTCCATTTTTATTTCATCATGCGCCTATCTAAGAGTCTCTTAAACGTCCCGAATATATCTGCCTCTACCAGCAGCCCGGCACCCAAAACTCTCTGTGCAAAGATCGTGCCTCTGACATGGCCCCTGTACTCTCCTCCACACCTTAAAATTACAGCCTCTCGATTTAGCTGTTGTCACCTGGCTGTCCACTCTATCGATGCCTCTTTTCATCCTGTACACCTCTCATCCCCCTTCGCTCCAAAGAGAGGTTATACTTCCAGATACACTTCTGAACTGCGATTGATTGTAGCCTGTAATTTCCCCTTTAGTTTTGTACTTTCGATCCGATTAAACGATCTGGTGCTCTTGCAGTCTCCTGCGGGATACGGTGACCTAGACTTTGATGAGTGCAGGTAGGACAGGGGCGGGACACTGCACCGGAGAAACACGAACCCAATTAATGCTGCGCCGCTGGCTAGAAGCGCCCAGCGTTAAAATTGTCGAGGATGAGAGCAGAAAATGCGTCTGACCATTCCCCCTCTCTTCTCGCTGCTACCATCAGGGCGGAGTTGGTCCCGCACCGCCAGGTCCCGGGGCAGCTGTGCCCTGCGGCCGCCGGGCTCCGTGTCGCACGGACCATCACTCGCCGTGGCCGTTCCGAGTTGTGGGCTTTCTTTCGGGGACTCTGCGGCTGATGTTCTGCATGTTATTTGTTTACTTTTTATTATCTGCCCGATTTGTTCTTTACCATACATTGGGTGTTTGGCTGCCCTGCTGTGTGGGTTTTAAGAACGGGTCCTGTTGTGTGTAACCTCACCGGGCTCGGACACAATCTTGGCTCTGCTAATAGCCACGTGACCAGGCCACCTTTCGCAAACAATATACAGCTCGGGTCGGCATGATTTGGGGTTCAACCGAGCAAGAACATCGTGATTACGGAAACCTCGATGAGAGTGAAAGCCGTGTAAATGCTGCCCGTACAGAATTGTCGGTCGCTAGAAATAACAGGCCGTACACCGCATACAACTATAAAGAAAGTATATTTACAAATTTTAGCTATCAAACGGTTAATATGAAAAAGAAAAGAAAAGGGCGCAAGCAACGCACACCAAAAGCTGAAGGAGCTCAGCAGGCCAGGAAAAGAGTACGTAGTCCATGTTTCAGGCCGAGACCCCCCAGATGTCGACTCTTTTCCATAGACGCTGCCTGGTCTGCTGAGTTCCTCCAGCATTTTGGGTGTGTTGCTTGGATTTCCAGCATCTGCAGGATATCTTTTGTTTATAAAAGGGCCCATTAGAGTTAAACCAGACAAATGCTCACGAGAAAGTTGGAACTTGTGTAGGTGGTGTCTTTTTCTCATGTGCTGGACTGTATGAAAGCACACACCACATTCCGAACTTCCCTGCCAGGCAACTCCAACAATCTGGCTCTCTCTCAGGAGTCTTCCTTGGAGCCAGTCATCTGCACAAAGCACTCCATGCAAAGGGGACTGTCCTCCGGAGGCGGCTTCCCTTCTGTCCCTCTCTGCAGCTCCCTCAAGAGCCTCCAAACCAGACTACCCTCCTTCAGAAAACTCTTCCCCACAATCCTGACTCACATTCCTGAGCTGACCAACCGGCCTTCTTAACCTAGCCGAAACCAAAACATTCTACCGGCAGGACACACAGCTTTTGCGGACAACTGCTGAAATAAAATACCTACAATATAGCAGTAGAAATCTTAACCAGGGCTGAAAGCACTCCCCACCCCCCCCACCACAAAAATAGTCATGTCTTCATGAATTCATGAATGTTGAACTTATTAAACCACTATTAATAACACGTATTCAAATGAATTTTGTGTTTTCAAGACCCTCAATCCATTGGTAAATGAAGGTAGCATATCTCACCATGGAAATGGACAGACCACTCTGCTTTTCAGGTCCATCCTCTGCCAGCCTAGCTAGGGGTTTCCTGACTCTCTGGGACCTCCTTATCATCTTCAGCTTCTCCAGCTTCAGCCACTCCTTGTGACCGTTTCTGTTTACTGGAGGATGCCTCTCCGCTGTCTGATGGCTCAGGTCCCCATGCTTCATGATTAAACTTAGCTTCCTTCAGTTCAAGCAGGTGCCGCTGAACATCTTCAACCTCCATTGGTGCAAACCAGTGAGGCTTCTCTTAGAAAGAGGTGTCCTCAGTCACTCTAGCAGTGTGGCCAGCACACTTCGAGCAGCCAACATCAGACTCGTCGGTAGAACAGACATCTTCATGTTCGAACATCTTCTCATTCAATCTCCTTTTCCATTCCTCGGGTATTGGTGATTTACCGAAGTTGAATGATGTTGAAGTCAACTTCCTTGATCCAGGAGACTTTCTCTTCTGGTTCCCCCAGAAATCTTGTCACTACCATCGCAAGAAAAAGAGGGGCAATCAGGATCCCACATCTGAGGGTAACATCTCTTCCTGAGGTGTTTCTGACAATCACTGTCAACCTGCTTGTGGAGACAGTCAAAGATACCTGTAGTTCAGGTGTCACCAGCACCCCTGCAGGTAAGCGTGCCCCTTCCTCCTGATCATCAGGACTAGCCACCTGGTGGGCCGAGTCCAAGTTTGGGGGCTCCTGTCACTCCAGCTACTCCTCCAGGATGTAACACAGGCTTAGACTGGGCGTATTGCCCAGTTCCTCATTTCTGCTCATGAACCTGCTTAGGAGGAACTTGCCCCTTCCCTAAAGCAGTTCTATACTCAGGGTGAGTGAACAAGATTTTCACAAAGTTCTCTCCATTCCTCTCCTTGAATGCTCCCACGTATAGCATAGGAATCTTAACCAGGGCATTATATGTGTTTCTTTGTTTTTTTGGCGGCCTGTAGGAAGACGAGTCTCAATGTTGTATACGGTATACATTCTTAGAAAATAAATGTACTTTGAACTTCGAAGAGAAAAGTCCCAGCATACCTTATAAGACATGCTGTTTAATCCAGGCCATTCTGATAAATCTACACTGTTCGGAAAGCTGCCAAACTTTGTTGTCATCTGGAAACTTCCACTTCCTTATCCAAGTCATTTATAAGGATCACAATGAGCATAGGTTCCTAAACAGACCTCTAAGGAACTCTTCAAAGTTCAAAGTAAATTTATTATCAAAGCACATATATGTCACCATATACAACCCTGAGACTCATTTCCTTGTGGGCAAACTCACTAAATTCAAGACACATAATACAGACAAAAATACAGACATAAAAAGAAAACACCCAACAGGATGGACAAACAACCAATGTGCAAGATGCAACAAATTATGCAAATACAAAAGAAATAGAGAAATAATAATAAATAAATAAGCAATAAATATTGAGACCATGAGACGACGAGTTCTTATAAGTGAGCCCATAGGTTGTGGGAACAGTCAGTGATGGGGTGAATGAAGTTGAGACAAATTATCTCCTCTGGTTAAAAAGCCTAATAGTTGAGAGGTAGTAACTGTTCCTGAATCTGTTGGTGTGGGTCCTGAGGCTCCTGTACCTTCATCCTGATGGTAGCAGCGAGAAGGGGGCATGGCCTGGGTGGTGGGGGTCCCTGATGATGGATGCTGCTCTCCTGCAACAGCGCTCTGGGTAGATGTGCTCAGTGGTGGGGAGGGTGCTCTCTGTGATGAACTGCACTGTAGGATTCTTCATTCATGGGCATTGGTATTTCCACAGCAGGCTACAATGCAACCACACATCTAGAGATGCTTGCCAAAGTTTTAGATGTCACGCTGACTCTTTGCAAACTTCTAAGGAAGTAGAGATGTGCTTTCTTCGTAACTGCACTTACTGCCCGAGACAGATCCTCTGAAACAATAGCACTGAGGAGTTTAACCTTGCTGATTCTCTCCTTCTCTGATCTTCCGATGATGTAGGACTGAAGAACAGTCTGGAAGAAATTACCAGTCACCGCGGGGACAGAGACAAGCGCAATTTCATCCATCGTGTTGCAGACTTCCAACCTCACACCGTCCGTGGACTGAGGACGAGTTTGTCCACGTCCCGAGAATGGATGAGCTGAACCTTGCTTCGGTTAAATCCTGAGAAGCGGCTGCTTCCGGTTTCTGTTGCAGAGCCTGTCACCCAATCTCCTGCGGCTTCCCAACCTGGGGGGGCTTTAGACTGGTCTCCAAAGAATTGCCTGCTCAGACCTCACCGGTGCTCTCCAGCCCTGTCACTGTTGTTCGGCTTCTGGTCGTCGTCCAGCATCTCTCCACATTGGTCAATCTGCTGTCGTGTCTGAAAACCTGACTCTGAACTACCCTGAGGTAATTCACTGTTAGGTTCAACCTGTTGGTATATATCCACGTGTTTATTACAACAAAATCTATTTTCCAGTGCATCACCGTTCACGTACATTGTGGAATATAATTAACTCATCACTTCCCCTGTCCTACCACTGTAAGAATTTGTGGACTCTCTATTAATTGCAGGCATGTGCTGTTTGCATTTATTCAGCACATTACACAATTATGGGGGTGGGGGGGGGGCAGTTTGTGCCTTCACTCTGTCTCACTCGTTGCTCCTTAAGGAAGGTCCCTGCATTCAGATGATCTCTATGCCGTTGGAGGGTGGGTGGAGCGACGCGGTTTGTGGATTGGACTCTGCAGTTCACGTTATGATGTGTTTCTGGCTTCTGGTCATGCCTTTTATTGTTGCTATTTTGGGCGATTTTGAATAGGGGTGGTTTGCAGATAACGAACACTGAGCTGAAATGAAATATGCCTGGACTCTTTCGATTTTGTGTTTTATATTCTGTGTATTTCGCTTGTTATTTTTGTTGCTGTTTGCGTGATTTGTTTTTTTCTGTATTGGGGTGGGGGGGAATTGATGTTTTTCTTTGAACCTGTTCCATTGGTGTTTGTTTCGTGGCTGTCTGTGGAGAGGATGAATCTCAGGGTTGTATACTGTGTACATATTTTGATAAGAAATGTACTTTAAATCTTTCAATCTTTCACTCTTTGAATCACTTATCACATCTGTGCTGCCTTTGGCTGAAGACAGGTTTGCACACACTGTAAGCCACATATCTCAGCTGTAAAGTAAAATTAGAGCTAAACTCATAGATTCATAGCGGTCTACAGGACAGAAACAAACCCTTTGGTTTATCCACTCCATGTCAACTTGTTATCCTGCCTAGTCCCAGCGACCCACACTTGGACCACTGCCCTCAATAACCTTCCCATCTATGTACCTATCCAAACTTCACTTAAATGTTGCAATCAAACCTGCACCCACCACTTCTGTTGGCAGTTTGTTCCACTCTCACACTCAGTGAAGAAGTTCCCCCTCAGTTACCCCTTGAATATTTCACATTTCACTCTTAACTCTAGTCTCACCCAATGTCAGTGACAAAAGCCTACAGTACTTACATTTACCCTATCTATACCTATCATAATTTAGTATATCTCTATCAAATCTCCCCTCATTTTCCTGTGCTCCAGCGAGCATATCCCTACCCTATTCAATCTTTCCCTTTAACTCAGATCCTCAAGACCCAGCTACACCCTTGTAATTTTTCTCTGTACTCTATCACTCTGTACTCTGTACACTATTAATGTTGGAGCGTGGGCAAGGCATCAGACTAGTAACCTGAAGGTCACTGGTTCGAGCCTCAGCTGAGGCAGCGTGTTTGTGTCCTTGAGCAAGGCACTGAACAACACATTGCGCTGCGACATCACCGGTGCCAAGGTGCATGGGTCCTCGTGCCCCTCCCTTGGACAACATCGGAGGCGTGGAGAGGGGAAGGCCCGCAGCTTGGGCAACTGCCGGTCTCCCATACAACCCTGCCCAGGCCTGCACCCTGGAAACTCCAGGCGCAGATCCATGGTCTCTCGAGACCGACGGATGTCACCATTACTCTATCAATCTCTCCTGTAGCTAGGCCACCAGAACTGTGTACCATATTCCAAATTAGGTCTCACCAACGCCTCACACAACTTCAACATAACATTCCAAATCCTATACACAATACTCTGATTTATGAAGGCCGATGTACTCTCGTTATCTCCCTGTGATGCCACTTTTAAAGAATGATGGATCTGTATCCCCAGGTCCATAGCAACAAGAAGTAAGAGCCGCTCATTTGAATTTACACAAACGTGTGCCATACAGTTATAACTCAACCTGCATGACACTCAAAATGCAGTGTTTTATAGTGTTGCTGTTAAATTCATTTTATTGAGACAGCATTGGCATAAATCAATATGTAAGTGGTGGTGGAATCTGCAGGGGAGGAAACATGTGGAGAATATTTTCCAGCAGCCAGCCAGAAGCTTCAAAGGTTTGGGCTGGATTATTCTCTGATTGCGAAGAAAAAGCATTTCAGGATGTATTATATTGTACATATTTCTCCGACCTTAAATAAAACCTTTGATTATTGTTTCCCCGTCTGTATAATCAGTGGGTTTTATTTGCTCATAATCCTCAAGAGAGAAAAAAAAGGTAAAGCAAGTGGTTGCAGAAGCTTGCACGTTTGATATGGAGGGCCACAGAATGGAACTTCGTCAGGGCGTAAGTGTAAATAACAGGCAACATTTTACTTTCAACATTAAATTCTTTGTCTTAACTCCTTCGTTGGTCTCCAGTCTGGGGCTTGACCTCTGAAGTGTATTTTCCATAGGCTTGAGTGATAAGTTATATCATTTACCTTGACTTCATTCAAAGAAATAGAACAGGATGTGGGATAGTAATGCTCATTACTCCCTCTAAAGCCAGTCACAACAACTTCCTACCAGCCCCGGTTTCACCAAACCTCTCTCTGTGCCTTTTACTTCACCAATGTTTCCACTCTGGTTCCCCCAAGCTCACTAGTGACAGCCTCACATCACTACAGCCTCGCAGTTGGTTTGCAAGCAAGCAGCTTACACCCACGGAATCTCTCTGGATCTTAACTTCTGTGTAGTAATAATAACGCGAAAGCCACTTAAAAGTGAAAAACTCATAACGCAGATACAGAACGGTCTCAGTCGGTGTTTAGGGAGTGAGCACCGAACCTTGGGGTGAAGGATGAAGGGAGGTCGGGGCATGGTCGATTCTCACGGGCAATAACAAAGTTTGGAAGAGAAGGAATGTAAAAAGAGAGAAGAGTAAGCAAATGAATGAGAAAGAGAATGTGAAAGGGAGAGAGTGAAAGAGAAACATGAAGAAGGCAGAAGTGTGAAGAGGTGAGAGACTGTCAGAGTGATGTTCTCACACCAGCTCCCATTTATAAACCGACACTGACGGATCCTGCCACCAACACATACCTTCAGAAATGTTCTCTGGCGTTTTCTCTCTCCCTCCTTTTTCAAAGATTGGCGTTGCCTTAGCTAACCTCCAATCCATTGGTAGTGTTACTGAGCCCAGAGGAAGTTCAATGCCAACCCTAACCCTCCTTCTGGTACTCTTGGATGTGGACCCCAAGGTTTTATCCATCATTTATATTGATTTCATTCAGTTCCCCCCTCTCCCTCACTTGGATCTGATCACTTGGCTGTCCTCCTACCTGCAATGAGGCAGAGGCTAAAGAGCAAGGCTCCAGAGACAAGGACCTCAGAGCGATGCTTGTAGGAGGCAGAGGAGTGCTACAGGATCGCTTTGTGTCATTGGACTGGGCTGCGTTCGAGGACTCAGTACAGGATCTGAATGAATACACCACCGTTGCATCAGACTTTATAAAAACAGTTGTACCTCCCAAAAATAATTTAGCGTCTTCTTTAACCAGAAGTCTGGATGAACCATGAGATCCACGATCTGCTCAGGGCCAGGTCAGTGGCTTTCAGGTCTGATGGCCAAGTAGGATACAAGAGGTCCAGGTACCATCTCCAGAAAGCCACCTCACGGGCGAAGTGGAGATTCCAGAACAAACTCGAATCACTGAACAGCTGTGGCAGGGCTTGGATGCCGTCACATCACATAGAGTGAAGCTAAGCAACATAGGTGACAATGCTTTCTGTGTTCACTTTGACCATCGAGACATAGAAGCACCTTCAGGAACTCCCGCTGCCCCTGATGGCCCTGTGATTTCAGTCTCTGCAGGCGATGTGGGAGTACCCTTCAGGAGGGTGAACCCATGGAAATCATCTGTCCCAGATCAGGTTCATGGCTGGGCACTAAAGACCTGTGCTGATCAACTGGCTGGAGAGTTCACTCAGATCTTTAACCTCTTGCTTCAGCAGTGTGAGGTACCCACCTGCCTCAAGCAGGCTCCAATTATACTGGTGCCTAAGAATCATCTAGTAACCTGCCTCAGTGATTATCACCCAGTAGCACTTAAGCTCACTGTGGTGAAGTGCTTCGAGAGGTTGGTAATGAAATATATCATCTCCTGCCTGAAAAGCGACTTGGATCCACTCCAATTTGCCTTCTGGCACAATGGGTCCACAGCAGATGCCATTTCATTGGCTCTTCACTCAACACTGGAACACCTGGACAGCAAAGATGCATACTTCAGGATGCTCCTTAACGGCTGCAGCTTGACATTCAATACTATCTCCCCTCAAAACGTGGAGATCCCAATCGGTTGTTTTTGCTTGTGCTACCTCGGATATGATGATCAGTATGGAGGGTATGCAAAGCACAGCTTTTCCCTGTGTCTACAAAAAGTAGTGGACACAAGCCAGTCCATCACAGTAAAGCTCTCCCCACCATTCAGCTCTGTCACGGGAAAGCAAGGAGCCCCACCACCCAGGCCATTCTCTCTCTCTCGCAGCTGCCATCAGGAAGCAGGTGTAGGAGCTTCAGGACTCTCACCACCAGGTTCAAGAACAGTTCATACCCCTCAACCATCAGGCTCCTGAACCACTGGGGATAACTTCACTCAACTTCACCCACCCCATGACTGGTCTGTTCCCACAATCTATGGAAAGACACTTCATCTCATATTCTCGATATTTATTGCTTATTTATCTTGTATTCGCACAATGTTTTGTCTTTTGCACTCTGGTTGTCTGTCCTGTTGGGCGCAGTCTTTCACTGATTCTATTACATTCCTTGGATTTACTGAGTATGCCTGCAATAAAAATGGATCTCAAGGTGGTAAATGGTGACACATACGTACTTTGATGATAAATTCACTTTGTACTTTGATCTTTAAAGTGAGCACTGGATTGCAGAATCACTTCAGAGCAGTGGTGAATGAAGTTATCTGTACTGGTTCAGGAGCCCGATGGTTGTAGGGCAATGACTGCTCTCCACAGTACACTTGTAGAGATTTGCGAGAGTCTTTGATCAAGTCTTTTCAAACTGCTAAACCCTTTCTGCTGCTGAGCCCTGAACGAGGACGGGTGTGTGCTCCCTTGACTTCCTCTTCCTGAAGTCCACAACCAGCTCTTTAGTCTTACTGCTGTGGAGTGCAAGGTTGGCGTTGTGACACCGCTCAATTAGTCTTCCGTTGAGGAAGTCAAGAATCCAGCTGCAGAGAGGGGTACAGAGGACCAGGTTTGGAGCTTTTTGGTTAGAACTGAGGGAATTTCTCACCTTCTGTATGCCACCTTGCCTGAGTAGAGGAGCCCTTTCAGTAATAGATGAAGCCTGATGCCTTGATGGTGTGCCTGGTTGGGCACCCTGTTGAAGGATGTTCTGATGTCAGCCTCTGAGACAGAGATTAAAGGGACATGGGACTCTGCAGGGATTTGCACAAGTCTCGTTTTGTTCCCCCATTCAAAGTGTGCATTAAAGGCATTGAACCTGGATGGGAGCAAAGCATCATTGCCATTCATGAGGTTAGGCTTTGCCTTGGAGAAAGTAATAACTTGCAAATCCTGCCAGATTCTGCGTATCTGATTTTGTTTCTAACTTCAAACAAAATTTTTTTTTTTGCTCTAAAATAGCTTTCTGTAGGTCTCAAAGTCAAAGTCAAAGCACATTTATTATCAAAGTATGCATTCAGTGTACAACTTCGAGATTTATCTTCTTGCAGGCAGCCCCAAACAAACACCATAGGATCAAGTTAAAGAAAACCCCACACAACAAGGCCATCAAACGTGCAGAAAAAGAAGAACGACTCGTGCAATGACAAAGAGTGAACAAGTAACACACTGAACATTAAACCTCAAACTGCAGAGTCCCCAGACGTGAGTCCACAAGCTCGAGCCGCCGAGGTAAGTGAAGCTGGTCCAGGAGCCGATGGCCACGGACACAGTCAGTTAGTTCAGAGCTGTGTCAATGGCTGCAGGCCACAGCCACGGTTCCGTGCCGAGGCGTCTCGATCGAATAGTAAAGAGCGTTCAGTGCTGAGGACGTTAAGTCCATTAAAACATCAAACCGCAGAGGAAAGTGGGTCCGGAGCCATGATCGCCGAGGCGATTGAACCTGGTGGCGCGGGACCCGGGGCGCCTGACTCCGGCCCCAGCGAGAGGGAGAGCGGTCAAACAAATGCAGACTGCACCGGGCACACACCCGTTCGTCTTTGTCCTCATCGATTTCAATCTTGCTCGATGCTAAGTGAAATTTGTTGCTTTGCAGTGGCAATGGAGCATAAATTACAATGATAAATGCCGTCGACAAGTGGTGCCAAAAAGAGAGCAAGGTAGTGAGGTCATGTTCATGGGGTCATTGTCCATTCAGGAATCTGACTGCGGAGGGGAAGAAGCTGTACCTAAATTACTGAACTTGGGTCTTCAGGTCTCCTGCCTTCCTGATGGCAGTAACGAGAAGAGGGTAACCCTGCATGGTGAGGGGCCTTAATATTTGACGCCACCTCTCTGAGATGTCCTCGATGATGGGGAGCCTGCTGCTCATTTACCCTCTTGACTGACCCACTTTCAACGATCAGTACACTCTCAGCTCTCTGTTCTTATTGCCCTGTAGGATCT
Organism: Hypanus sabinus; assembly: GCF_030144855.1. Classification (NCBI taxonomy): domain Eukaryota; kingdom Metazoa; phylum Chordata; class Chondrichthyes; order Myliobatiformes; family Dasyatidae; genus Hypanus; species Hypanus sabinus. The sequence continues at coordinate 146,085,731 of NC_082710.1, read as the reverse complement.
GTGTCCTCTAGTTCATATAGCCTCTTCTCAATCTCCTTACCAAAGATGTAAACATTGAAACATAGAAAAACTACAGCACAATACAGGCCCTTCGGCCCAGAATGCTGGGCTGAACATGTCCTTTCTTTAGAAATTACCTAGGCTTACCCATAGCCCTCTATTTTTCTAAGCTCCATGTATCCATCCAGGCATCTCTTAAAAGACCCTATTGTTTGCGCCTCCATCACCGCCACTGGCAGCCCATTCCACGCACTCACCACTTTCTGCATAAAAAACTTACCTCTGACATCTCCTCTGTATCTGCTTCCGAGTACCTTAAAACTATGCCCTCTCGTGCTGGCCATTTCAGCCCTGGGAGAAAGCCTCTGACTATCCACACGATCAATGCCTCTCATTATCTTGTACACCTCTATCAGGTCACCTCTCATCCTCCGTTGCTCAACCTATTTCTCATAAGGCATGCTCCCCAATCCAGGCAACATCTTGTAAATCTCCTCTGCACCCTTTCTATAGTTTCCACATCCTTCCTGTGGTGAGGCGACCAGAACTGAGCACAGTACTCCAAGTGGGGTCTGACCGGGGTCCTCCATAGCTGCAACGTTACCTCTGTAACCCCTTTGTTATCAGCCATTGGAGGATCCTGCTCTTTAGGGTGAGGATGTTGTTGGTGACATTATTTTCCAGTTAAACTCAGAGCAGTAGAAGAGCAAAGTAATGAAAGTGTGTGGAGAAGTCAGCTCGTTGTCAGGGGAACAGTGAGTGTACCCGTAGAAATCCACCGCGGCTTTTAACCAGCAGAGCTTTCAGACAGCTAAGGTCACGGATCGTGCACCATGAAGGAACGCCTTTCAGCATATTCTGCCTCAGGCCTTCAAGTTTATCTTTCACATGCACAATGAAATGCCTCACCTGCACTGGCAAACAACCTCCCCAAGGGTGAGCTGGGGGCAGCCCGCAAGCATTGCCACACATTCGGGTGCCAACACTGCACGCCCACAGCGCTCAGCAGAGCAGCAACAGCAAAAGCAACCCGTGCAAAGACATCGTCCCGCAACCCCAGTACGGGCCCACAGCTCCAGCCTCCGGCGGACACAGTCTCAGGCTTCCAGACTCCAGGCTTCAAACTTTGCAGCAGACTTGCAGATTTAGCTCTTGTCCAACAGGCCTCGACTTCCAGATTTCTGATTCGTCCTCAGGCTTCGATCCCGGGACTCTCCGAACACCAGGCCATGAAATCTGGACTAGCTGATGCTGGGATCTCAAATGCTAGGCCTCGAGCTCTGGTCTCACTGACTTGCAAAGCCAGGGGGCGTCTGACCTCATTCCTCTTGCCCTCGTCTCTCACATTCCGGCAACATTCTTACAATCCTCTTTGCACACTTTCCAGTGAGATGACACCTTTCCTAAAACAGGGTAGCCAGAGCGGTGCACAAAACTCCATACTAACACCCGCCCACTTTAGTCCTCCTTCTCGTTTCCTTCTCCAACCACTTCGTCCCCCTGTAACCACATGCCCAAGTTTCTCCGACAGCTCCAGACCCGACACAACTCTGCCTCCTCTGCTTTTGAGTTTTCCAGTGATATTGAACCTATTGACTCAAGCCAGTGACTGCCTTGCCAGGACAAAGAGTCACTGCGCCCCGTTCTGCCTGTGCCTTCATAGCTCTCGACTCCCCGAGGTCTGTTGCTCTGATGAGAACCAGGCACCTTCCCCACAAAGCTGAATCCCCACACCTCCCGATCTCATTCTGGAAAGCCTGCCCTCTCAGGACTGACATTTTGGAAAGTATGCAGTCTGGAACTGGATGTCCTCCCCAGATGGAGCCACATTGACGACTTACACACGAACAGACCTACGTATAATGGTGTGGCTTCCCCTGCTCTCTTAACAACCTAACCTAGTATCTCAAGGATTTAATTAACAAACCATTTTCCGTTGATGTAAGTGGTGGTGACCGTATATAGGAAAGTGCAGCTGACAATAGGCCCTTCAGCCCACAATTTTCTACCGACCTTTTCATCTGATCCTTCCCCTCTGCCATGTCAGTCCAATTCTCCTTCATCCATCTGCCTACCAGACCTCCAGGTTCCGGGCTTCAGCTCAAAGCTAACAACCCTGACTGGTAAAACAGAATTGTTATGGAGACAGCAATGAAGATCGTTCTACGTCTGAGTGAGACGGTATTCCTGAGTCTCCAGCCAGGACTTGCATGACTGACAGTAGTGAAAACCAAGATGGAGCTATTGGCATGACGAAGGAAGCCTGAACACTGCTGGAGATAGAGGACCTTCATTGCTGCCCTCAATGCCAGCAGTGTTACAGGCGGTAAGTAATTATGTGCCTATCTACCAGTCTCCTTAATGTATCTGCCTCCATCACCACCCCTGGCAGTGCATGGAACCTACCACACTCTATCTCTGACATCCTCCCTGTACTTTCCTCCAAGCCCCCTTGTATTCACCATTTCTACCCTGGGGAAAGGTCTCTGGCTGTCCACTTTATCTAAGCCTCATGTTTTCTTGTACAGATCTGTCAAGTTACCTTTCATCCTCCGTCACTCCAAAGAGAAAAGCACTAGCTCCACTCAAACTTTCCTCGCAAAGCACCCCCGTCTCCTCTACACCCCCATTAAAGCATTCAGGGGTAGACAGGGTGGTGAAGGAGTACTTAGCCCACTGGCCGACATCAGTCAGGACACTGACTACTCAAGCTCAATTACGTTGCAATTGTATGAGTCATTAGCGAGGCCGCACTTGGACTAAGGTGTTTGCTTTTGGTCATTAAAATGGAAAGAGCGCAAAAATCTATTTACAAGACGTTTGCCTGGACTGAGTTAGAGGGGGAGTTGGGGCAGGCTAGGACCTTTTTCCTTGGAATGCAGGTGACTGAGAGGCATAGGGTGAATTTATTCAGTCTTTTTCTGAATCAGGAACTACAGGGCGTAGGTTTAAAGTGAGAAGTGAACGGTTTAAAAGCAACCCGAACGGCTGGTTCTTCACACAGAAAGTGGTATGTACAAGGACCAAACTGCCTGCCATAGGAAGTGGTTGACGCAGATTCAATAACAACATTTTAGAGTCAATGGGACATGTGATGAGAAAGCATGAGGGGCATAAGGGTCAACTGTGGGCAAATGGGACTAGCTTTAATGGGCATCTTGGGCAGCTCGGGGTAGCTGGGCCGACGCGCCTGATTCCAAGCTGTACGAATCTAGGACTCTATTGCTTTGCTCTCGGTCAGTGTTAAAATTGAACGACTGAGACGCTCAGGCATCTAGCTAGGGGAAAACTAGATTCTGAGATCCCAAGATTTGATCATTTGGAAATTAGCGGTAAGTGGCCATCGGGATACTTACAGATCGATGGCACATCTCGAAATCGATTGATGTACCTCAGAGGCACATCGTTAGAGGCCTCACTAATGTTCAGTCCAGGTACAGTGGGTGTTATACAGTTCAGCATGTGGCGGCAGTGACCATTCTGGTGGGAATTCATCAGGAGACCCTAAGTGCTTTGTTCAAGCAGACAGATTACAAGGCGACTGTGTTCATTTTTTAGCTGAACCAGACAACCTGACTCTTTTCTTCAGCACCCCTCTTCTGTCAGAAACTTACTAAACTCTTGTTTAAGTTCAGCTATATCTCTGCCTCTCTTGGGCGCTGCTCAGTTCCTCTTTGTGAAAGCATTCCTGCCAAAAAACGTACTTCCTTTTCCTGCAGGGAGGTGTCCGGCTGATTGCAGAAACCGGATTTTTTCGGTCAGCAACTTCGACTCTTATTTTCAGCTGATGTACTGTTCGGGATGTGAGGGAATTTTATCAGATTCACTCTTGAGAGGTTCTTCAGTTCAGAGATGGCTGGGGGGAGATTTAGTGGAAGTGTCTACAATCAGGAGGGTTTCTGAGTAAGTGAGACATTCTGAGAAGGGGAGAGTGGGCGGCCAGAGATGAAGGAGATCAACAGAAGAAGGAGGAGGAAGGGAATGTTTTCGTACAGCGGGCTGCTGTGATCTGCCATGTTCTATCTGAACGGGCAGAGGGAACGGATTGTGCAGAAGTTTCCAAAAGGGAACTGATAGACACAGAAAAGGAGAAGTTCAGTGGCTGGTAGGGAAGTGTCTGGTGAGATACACTGGGGACTCTGGCCCTGGGTTCTTGGCCACTGTTGTAGAATCAATGATTCCTAAAAACAAGAGACTCTGCAGATGCCATAAATCTCAATTAACGCACAAAATACTGGAGTAATTCAGCAGGCCAGACAGCATCCATGGAGGGGAATAAACAGCCGACATTTTGGGCTGAGATCTTTATCAGGACTCTGCCTGACTCACTGAGATCCTAGTTTTGTGTGTGTTGCCTAATGATTCTAAAGGCAGTGAAGACGATGAACAATTGGACTGACCATCAGCTCTCTGTCAAATGCACAGCCCTTCAGAACCTGTGTGCCCAGTTTTTCAGTATTTCACCCTGACTACAATCACACAGCTGGTACCATTTCACTCTCTCTATAAATTAATATCTAAAGGTAATCTAAATAATCTAGGAAAGTGCTTCTTTAATCTAGGAAGGTGCTGATCGTGACTGCCCAAAAAAAAAACGGGGCAAAAATAGAGGTGTTGAAACCTCCATTTCAAGTGTTCCGGCCCATGACGTTGGCTCTTTATTCCTCTCCATACATGTTGCCTGACCCACTGAGCATCTCCGGCAGAATCTTGTGTGTGTTCTTCGGGATTTCCAGCGTCTGCAGAACCTCTTATGTAAGAGCGGTTGAAAATCAGGCAAGGTTGCAGAAATCTTCACCAAAAAATGACCCTTTGGGAGGGCTACAGCCACCTGTAACTTTGCCACTGTCGGGCAGGAGGTGTAGAAGCCTGAAGCCCCACACCACCAGCCTCAAGGACAGTTATTTCCCTTTGACCATTCGGTTCCTGAAGCAACCAGCAAAACCCCAATCACTACAGTTTAGCAACACAAAGAACACTTCGATCACATCGCACTAAAGTGAACTTTGGATAATTGTTCCCTTTCTTATAAAAACTGCCTGTAATTTATGAAACACGCACAAAATGCTGATGGAACACTGCAGGCCAGACCCTTTGAAGGGTCTCGGCCCGAAACACCGACAGCGCTTCTCCCTATAGATGCTGTCTGGCCTGCTGTGTTCCACCAGCATTTTGTGTGTGTTGCTTGAATTTCCAGCATCTGCAGATTTCCTCGTGTTTGCTGCAATTTATGACTTTTCTTGTGAACGCTGCTTATCTGATGCTGCTACAAGTAAGTTTTTCTTTCTGCCTGTGCCCACACCTACTTGTGCATATGACAATAAACGAGATTCTGCAGAAGCTGGAAATCCAGAGTCAAACATAAAAAGACGCCAGAGGAGCTCAGCAGGTCAGGAAAGGAATAAGAGTCGACGCTTCAGGCCGAGACCCTTCATCAGGACTCGGACAATAAACCCAACTTTGACTTTAACAATAAAAGGTAGAAATCCAAAAGGACGAAGAGCTAGCTCCATGTGACACCTGTGTTAGTATATTCTCGTGTTGTTACAGGATTACTGAACGTCTTGTGTCTGGGGGCCCTAATTCACCAGTAAAACTCTGCACGCCCCTTACAGAACAGACTGGCAACATATTTTCCCCCCGCAAGGAGTTTCTTACCTTGCAACTGCATGGCGAAGGGGAGCAGAGCAATGAAAAGGAACTGCTTGAGAGTCTTTACAGAACACATCTTTCTCCAGTAAATCATCATTCATCCATTAAGGCGGTGGCCTGGGACTCTCTCCACACTGATTACGACGGAGCTAGTGGGACTGCTGAGTTCTAACATCGTACAGCACCCACTGCCAGTAACATGTGAACAAGCTGTGCATTCCTAGCACCAGAAGTGACGTAACTCTGTGGTTAGTTCTGTAAACTGATGAGCTGTAGATCTGTGATTAAAATTATATTTACAATCAGGTTGTCTGTTGTGATTAGAATTAGTTTATTAATGAGTGAGCGAATCCTGCAGCTCTCTCTGCTGCCGAGTGTGGTTCTGTCTCTCTGTGACTAACCTCCACCCCTCCCCGCTGTATGCGGCCTTGCCAGAGTACCATTGACTGCTTTCTGATTTAAAATTTGATAGCGCTGGGCTTGTATTCACTGGAGTTTAAAATAATGAGGGGGAATCTCATTGATTCCTAATGAACATTGAAAGCTCTAGATAGAGTGTTTCCAGTAGTGGGGAGAGTCTAGGACCAGAGGGCTCAGCCTCAGAATAGAAGGAAATCCCTTTAGAACAGAGATGAGGAGGAATTTATTTTGCCAGAGAGTTGTGAATCTGTGGAATTCATTGTCACAGATGGTCGTGGAGGTCAAGTCATTGAGTATATTTAAAATAGAGGTTGATAGAGTCTTGATTAGTACAGGGAGAAGGCAGGAGAATGAGAGGGAAACTAAATCAGCCACAATAAAATGGCGGAGAAGGGTTGATGGGCCAAATGGCCCAATTCTACTCCTCTGCCTTATGGTTTTAAGGGCTTATGAACCACTGCCATTTGTCAAGAGGCCACGGCTTCTCTGATTCCCTCAGAGCTGACTCTCAGAGTCCTCTTCCCCACCTTCTTATTCTGCCTTGCAACCCCTTGTTTAGTGGTGTAGTGTAACTTTGTGTATATATAGTGTACCTTTGCATGTGTATGGTGTACCTTTGTGTGTGTATGGTGTACCTTTGTGTGTGTATGGTGTACCTTTGTGTGTGTAGTGATGTAGTTTATGTGTGTGTGTGTGTGTGTGTGTAGTGTAGTGTATCTTTGAGTGTGTTTGAGTGAGTTTATGTATTTGTGCATGTCGATAGATTGAAGAGATAACATGAGGCTCAGTTTTCATTTGATTAAAAGTAAAGTGAGTTTGCAGGGTACGTGGGTGGACTGAGGATAACGTAGGAAGGGGTGAATGGAGTGTAAGGAGCGGTGGTGTTAAGGAATGATTCAAACAAGCCAGTGATTGTCTCTCTGTGCCCAGGTACTCACTGCTTGATCACACATCGACTCTAAACAGCCGTGTTTACAACCTCCCACACATTTTCCACCTCAATGCACAGCAGGGAAAGTTACACTGAACATGTGTAACCACAAACTGTAACATCCAGGGCGCGTGCCGAAAGCCATTGCTGCTCTTGACAATGGCATCTTCCTCAAGCACTGGTATACACAGGCGTCTCACACATCGTCCGCAATTGTGCAATCAAACACACGGGATTTGCAGAAATATGTGAACTCTTGTATAAGATATAAACTCGCACACAGGAATACACAGACATGCATGCACGCGCACACACACACATTGTTGCATTGACGTTTAAGGGGAACTTGAGGGAGAACTTCTTTACTCAGAGGATGGGACAAGCTGCCAGAACAAGTGGTGGATGTGGATTCTATTTCAACGTTTAAGAGAAATTTGGAGAAGTACACGGATGGGAGGGTTGTGGAGGTACAGGTTGGTGGGACTAAGGAGACTAATAGATTGTCATGACTAGATGGGCTGAAGGGCCTCTTTCTGTGCTGTAGTATTCTATATTCTATGACTCACTCTATATATACACATGTGGACATCCATACAATACACTGTAGATATAAATTAATGTTCTGTAAACTTCCCAATGAAGTTGTTAAGTTTCAAGGGTGCACCTTGAAACATCCCCTGGTGGGCCAGGTGCTGAAACACCTGAGGTTTGAATGGTCAGCACATTATTGGAGTGCTAATGAACACACACAATTGAATATAAATATATGGGAACAATTATACATACACTATAGTCAAGAGGGTGAGGAGTTTCAAATTCCTGGATATGCACGTCATTGGAGATCTCACCTGGACTGTACACACCAGTTTTGTGGCAGAAAAGCACAACAGCGTCTCTTCCACTTCAGACAACTGAAGAAGTTTGGCATGGGCCCCCAAATCCTCAAGACCTTCTACAGGGGCACCATTGAGAGTATTCTGAATGGTTCTATCACCCCCTGGTAAGGGAACTTCACCAACCTTGATCGCTGGGCACTGCAGAGAGTGGTACGGACAGCCCAGCACATCTGTGGATGTGAACTTCCCTCCATTGAGGACATTTATAACAGCAGGCACAGAAAGAAGGCCTGGAAGATCATTGGGGTCACCAGTAATCCCAACCATAAACTGGTTCAGCTGCTTCCATCTGACAAATGGTACCACAGCATTAAAACCAGGACCAACAGGCTAAGGGACAGCTTCTTTCTACAAGCTGTTAGACTTATAAATTCACATGTCCGTACATTGCAACGGAGTCATAACACAAAGATTTTTACTCCCTCACGTTGTGGCATGGATGTAAGATTTAAATAAATTCAAATTCAAATTAAATTCAAAAATAGACACCATTACAGTTATATGCAGATATCTGTGTGCACACAAACACACACACACACACAAATATACATCACTGTTACTTACACAACATCCTGTGGTTCCTGGGCACAGTTTACACATTCCCACACACATGGTTCAAGGCACTACACCACTCACCTCCACCTTCTCAGGGGAAATTAGCAAAGGAAATTACTTGCTGGCCACTTATTGATCAATGAATAAAAAAAATTACAAATTCCTGCACGTAAATGCGCATTACACAGAAACCTCATTGTGAAATTACACACTTCCACCCCGACCTAATCTCAAACCGATGGTAAACCTGACACTCTACTCTCTGCCATCTCCTCCAGAGGGTAGGGAACTGAGGGTAAGGGGCTGATCCATGGGGAACTCCACTGGTTACATTGTCCAGGGTGGAAAAGATTCGCTTCCTTCCATTCTCTGATTGTACATGACAACCAGTCATCTATCCACACCGGCACCCCACACCGCAATACTACCTGCTCTAGCTGCTCTATACCAGCTGTTCACACGGAACCTCGGCACTCACCTCCTGGAGATCTAAATACTGACTGTCCGGTAACAGACGGGTCCTTGAGTTGATTTTGTCCGTAAGTTACTAAGCTTGACTAATCTATTGGAGTTTTTCGAGGATGTAACCAGGAAGTTAGACAAGGGAGATCCAGTGGATGTAGTGTACCTCGAGTTTCAGAAGGCATTTGAAAAGGTCCCACATAGGAGATTGGTGGGTAAAATCAAAGCTCATGGCATTGAGGGGAAGATATTGACATGGATGGAAAACTGGTTGGCAGATAGAAAGCAAAGGGTAGCGGTGAATGGGTGTTTCTCGGAGTGGCAGGTGGTGACTAGTGGGGTGCCACAGCTGTTTACAATTTACATCAACGATTTAGATGAAGGCATTGAGAATAACATCAGCAAATTTGCTGATGATACTAAGCTGGGTGGTAGTGTGACATGTGATGAGGATGTTAGGAGAATTCAGGGTGACTTGGATAGGCTGGGTGAATGGGCAGATACTTGGCAGATGACGTTTAATGTGAATAAGTGTGAGGTTATCCACTTTGGGAGTAAGAACAGGAAGGCAGATTATTATCTGAATGCTGTAGAGTTAGGTAAGGGAGAAATACAAAGAGATTTAGGAGTCCTTGTTCATCAGTCACTGAAGGTGAATCAGCAAGTGCAGCAGGCAGTGAAGAAGGCTAATGGAATGTTGGCCTTTATTACAAAGGGAATTGAGTACAAGAGCAAGGAAATCCTTTTGCATTTGTACAGGGCCCTGGTGAGACCACACCTGCAGTATTGTGTATAGTTTTGGTCTCCAGGGTTAAGGAAGGACATCCTGGCTGTAGAGGAAGTGCAGCGTAGATTCACAAGGTTAATTCCTGGGATGTCCGGACTGTCTTACGTAGAGAGGTTAGAGAGACTGAGCTTGTACACGCTGGAATTAAGGAGATTGAGAGGGGGTCTGATTGCGACATATAAGATTATTAAGGGATTGGACAAGATAGAGGCAGGAAATATGTTCCAGATGCTGAGAGAGTCCAGTACCAGAGGGCATGGTTTGAGAATAAGGGGTAGGTCATTTAGGATAAAGTTAAGGAAAAACTTCTTCTCCCAGAGTGTTGTGGGGGTCTGGAATGCACTGCCTCAGAAGGCAGTGGAAGCCAGTTCTCTGGATGTTTTCAAGAAGGAGCTAGATAGGTATCTAAAGGATAGGGGAATCAAGGGATATGGGGACAAGGCAGGAACCGGGTATTGATAGTAGATGATCAGCCATGATCTCAGAATGGCGGTGCAGGCTCGAAGGGCTGAATGGTCTACTTCTGCACCTATTGTCTATTGTCTACACAAAGTCACTGGATGCGGTAACCAGACCTCCACCATAACGTTCTGAAGGGCTTCAAAAGCACTCAAGGTACAATTACTGAAACTAGTCCTAAGGATCATAGGAATGATCATATGTATGGTGTTGGACTTTTGTGTTTATTAATATTACGGGAACTCATTTGTACATGAGGGTGTCTGTATGTTGGTTGTACATAATGAGCTATGGTGTGTACACTAACCCTCTCAACTCTACTTGTTATTCCCTGAAACACCTTCAGCAAGTTTGTCAAACAGGGTTTTCCTTTCATCAAACCTTTGGTTTGATGACATGAAGCTTCTTTAAATAGTGTTGCTTCCTTATAGACTCATCTTACACAGATGCCCATGCACAGATAGATCTGTGGTACCTCCTGTACCTAATAATGTAGCCACTGTGTGCATGTTCATAGTCTTCTGCTGCTGTAGCCCATCCACTTCAAGGTTCAATATGTTTTGCATTCTGTACACCACTGTTGTAATCCGTTGAGTTACTGTCACCTTCCTGACAGCTCAAATCTCTCTCATTAACAAGGCATTTTTGCCACAGAGCTGCCACTCACTGGATTTTTACTTTGCTTTTTGCACCACTCTCTGTAAATTCTAGAAGCTGTTGTGTGTGAAATTCCCAGGAGATCAGCAGTTTCTGAGATACTCAAACCGCCCTGTTTGACACCAACAATCATTCCATGGTTAAAGTCACTTGGATCACATTTCTTCCCCATTCCGATGTTTGGTCTGAACCTCTTGATCTTGTCTGCATTGCTTCTATGCATTAAGTTGCTGCCACGTGATTGGCTGATCAGGTATATGCATTAACGTGCAGGTGTCCAGGTGTACCTGATACAGTGCCCACTGAGGCGACGTCCACCCTAGACCGGATAATTTTGAAAATGCCAGTTTCGTATAAAAACGACAGGCGTCCACACTATGCATTTTAAAAAATATCTCTATCCACATTGAAATGGAGATTTTGGCAAATCTCCTCCTCCTGCGCATGCGCAGGACACATCTACCGAAAACAACGACATGTTTGGTGTCGAATCTCGCCATAAAAGTGCATGTTTGTGTAGTTACAGACTAGAAAACTTAAAACGACGGACAACTGTTGGCTTTTGTGCAGGAGAACTTAAAAATTTAAAAAAACAAATACTGGAGCGTAACGGAGGCAACCGACAGGGAGTTCACGGACAGATTGACCCGGCTGACAACGAACATTGAAAAACTGACTAACTCTGTTGCATTAATAAAGCACCTTATTAAATGTGTAAAACACGTCTGCATCAGTGTTATCTTGTATTTCCATACAATGTTACATTAGGCTGTTACACACCTATTGTCAGAGAAGTATTTGCATAAATAGGTAAATCACCTTCATACAAGCAAGGACAGAAAACAGGGCAAAGTGAGTATACTTATTTATTCAGTAAATTATGGGTCGAAGTATTTGGTGAGTACATTTCTAACTCTTCTGGCGTCAGTTTCATTGCCGTCTGTTCTGAAATTGTTAGGTTGCATTCAAGAAAACAATTCAATAGCGCGCTGCCGTCTGACAGCGTTTTCAGAAGTCTCCAGTTACCCCGTCCACACTAATCCAGCCAATCTGGCGTTTTCAAAAATACACACTTTGGGGAGCATTTCTGAAAAGCTCTGGTTTCAGGGGATGAAAATGCCATTTTAGTGTGGACGAAGGGTAAAAACAAAGAGAAAAAGCTTTAGTTACGGATTTATCCGGTCTAGTGTGGACGTAGCCTGAGGGTATATGCATACACAGAGACACATATACCTGCACTTCTGCAGGCTCGGCACAAGTACTTTAGCAGAGACTCATGCGCATACACATTTCCATCTCCTTCCTCCTTAACTAAACACATCTCACCAGTTTTCTATAGCCTACACCCCGCAGTGAAATGGCCAGATTATCACTCCCATCCAGAGGACAGAGAACGTGAAGGCAGGCCATTGATACCAGCTCAAATACATCAAGAGAATGTTGTGTGGCTTTTGTCCCGATTTGAAACCATCTTGCTTAAATCTGAGTGGCTCCAGAAGCCTGATTTAATATTTGTACAAAGAAAATGTGGAAGTAGTGCTGCTCAGATTTGGGGATGAATTTTGAGGAAATGAGTGCAAACAGAAAGGTAGTGAAATCGAGACCCATCTGCGTCCTGAAAGTATTCAGCTCACGTTGAACAAACATGGGTGCCACAGTAGCACGTGAATCTGTCGCAGCTCGAGGTGCACTATCTGTACGGAATTTGCAAGTTCTACCTGTGAATCTTGGGGTGCCCTCCAGGTGCTCCAGTTCTCACCCGCGGCCCATTGGCATAGCGGTTAGTAGGTGAATTGGTCCTGTGATAGGCCTCATGTTAAATAGGTGGGTTGCTGGGCAATGTGACTGTATGGCTATATAAAAAAATAAATGAAACGAAATGTCCCCAAGCCAGTACAGAATTAAATAAAGATGGAAAATTCTGGAAATACTGGGTCAGGTAGCAGAAAGCAAATTCAGTGCAGTGGTTTGGGTGGCCCTGGGGGAAGTTGGGAGGGGTGATTCTTTGAAGAAAACTTGGCAGATGTCTTCAGCAGCAAGACCTTCGCCAGCACCCCAGCAGAGCAGCAGCGAAGGAGTCAGGTGACAAACACCGTGGTCAGACTGGCCGGAGAGACCCCAGCTGTCCCTCGGAAGAGGCTGGCTGTCGCCCCATGCAGGTGATGGCTTCGGAGCGAAGGGGCAGCTTTGACAGCTGTCTTGAGAGAGCTGGCACTCAGACTTACCTTGCTGGAATGAGGAGAGCCTCTGCAGTCTTTGATTGCTCTGTGATGCTGAAAAAATACCTGTTGCACGAATCAGGAAAGCCCACGTAAAGGACCTCGTTTTGAAACCCTTTAGTACCAAGTTTAAACCCAGCTGGAGCACAGGATTGCTCAGGTCCTCGGTTTATCTGCAGAGGCCAATGCCAAAGTGGTTTTTAGATGTGTATGTATTAAATAATGTGTAATATACTGTACATTGTCTGCATTTCATTCTGAAATTCATATGGGATCATCAAAAAACAAAGAGCAAATAAAAAGGGGCGGTACTGAGGGAGGGTCACACTGTGGGAGGGTGGTACTGATGGAGGGTCACACTGTGGGAGGGACGGTACTGATGGAGGGCATACTGTGGGGGGGTGGTACTGAGGGAGGGACGGTACTGATGGAGGGCATACTGTGGAGGGGTGGTACTGAGGGAGGGTCACACTGTGGGGGGGTGGTACTGAGGGAGGGTCACACTGTGGGGGGGGGTGGTACTGATGGAGGGTCACACTGTGGGAGGGACGGTACTGATGGAGGGCATACTGTGGAGGGGTGGTACTGAGGGAGGGTCACACTGTGGGAGGGTGGTACTGATGGAGGGTCACACTGTGGGAGGGACGGTACTGATGGAGGGCATACTGTGGGGGGGTGGTACTGAGGGAGGGACGGTACTGATGGAGGGCATACTGTGGAGGGGTGGTACTGAGGGAGGGTCACACTGTGGGGGGGTGGTACTGAGGGAGGGTCACACTGTGGGGGGGGTGGTACTGATGGAGGGTCACACTGTGGGGGGGACGGTACTGATGGAGGGCATACTGTGGGGGGGTGGTACTGAGGGAGGGACGGTACTGATGGAGGGCATACTGTGGAGGGGTGGTACTGAGGGAGGGTCACACTGTGGGGGGGTGGTACTGAGGGAGGGTCACACTGTGGGGGGGGGGTGGTACTGATGGAGGGTCACACTGTGGGAGGGACGGTACTGATGGAGGGTCACACTGTGGGAGGGACGGTACTGATGGAGGGCATACTGTGGGGGGGTGGTACTGAGGGAGGGGCGGTACTGATGGAGGGCATACTGTGGAGGGGTGGTACTGAGGGAGGGTCACACTGTGGGAGGGTGGTACTGATGGAGGGTCACACTGTGGGAGGGACGGTACTGATGGAGGGCATACTGTGGGGGGGTGGTACTGAGGGAGGGACGGTACTGATGGAGGGCATTCTGTGGAGGGGTGGTACTGAGGGAGGGTCACACTGTGGGAGGGTGGTACTGAGGGAGGGTCACACTGTGGGGGGGGGTGGTACTGATGGAGGGTCACACTGTGGGAGGGATGGTACTGATGGAGGGCATACTGTGGAGGGGTGGTACTGAGGGAGGGTCACACTGTGGGAGGGTGGTACTGATGGAGGGTCACACTGTGGGAGGGACGGTACTGATGGAGGGCATACTGTGGGGGGGTGGTACTGAGGGAGGGACGGTACTGATGGAGGGCATACTGTGGAGGGGTGGTACTGAGGGAGGGTCACACTGTGGGGGGGTGGTACTGAGGGAGGGTCACACTGTGGGGGGGTGGTACTGATGGAGGGTCACACTGTGGGGGGGTGGTACTGATGGAGGGTCACGCTGTGGGAGGGGCGATGCTGAGGGAGGGTCACGCTGTGGGAGGGGCGGGTACTGTGGGAGGAGTGGTACTGAGGGAGGGTCACGCTGTGGGGGGGGTGGTACTGATGGAGGGTCACACTGTGGGAGGAGTGATACTGATGGAGGGTCTCGCTGTTGGAGGGGCGATGCTGAGGGAGGGTCGCTGTGGGAGGGGTGGTACTGATGGAGGGTCACTGTGGGAGGAGTGATACTGATGGAGGGTCACGCTGTTGGAGGGGCGATGCTGAGGGAGGGTCACGCTGTGGGAGGGGTGGTACTGATGGAGGGTCACACTGTGGGAGGAGTGATACTGATGGAGGGTCACGCTGTGGGAGGGGCGATGCTGAAGGAGGGTCATGCTGTGGGAGGGCTGGTACTGATGGAGGGTCACACTGTGGGAGGGGCGATGCTGAGGGAGGGTCACGCTGTGGGAGGGGCAATGCTGAGGGAGGGTCACGCTGTGGGAGGGGATGTTGAAGGAGGACACACTGTGGCACAGTGGCTGAGGGAGCACAGTACTGCGGGAGGAGTGGTATAGTGAGAACTCTATTATAAGTGGTATATCATGCTGTGTATAGTACATATTTTTTCTAATGTAGGTTGATATGATGGAGACAAACACAAGAAAATTTGCAGATGCTGGAAATCCAAGGCAACACATGCAAAATGCTGGAGGAATTCAGCCCGCCGGGCAGTATCTATGGAAAGGACTAAACAGTTGACAGTTCAGGCCCCTCATCCCGATGAAAGACCTCGGCCTGAAACGTTGTCTGATGTAATGGTGTTACAACATAATGAAGAGGGTGGAGTTCTCTACAAAGTCCTGGCCAAAACTTTACTTTCAATAACATGATGCTAACATATTTCTTATAACCTCCTTATCTGTACTCCAGACTCGAGAACGACAGTGAATTAGATGGAATAGCTTGAACCAGTGTCTTCAGAGCTGATCTGTACCGGGGGCTCTGTGTCCCTACATGTATCCTTGGCCCCAGGTACTTCCTTTGGGAGGGTCTCCTTTCTCCAGATCCCTTTCCCTCTTGTCTCCATTGTGTGTTAGTAGTGTGAGCAAATAAACAGAGGTCGAGTTAGCAGAGAGCGTCATTTATTGAAGTCAGTGATTCCTGCTCATACTACACAGTATTCTCTGGTCCTCAAGGTATACCAGACTTGTCCTCCATTAGAATTCATTGCCAGAGACAGCTGTGGAGGCTGAGTCATTGGGTATTTAAAACAGAGCTTGATAGGTTCTTGAATAGTAAGGGTGTCAAAGGTTGCAGAGAGCAGGCAGGAGAGTGGGGTTGAGAGGGTTAATAAATCAACCATTATAGAATGGTGTAGAAGACCCAGTGGGCTGAATGGCTCAGTTATGCTTTTATGTATTATGGCCTTGTGCTTTTAGAATAACAAATACAAATATAATTAATTAAGCCTTTGCACACATGAAATAGTATAAGCACTGAATTATTTGTGAAGAAATTGTAATTTCAACATTATGAATTCACTCAGTCTTGGTCTCTTCATTCACTGAAGTCCTGATAGCTTTGCGTCCGGCATCTGGTATCTTGAGGTGACTATATCCTCAGGTGCTTCCCACTTACATCCAGGTCTCACCAGCCTAGAGGACAATGTATTATTTCAACGTTAACTGTCTTGGTAATTTGGGATAAATATAGTCATAGTGACATTGCAGAGTAACTCTGATTTACCTGCTAGAAGTTTAACGTGGTGATGCTCTGCTGAAGGACAATCCAAATGCCAAGTGTATGTGCAGACATCTCCAGCACGTTGGATGCACCATTCCCATTGGTTGGGTCCACTTCGGGCCTTACTATGGGTTCTGTGAAAGTGGAAAATGAGTTGAGTACGGCAGATGCCTTGGGGAGATGAGGTGACTAAATGAATTAATGGCTGAGGGTTTAGAATCCCAACGTTAGACTTCGGCTTTCATATGGTCAAATGAAAGTTTTCAGGCCTGGGTACTGCTCTACAGATGAAGGTATTCTGAGGGTATCCACACCTATCCACTACAATGTGGAACCAGGTTTGGCGGTCCCTCTGCCTATGCTGGGGTTCCTGACACACATCTTTTCCACTGTCTCCACCCCCTCTCCTTTATGTATTTATTAGCTCCCCCTTAGACACCCCAACACCTCCCTTTTTGGGGGTGAGTTCTCCAGTCTCCCCTTTATCTAGGGCAGGAAGCTTCTGAGTTCCCACAGTATCATCAGGCCTCATCAAGTGGACACAGCTGCCCCGTGGCCAAGGCAGGAGATCTTTCTTTACCCTCAAAGACTTGTCTGGGATCACGCCACAGTGGTCTGTATCCCAGAGTAGAGGACTTCAGCCCGCTCAGTCTAGTTGATGGGAACGTTGTAACCGAAGGGTAAACGCCAGTGGCTACTACCATTAAATCTTGCAGGTGGAGACTACTCACTCCGAACTCTGATGGTGATGAAGTGTCCCTCGGCTGAGATCCGTTCAGAGCTGGTTTCCCAGGCCTGACACTGATATCGGCCTCCATCTGACTGGTTCACGCTTAAAAACTGAAGGCTCACCAAATCAGCAATGGTTTCACCCTCTTGACCCTTTACTTCTGTGAAGATGATCTTGTGGCTATAGTCGTCTCGCATCGGAGAGCACCCCTCTTTTCCTTTCTTGCACCAGCTGATATTGGGCATTTTGTCATTTAAACTGTACCGGACAGTACAGTTTAGATTTAGCTCATCTCCTTCGGTGACCTCCAGGTGCTGCGATGGGTAGATAACCTCCAGCGAGCCTTCAGAATCTGTAAAACACCAGGCAGGGGTGGTGATTGGCCATGGAGAGTGGGGTCAGAGGCAGAATCAGAATCAAAGTCAGCTTCATTAGCACTGGCATATGTTGGGAAATTTGCAGAGACAGTCCAATCCAATGCATGAGATATAAGAATTAAATAAGATATAGAAATACATACTCAGTGGTCAGTTTATTAGATACACCTGTACACCTTGTTAATGCAAATATCTAATCAGCCAATCAGTGGCAGCAACTCAATGCATAGAGCATGGAGACATGGCTAAGAGGTTCAGTTGCTGTTCAGAACAAACATCAGAATGGGGAGGAAATGCGATCTAAATGACTTTGACCATGGAAAGATTGTTGTTGCCAGATGGTGGTTGGATGT
This sequence comes from Hypanus sabinus, assembly GCF_030144855.1. NCBI lineage: Eukaryota > Metazoa > Chordata > Chondrichthyes > Myliobatiformes > Dasyatidae > Hypanus > Hypanus sabinus. The sequence goes on along the minus strand of NC_082710.1, from coordinate 146,067,861 downwards.
CTCAGAAACCGCTGGCTGTCAGGTTACTTCTGTTTAAATGTACTGTGAGTTAACAGTAAAGGATCATATTCTGGGAGAATTAGAGAACTTTTATTTACAGTAATAAACAAACACGTCCTAACCCAGCCACATGCTGAAACGTTCTGGCAACCCCGCGCATGGTCAGTGCTCTGTCCAATCGTGTACTGGCACATCATTGTACATTATATCATCACAGCTTCCTTTCTTTAAAAAGAAAAACAACTAACAACGTTAACCAGTAAACAAATCAGCTAACTGAAACTCTGAAGTTGGCTCTTCGTTATCTGAGCCATCACTCTTCTTGTGCTTCTTCTTTTTCTTCTTCTTTTCTGCTTTAATCTTTTCTTTATGTATCTCAACTAAACTTTTTGGTATACTCTCACATCTCTCCTGGTTAGAATCTGGAATTTCAGGTAAGCAGTTCACACTATCCTCCTCAGCAATCTGCTTCCCTGCTTCTGTTTGGACTGTATCTTTCCTAATTCCTTCCATTCCCATTTGTAATGAAATACAAATCTTTTTTTCTTCATCTAATTCATTCATTAACTGTGTAATCTCTGTTTTATACTGAGACTTCATCACTTCAATAGAACTTCTCAATTCCTTCACTTGTGCTTTCACTTCTTCCTTACACTGTGCCCACTGTGAGCATTCTTGCCCTAAATGGTGATGAAACTGAATCTCATATTCTCTCAGTGTCTCTTTCCTTATCACTTGCATTGAAGCAAACTCCTCCTCCCATTGCTTTTTCATATCATCAACAGCCTCCTGTTTGGTCACCTCAGAAACTGCAGCTACTGCTTTTATATACTCCATGTCAGCATTTTCATAAAGCGCATCTATATAAGATTCCTCACATTCATCTTCAAGCACAGCATTTACTTCTTCCATTTTATTTTTCTTCTTTCTACTTCCACAACAGCACGAAAAATGATTAACCTTACTGCAGTTGTAGCAAATTTTGCCATATGCCAAACACTGATTTGGGCGATGTTCCCGTGCACAGCATATGTTACTTCTGTTTAAATGTACTATGGGTTTATATGTTACTTCTGTTTAAATGTACTAATGTACATTGCATGCGATATCACCACACTGATAACCTGGGATTTTGATGCACAGCAATCTCCAGAGTTTACAGAAAATGGTGTGAGAAACAAAAAGACACAAACCAGAGCAACATGCACAGAATGCTGGAGGAACGGCAGTCCATGCAGCTTCTGTGGGAAGGTGACAGCAACTGAAATAACTACGCATTACCACAGTGGTGTGCAGAAGAGCATCTCCGAGCGCACAGCATGTCAAACCTTGAAGTGGACGGGCTACAGCGGTAGAAGACAACACTGGGTTGCTCTCCTGTACCCAGTAAAGTGGCTGCTGATGGTGATAATGAGGAGAGGGCCTGTCCTGGGTGGTGAAGGGCCTTCATGATGGATGCCGCCATTTTGAGGTGTCGCTTTTTGAAGATGTTCTTGATGGTGCGAAGGCTAGTGCCCATGATACAGGACTGCCCACTGTAGGAATTGGCCAGTTGACGCTTGAGCTCTCCCTAGGGTCAGGGTAACTGTGTCTCGGTCACTACCATCCTGGGTCCTGAGGCTTCCATTCCAAATCTCAGCCCAGGAGCCACAGTCCAGTGTGATACCATTTTGGCGGTGGAAGGTGGATTTTGCCGAAGTTCCAGCTTGCAGCCCGAAGACCCGCCCGCCAGTCACGAAGGTAGTTGGATTTTGGTATGATGGGGTTTTAGTTGGGAGGGGGAGCTGGAACTGTGCGGAGACCTCCAGAGGTTGTTGCTGCTGGCTTTGGCGACAGGGAGGATGGAGGGTGCTTTTAAAATCAGGGTGACCAGAAACCAGTGTTGGGGAGCCTGGGGTAAAGGGAGGTTACGGCAAGTTAGCAGATGATTAGATAGCTGCTGGAGGCAGTGTGTGATATGGGTTTCAGAGGACAGCAACAAAAGCCTTGAATTTTGGGCGTTGAAGTTGCAAGCGATGAGAACATTACCTGATAAGACTATTCTGTGGAGTGGCTGACACCACCGACGGAAACTTCCCAAATCATTAACCAATTATCAGTTCCAAAATCTCCAGTCAGGGAGTGAGGAGAACGATCCCATTCCCAAAATGAGCAGGGGAAATGTCAGACGTATTCCCAAAGGAAGGGAGTGAAGTGAACACCCTGAGGTACTGCAGTACTGAGGGAGCACCCTACTGTGGGTCGGGCTGTACTGAGGGAGCACCCCACTGTGGGATGGGCTGTACTGAGGGAGCACCCCACTGTGGGATGGGCTGTACTGAGGGATCACCCCACTAAGGGATGGGCTGTACTGAGGGATCACCCAACTGTGGGATGGGCTGTACTGAGGGAGCACCTCACTGTGGAATGGGTTGTACTGAGGGATCACCCCACTATGGGATGGGCTGTACTGAGGGAGCACCCCACTGTGGGACTAGCTGTACTGAGGGATCACCCCTCTGTGGGATGGGCTGTACTGAGGGATCACCCCACTGTGGGACGGGCTGTACTGCGGGATCACCCCTCTGTGGGATGGTATGTACTGAGGGATCACCCCACTGTGGGATGGGCTGTACTGAGGGATCACCACACTGTGGGATGGGCTGTACTGAGGGATCACCCCTCTGTGGGATGGGCTGTACTGAGGGATCACCCCTCTGTGGGATGGTCTGTACTGAGGGATCACCCCACTGTGGGATGGGCTGTACTGAGGGATCACCCCTCTGTGGGATGGGCTGTACTGAGGGATCACCCCTCTGTGGGATGGGCTGTACTGAGGGAGCACCCCACTGTGGGACGGGCTGTACTGAGGGATCACCTCTGTGGGATGGGCTGTACTGAGGGATCACCTCTCTGTGGGACGGGCTGTACTACGGGATCAACCCTCTGTGGGATGGGCTGTACTGCGGGATCAACCCTCTGTGGGATGGGCTGTACTGCGGGATCAACCCTCTGTGGGATGGGCTGTACTGAGGAATCACCCCACTGTGGGATGGGCTGTACTGAGGGATCACCCCACTGTGGGATGGGCTGTACTGAGGGATCACCTCTCTGTGGGATGGTCTGTACTGAGGGATCACCCCACTAAGGGATGGGCTGTACTGAGGGATCACCTCTGTGGGATGGGCTGTACTGAGGGATCACCCCTCTGTGGGATGGTCTGTACCGAGGGAGCACCCCACTGTGGATGGGCTGTACTGAGGGATCACCCCACTGTGGGATGGGTGGAACTGAGGGAGAGCACCACTGTGGAGTGATCTGTACTGAGAGAATATCCCTCTGTGTGACAGACTATATTGAGGGAGGGTTGCATTGTGGGATGGGTGGAACTGAGGGAGAGCACCACTGTGGAGTGATCTGTACTGAGAGAATATCCCTCTGTGTGACAGACTATATTGAGGGAGTGTTGCATTGTGGGAGAGCTGTCCTTCAGAAGACACCTTAGACCTGACCAGCGACCTGTGGAGCCGTCTCTGTAAGGTGGTTGAGTATGTTCTTGGTGACAGCCAGCTGACTGGTTCATGCTGGGGTGTTTTGCATTTGGGCGATGTGGGTATGAGAGTCTTCACTGATGGCAGAGACTGAAAGCCTTGTAGACAGCAGGTGGAAGCAGGTATTAAAGTGCTGACGGAGGCAGAGACTGTCTGATTTCAACGGTGAACAATATTGAGTTCCAGAGAGAGCAGGTTGACAACCAGTATTAAAGAACTTACTGCTGTCCGCTTTGGGCAGACTGTCTCTGGACATTGGACCTCTGGAGGAAGGTCAGTCTGTTGGGACCTGGCTCTGACCTACAGCCAATCAGAGATGAGATGGAGCAAGTAACAGTGTGGGGAGAAGACATCTTCGTCCTGATATAATCTCCACAGGCCTCACACCCTCCCCTCCTCCATCTCTGCATCCTCCTCCAGCCTCATCCCCTTCTCACTCCTTCCAACCCCACTGGCCTTTCTCTGTCCCCGTCCACTCCACATCCACTCTCTGTCCCCTCCACTCCACGTCTTCTCTCTAACCTCTCGACCCCACACTCTCTCCACCCACTTCCGCTACACCCAACACCCCCCTCTCTCTCTCTCTCTCTCTCTCTCTGGGTTGTTCGAGGTATTATTGGATCTTGGGCAGCAACCACCCATCTGCCATTCCGGCAGTGCATCCAGGGGTTTGATCTGAAAAGACGGGTGGAGACATCTTCCATTCGAGCCGGAGAAGGAGTGAGGCACTTGCTGTGGTTTATGGGAACCTGGAAATCTCAAAACCACCATGATATGGAAGATCTGTTTGTGATTAAGGGACTTGTCTAGGAACATCAATCCCGAGGTACACAGAGATCATTAGATAGTTTGTACATTTGCCACTGAATATGTCCTTTTGTACATGTCCATCTCACAATCTCACAGTCGTACCAGTGTACTCTCTGCATCTTTCCCCAGCCTCCGTATTTGAGTACAGACAATTAAAGTGGATTCACACCACCAGGTTCAGAAACAGTTACTCCTCCTCAACCACCAGGCTCTTGAGCCAAAGGGGATAACTTCACTCAACTTCACTTACCCCATCACTGAAATGTTCCCACAACTATTGAACTCACTTTCAAGGTGTCTTCATCTTGTGTTCTCAATATTTATTTATTATCATTATTTGCTCAGATTGTTGTATTTTGGCACACTGGTTGGATGCCCAAGTTGGTGAGGTCTTCCATTGATTTTGTTATGGTTATTATTCTATGGATTTATTGAGTAAGCTCGCAAGAAAATGAACCTCAGGGTTGTATACGATGACATATATGTACTTTGATAACACATTTACTGTGATCTTTGAACTTTAAATCTTGTATCTTTCTAGCTCTAATGAAAGTTCTCTCTGTTCCTCTCCCCAGAGGTGCATTTCTATCATTAGTCTTGATTTCCAACACCCACGGTGTTTTGCTCTGTTAGTCTCAGACCTTGGAATTGTTCTCTAGAATTAGTGTGTCTCCATGACAGTTCATCACTCACACCTTCCCCACAACCCCACATCCATTCCCATTCCCATCTGAAGTCACTGAATGACTTGATCAGTTAGTTCCCAGGCATAGAACTCTGGAGCGTGGTGAAAGGTTTTCTCATAACCCCTGACATCCTTTGTCAGTGTGAATCTTCCTCCAACCGTCTGTGACAGCTTCCCTCCACTGACTCTCTCTAAACTTTACCTGAACTTGTCCATCGAATATCTCCCTATTCTCCACCTCCCCAAGATAAACGGCCCCATCTTCTCCCGTGCAGCTGACAAGTCCTTCAGCCCTGAAGTCACTCTAGTATTGAATTGACTCTATTTCTTACATTCTTTACATACATGAGGAGGAAAAATCTTTACACTGTGTCTCCATCTAAATGTGCCATGTGCAGTCATAGTAATTTATAATAAATGGAACAGTCAATGTAACATAGAGTACACTCAAATCAGTGTGAGTTCATCAGTCTGATGGCCTGGTGGAAGAAGCTGTTCTGGAGCCCGTGGTACTGACTTTTATGCTATGGTACTGCTTCCCAGATGGTAGCAGCTGGTTAGGTTGATTTAGGTTCCCAATGATCCCTACGGGCCCTTTTTACACACTTGTCCTTGTAAATGTCCTGAATCATGGGAAGTTTACAACTACAGATGAGCTGGGCTGTCCGTACCACTTTCTGCAGAGTCCTGAGATTAAGGGAGGTACAGTTCCCACACCAGGCAGTGATGCAGCCAGTCAGAATACTCTCAAATTTGCCCCTGTAGAAGGTTCTTAAAACTTGGGGGCAAATACCAAACTTCCTCAACTGCCCGGGGTGAAAGAGGCGCTGTTGTGCCTTTTTCACCACACAGCTGGTGTGTACAGACCACATGAGGTCCTCGGTGATATGAATGCTGAGGAACTTAAAGCTGTTCACCCTCCCAACCCCAGATCCATTGATGTCAATGTCTTCACCCTGTCAGCCATGTCCACATCCTTCCTGTGGTGGGCAGTCAGATGCTGTCACCTTGCAGCAGGGCTTGGTGTTCAAACAGGTCAGCACAACCTCTTCGACAGTTTCATAATTAATTGTGTATGTGTGATTGGTGTTATTTAGCTAAAAGAATCATCCCACTGATTAGACCTTCAAGATTCAAGATTCAAAATTATCTATTATGTGTACATGAAAAGATACAGTGAGATGCCTTCTTTGCATTAACAGCCAACACAACTGAGGGAGTGCAGGCAGCAGCCTTCAAGTGTGACCACATGGTCTGGCACCAACATAACAGACGCACAAAGATCAACACAGAACCCAACACGCAATGAGACAAAAGCAGTGAAACAAGCTCTTTTCCTTGCTGCCACCCACCCACACACACGTGGACACAGTCCTTCAACCCCAGGACAAGCTGCCTTCAGCCTCCGCTCCACCAGACCCAAACTTGGAGTCGCAGGCACTTCCCTAAGCCTGGTTAACTTGGTAACCACCAGTAATGACTGATCTCGTGTGGGCTGAGCTATGTGAAGGAGTGGAGATTTGAGGCTTTGACAAGGGATGCTTCGATGAGAAGAGGCAGAGGACGAGTTTGTTCCCAGTTAGTCTTTACAATGCCTCCTGAGACGGTGATGTGCCTCTCCTGTGAGATGTGGCAGTCTTGGGGGAACTCCCCTCTCCCGCAGAGTCACATCTGCCAGAAGTGCTTGCGGCTGGGTGATGTGGAAGTCCGTGTGAGGAATCTGGAGCAGCAGCTGGATGACATTCGACTCATAAGGGAGAATGAGACAGTCATAGATGAGAGCTACAGGGAGGTAGTCAAACCTAGGCTGCAGGAAGCAGGTTGTTGGGTGACAGTCCGAGGGGGGAAAGCGAAGGAGAGTCGACAGGTAGTGCAGAGCACCCCTGTAGCCACTCCCCTGAATAATAAGTTTGCCGTCCTGGATGCTATTGGTGAGGACGACCGACCAGGTGTGAGTCACGGTGGCAGAGCCTCTGGCACTGAGTCTGACCCTGTGGTGCAGAAGGATGGGACGGAGAAGAGGAGAGCTGTTGTCATTGGAGACTCTATAGTCAGGGGAGCAGACAGGAGATTTTGTGGATATGAGAAGGACACCTGCATGGTTTGTTGCCTCCCGGGTGCCAGGGTCCGGGATGTCTCTGACCAGGTGCATGACATCCTGTTACGAGAGGGAAAACAACCAGAAGTCATGATACATGTTGGGACCAACGACATAGGCAGGAAGAGGGATGAGGTCCTGAAGGGTGAGTTTCGGGAACTAGACAGAAGGCTGAAGAACAGGACCTCAAGGGTGGCGTTCTCAGGATTGCTGCCAGTACTACGTGATAGTGCTGGTAAGAATTGGAGGAGATGGCAGTTGAATGCGTGGCTGAGGAGTTGGTGCAGGGTGCAGGATTTTAAATTTTTGGATCATTGGGATCTCTTCTGGGGAAGGTGGGACCTGTACAGATTGGATGGGTTGCACCTGAACTCGAGGGGGAGCAATATCCTTGCAGGTAGGTTTGCTAGCATGGTTTGGGAGGGTTTAAACTAATTTGCAAGGGGGATGGGACCCAGAGCGATAGAGCGGTGAAAGAAGTGCATGGAGTAAAGCCAGATCTAACATATAGAGAGGCTTTGAGGAAAGAGCTGCAGAATACAGGGTGTAAAGGTAGTAAGGTAGAAGGGCTAAAGTGTGTGTGCTTCAATGCAAGAAGCATCAGGAACAAAGGTGATGAACTGAGAGCTTGGATACATACATGGAATTATGATGTAGTGGCCATTACGGAGACTTGGCTGGCACCTGGACAGGAATGGATTCTCAATGTTCCTGGAGTTCAGTGCTTTAAAAGGGATGGGTGGGGGGGAAGGGGAGGAGGGGTGGCATTACTAGTCAGGGATACTATTACAGCAGCAGAAAGGGTGGGTAATGTAGCAGGATCCTCTTTTGAGACAGTATGGGTAGAAGTCAGGAACAGGAAGGGAGCAGTTACTCTACTGGGGGTATTCTATAGGCCCCCTGGTAGCAGCAGAGATACCAAGGAGCAGATTGGGAGGCAGATTTTGGAAAGGTGCAAAAATAACAGGGTTGTTATCATGGGTGACTTTAACTTCACTAATATTGATTGGCACTTGATTAGTTCCAAGGGTTTAGATGGGGCAGAATTTGTTAAATGTGTCCAGGATGGATTCCTGTCACAGTATGTTGACAGGCCGCCTAGGGGGAATGCCATACTAGATCTAGTATTAGGTAATGAACTGGGTCAGGTCACAGATCTGTCAGTGGGTGAGCATCTGGGGGACAGTGATCACTGCTCCCTGACCTTTAGCGTTATCATGGAAAAGGATAGAATCAGAGAGGACAGGAAAATTTTTAATTGGGGAAGGGCAAATTATGAGGCTATAAGGCTGGAACTTGCGAGTGTGAATTGGGATGATGTTTTCGCAGGGAAGTGTACTATGGACATGTGGTCGATGTTTAAGGATCTTTCGCAGAATGTTAGGGATAAATTTGTTCCGGTGAGGAAGATAAAAAATGGTAGAGTGAAGGAACCATGGGTGACAAGTGAAGTGGAAAATCTAGTCAGGTGGAAGAAGGCAACATACATGAGGTTTAGGAAGCAAGGATCAGATGGGTCTATTGAGGAATATAGGATAGCAAGAAAGGAGCTTAAGAAGGGGCTGAGAAGAGCAAGAAGGGGGCATGAGAAGGCCTTGGCGAGTAGGGTAAAGTAATACCCCAAGGCATTCTTCAATTATGTGAAGAACAAAAGGATGACAGGAGTAAAGGTAGGATCGATTAGAGATACAAGTGGGAAGATGTGCCTGGAGGCTGTGGAAGTGAGCGAGGTCCTCATTGAATACTTCTCTTCGATATTCACCAATGAGAGGGAACTTGATGATGGTGAGGACAATATGAGTGAGGTTGATGTTCTGGAGCATGTTGATATTCAGGGAGAGGAGGTGTTGGAGTTGTTAAAATACATTAGGACAGAGAAGTCCCCGGGGCCTGACAGAATATTCCCCAGGCTGCTCCACGAGGTGAGGGAAGTGATTGCTGAGCCTCTGGCTAGGATCTTTATGTCCTTGTTGTCCACGGGAATGGTACCAGAGGATTGGAGGGAGGAGAATGTTGTCCCCTTGTCAAAAAAGGTAGTAGGAATAGTCCAGGTAATTATAGACCAGTGAACCTTACATCTGTGGTGGGAAAGCTGTTGTAAAAGTTTCTTAGAGATAGGATCTATGGGCATCTAGAGAATCATGGTCTGATCAGGGACAGTCAGCATGGCTTTGTGAAGGGCAGATCGTGCCTAACAAGCCTGACAGAGTTCTTTGAGGAGGTGACCAGGTATATAGATGAGGGTAGTGCAGTGGATGTGATCTACATGGATTTTAGTAAGGCATTTGACAAGGTTCCACATGGTAGGCTTATTCAGAAAGTCAGAAGGCATGGGATCCAGGGAAGTTTGACCAGGTGGATTCAGAATTGGCTTGCCTGCAGAAGACAGAGGGTTGTGGTGGAGGGAGTACATTCAGATTGGAGGGTTGTGACTAGTGGTGTCCCACAGGGATCTGTTCTGGGACCTCTACTTTCCGTGATTTTTATTAATGACCTGGATGTGGGGGTAGAAGGGTGGGTTGGCAAGTTTGCAGACGACACAAAGGTTGGTGGTGTTGTAGATAGTGTAGAGGATTGTCGAAGATTACAGAGAGACATTGATAGGCTGCAGAAGTGGGCTGAGAAGTGGCAGGTGGAGTTCAACCCAGAGAAGTGTGAGGTGGTACACTTTGGAAGGATAAACTCCAAGGCAGAGTACAAAGTAAATGGCAGGATACTTGGTAGTGTGGAGGAGCAAAGGGATCTGGGGGTACATGTCCACAGATCCCTGAAAGTTGCCTCACAGGTAGATAGGGTAGTTAAGAAAGCTTTACATTTCATAGTGTTAGCTTTCATAAGTCGAGGGATAGAGTTTAAGAGATGCAATGTAATGATGCAGCTCTATAAAACTCTAGTTAGGCCACACTTGGAGTACTGTGTCCAGTTCTGGTTGCCTCACTATAGGAAGGATGTGGAAGCATTGGAAAGGGTACAGAGGAGATTTACCAGGATGCTGTCTGGTTTAGAGAGTATGGATTATGATCAGAGATTAAGGGAGCTAGGGCTTTACTCTTTGGAGAGAAAAAGGATGAGAGGAGACATGATAGAGGTGTACAAGATATTAAGAGGAATAGACAGAGTGGTCAGCCAGTGCCTCTTCCCCAGGGCACCACTGCTCAGTACAAGAGGACATGGCTTTAAGGTAAGGGGAGGGAAGTTCAAGGGAGATATTAGAGGAAGGTTTTTCACTCAGAGAGTTGTTGGTGCGTGGAATGCACTGCCTGAGACAGTGGTGGAGGCAGATACACTAGTGAAGTTTAAGAGACTACTAGGCAGATATATGGAGGAATTTAAGGTGGGGCAGGGTTTGAGGGTCAGCACAACATTGTGGGCTGAAGGGCCTGTAATGTGCTGTATTATTCTAAGTTCTATGTTCCATGTGAGGCAACCAGGAGCCCTGCAGCCCCAGAAGCCCCGGAAATGACCTCCCCAATAGGGCGTGCATCTGTCCGTTGCATCAGTGATCTCCCCTCGGAGGGGGTCTGATTAGGAACAACCTCCATGGCATTTTCACAGGTAAATCTCATAGGAGAGACTTACAGAGATGTTGCCTGGGTTAGAGGGACTGAGTTGTACGGGAGAGGTTACACGCTGGACCTTTATTCCCTGGAGTGCACAGAATGAGCGGTGATCTCATAGAAATTTATGAAATCATGAGGGGTGTGGATTAGGTGAGTGGTCACAGTCTTTTTCCCAGGGCTGGGGAGTTGAAAGCCAGAGGGCAGAGATACAAGATAAGAAGGGGGAAAGATTTACATGAGACCTGAAAGGTAACTTTTTTACACCCAGGGTAGTGTGTACCCAGAATGAGCTGCCGGAAGTGTTTGAGGTGGGTACAATTGGAACACAGTGGATTCTGGTTAATTGGGACATATCAGGACCAGTACATTTTAGCCCAATTAAGCGGCTGTTCCAATTAGCCAAAGTTTCATGGATATAGCGTAAAAGATGTAAAAAAATCAAACTATGCTTAACTGAGTAACAGATTATGTATTTAAGTAAAATAGAGAAAAAAATTAGAATGGTACCAATACTACTACAATATTATAAAACTGAGTATTAGTTCCTAATAGTTATCGATGGAGGAATTCATCCAGTGTATGATGCTTTGTTCTTTTGATTAACTGTAAATGAACAAATTCAGCACAAACACTTAGTGCAGGTCATAGACTGCCTTCATACAACGCTATTGACTATTGCATCTGCCAGATCTTCACTTTCATTGTAATATTCAAGATAGTTGTTGATATTTTCAAATTCTTCATAGTTCCTAGCTTGCTGAAGTAGAGATATCACTTCATTTTCACTCCTGACTGTTTCTGGCATCTCCAAGCATGAATGTTTGAAACCGTAGTGAACGAAACGGTTCTGAGTTGTCTTACTGCTTATTTCTTGCCAACTATCAGTGACAAAAATCACTGCTCTTTGAACACAAACACATGTAACTGACTTTATTTATAAGCGCAGTATGGCGCCACACGAATGCACATGACTGTCACTTGTGAGAAGCTGTTAAGCAGCAGTCTCCTCTTCCGATTACGTGGCATGGTGTCCCAAATAAAAGAAGAGAATCCTGGCTATTTTTTCTCGATTAGTTTTGTTCTTTAAGCGTTTTCCCAAGTAAACAGCTGCCCCACTAAGCCGATGGCCCAGTTAACTAGATTCCGGTGTGTTTAAAAGGCATTTGGAGGGTTATGAGCTGAATGTGGACATCTGGGACTCTCTGATAAGTATTGACCAGAAGGACTGGATGTCCTGTTACGGTGCTGCAATGCCTGTAACTCTATGACTCTATGGTGAAGGATCTGTCTGCAGCAATCTCTCCCACCTCTGACTCTGCCTCACTACCTTCCCGGTCCCATTAACTCACCCCACCCTTAAAACCTTTTCTATAGCCAGACACTTACAGTCCCAGGATGAAAAAGATGGTGACAAAATTCAAATTTGTCTTTTCTCAGTTTCAGTTTGACAATTTGTGCACTACTTGCCCCTCCCCTTTTCTTTTACAAAACTATAAAAGTTTATTTACAACACATATACATAAGGTACAAACATTCAATATATACAAGACAGTAAGTGTACTCAAATTAAAATATGTCTTGTCTGGTTCATACTGCACCAGCTGCCACCAAATGTGCAGGAGCAGTGTGTGGATAAGTGCCTTGCTCAAAGACACACACACTGCCTTGGCTGAGGCTTGAACTAATGACCTTCAGATTGCCAGCCCAAAGCCTTAACCAGTTGGCCACACAGCACTACTGTCTGTAAAACAGTCAATACCCTGGGGGGCCCCACTGCTCTTGGAAATCCCCCAGTGTGTCCATTTCAACTGCGTGCTCCCTCTCCAAGGACAGCTGGGCATGAACGTTTCCTTGGAAAAGGGGCAGGCAGTTGGTCCAGGCAGTGCCCTCCGCCCGCCACCTAGACCCGTGGATGGCCAACCTGGGCAAATCCAGGACCAAGCCCACGAGGAGATCCTCCTTATGCCCCACCCCCTTCCGAACTGGGCATTCCACAGTGTGGCCCTCCCTCAGTACTGCCCCTCACTCAGTGACTGTGAGGGTGGATTCAGTCTGCCCTGAGCTCAGTAGATTTAGCAGTGATCTCTCTGCACTGGCTTCTAACGCAGTGTTTCCAGTGTGGACCCACCCACCATCATATGAATATCCACAGACCTATAATTAGTCAGCTCTGCGTCGTCACCTGCAACCTACACAGCAAGGTGTGAAGCAACAGGGTTACGGCAGATGACTCCTCAGTTCCAGCCTATAACTCTTTGTATTTTCCAGGGTGGGGCTCTCCCCATCACTGGGGCTTTATCAGTTACAATAACGTCCGGTGTTACATACAGTTGCTTCTTAAAGATACAACCACTCGTTTCAATGACTTGAACGCTGGTTCGCCTCATAAACTGAGAACAACAGCAGAGGGCCAGGCCTTTCTATCCCTCCGCCCTGCTTCTATCTCTTCCAAATCCTCTCCATCTCCTTCCATCACTCTCTTCCTACCCTTCCAATGTTTCTCCAGCTTCCACTGAAGCTGCTGCCAGCCCTCCCAGTGGAAGCCAGCGTCCTATTCTCCCAGCTCCTCTGGCAGTGGGCTGCTGGACTCACTTTTATGTTCAGGTCCTTGGGCCTAGGCTTGACATCTACCTAAAACGTTAACTCTTTTAACATCTTCAGGGTAACTATCAACTCCCCCCAAAATGCACAATCCAGCACCAACGTACTTTGCAGAATGATGCAAAACACAGCAAACCGAACCCAACGAGTGGCAAAATAACCACAGAGAAACAACCCCTGTTCCCACCCCCACCACACAAGCACACACTAATCCCAAGACTGCCTGTATTTTTCGGAGGGGTCGCAGCTCAGCGCCATCTTCGGCATATATACCCTCCTAATCTGGCGTAGGTGACCGTGAGGCGCTGCAGCCCGACAGGGCTCGTGGGGGGGGGGGGGTGGGGAACGTTTCCCCTGCTTTAGGCCTTGGTGAAGGTCCAGTGCAATGGAAAGGGAGAGCCCACACCAGCAAGGAACAGGCCTCTGATATTTTCTGCAATGCTCAGAAACAGCTGGAGGAGCTCAATGGGCCACAATACTTGACAGAACAGCACAAAACACAGCAAAGCAGAACCCAACAAGCCACAGAAGAACCGTAGCAAAACAGTTCCTCTAATGGGAAATGTACCGTTGACATGAGATCCTTCACCTTGTGTCTCCCTGATACCTTCTGCTTAGGCAGCACCTTGGAGATGTGGTTCCACGCTGCTTCCCAGGGTCGCCATTGGCAATTAGTTTGTTTTTGTCACACGCACCAGGACACAGCGAGCATGCCTCCATTCCATTTAGACAGATCAATCTGTCCACAAATGCATCGAGACAGCGAGGAAACAGAATAAACTGTTACAGGGTAAGTGCGTTGTGCAGGCAGAGAACAGCGAGGAAGGAGGGAGAGGCAGCTCTGACGCTCCCCTCCTCCTGATAAGCTACATGGCCTTACTCTGTCGGAAACTATCCACGAGGGCATCGCCATCAATTGAGCCAAGGGTGGCGACTAGCCATTGCAGGGAATACTGCCACGAGCCTGACCTCCTCTGCTTCTCCATCAAACTTTTTTGGAGGTCTAAAGGACCCCCAAAGGAAGCTGTTATCAGCCAGCGAATCGCAAACAAACTGACCCTGGCCAACAGAAATGGCAGAGAGTCCACCAAGTCTGGATTGTCCTGAAGTCTGTCTGTGAAGATGCTTTTGGCTTCCACCTGAAAAATCCACAACCAGTTCATGATAAAGGCCAGGAGAGCCATGAGTAAATTAACCACAAACACACAGCATTCTTGGAGTGGAAACTTCTCACCTCACAGATAAAGAAATGACTCTACAGGCACCTGAAGAGCTAAAGTTCAATAGGAAACCTATGACCTAAAAAGGACAGCGCCAGAGGTGCAGCGACTTGCTGATATCCATGACCTTTGTTGGGGCCAATGATGGCCAAAGCACCCAAGGAATCACCTCACTGAGAGGACAGGAGGTGAAGAAGTTGTCTGGAATGGTGGCCTCAGGGCACTAAAATAGGAGCTGGGAAGTTATATTGTGGTCACTGGTGAAACTATGCTTGGAATATTGCATGCGGTTTTGGCCATCCTATTATAGGAAAAATTTTATTAAACTAGAAAGAGTTGAGAAGACAAGGTGTTGCCTGGACTTGTGGGGGTCTGACTTACAAGGAGGCGCTACGTAGACTAGGACTTTATTCCCTGGAACATAGAGACTGACAGATGACCTGATAGAAGTTTATTAGATCATGAAGGGCACAGACAGGGTGGAAATACTGGGACTTTTTCCCCAGAGGAGGTGCAAAAAAGCAAGAGGGCCAAAGGTGAGAGGTTTAAAAGGGACCAGAGCAGCTTCTTCATGTAAAGGAAGGTGTGTATTTGGAATGAGCTGCCAGAAATAGTGGTTGAGGAGGACACCGTAGCAGCATTTAAAAATCTCTTAGATTAGTACATGGACAGGAGAAGTTTAGGGGCAATGGGCAGGCAGAGCTCTCTGCCAGGAACTCTTCGAGCACCTCTGACCTTGACATGAGCACCCTTGACTCTGTTCCGCAGCAGGCTGGCCAGTCCGGTCTCACCTACACTCTCGGCTGATGAGTGAAGGGCTGCACGCCAACTGAGCAGATGGATTCTCACTGAGGTTCTGAAAGTCAATGGAGAGGAACTTCAAAGAGCCCACAGCCTCGTTATCCGAGGCTGGAAGGAGCAGGTTATTCCCAGGACTTCAGAGATGCCATCATCACGGCCTTCCTCAGAGGGAAACAAATCTGTCTGTGGTAAATACAGAGGGATTTCCTCTGTTAGCAGGAGGGAAATTGATTAAAGGGTGCCTTTGATTGCCTCCTTCCAGCTGCTCACTGAACCATGGGAAACCCTACAGAGATTTATAACATCAAGAGTGGTATGGATAAGTGCGCCTGGTAATTCTGTCTGAGGTCCCCCCTCAGTGGGGACGTGCGTGTGGGAACAACCTCCGTGGCATCCCCATCGTTCATACCCAAACCTCATGGAAGAGGTTTACAAGGGTTAGAGGGTCTCAGTTATATGGAGTGGATCTTTATTCCCTGGGGTGCAGGGCAGTCGTAGACTTTCCCCAGGGTTGCGAGTCCAAATCTAGATGGCACAGATACAAGATAAGTTGGGGAGAGACTTACAAGAGATCTGAGAGGTGACTTCTTTACCTCGAGGGCACTGGGTACCCAGAATGAGCTCTCGGAGGAAGTGGTCGAGGCGGGTAGAGTTGCAATATTTAAGCAGGGATTGGATATGTACACGGAGGGGAGGGGTTCAAAGTGTTATGAGGCAAACACGGGCAAATGGGACTAGCAGGGAAGATGGGCCTATTTGTATGACGTATGACTCTGACACGGTGTGGACTCTGTCCACCCAGAGAACATGTCCAGGAGAGATGCGGGGAGCAGTACAAGGACCTGCTTTGACTTCACTGAAATCTTAGATTCACAATTAAGAGAGACTGTCGTGTTCTTCTGAAACTTACAACGGCCAACTTTTGCTTCCTGTTTATGTCTGTTCCAAAAGGCTTGCCAAGTGGTGATCACAACGGGTCAGCTTGGTGCAGACAGGAAGCAGGTGCACTGTGCCATTGTCCCAACTCTCTCTTCAGTACAATGCCGCCCCTCACCGCAATGGAGCTCCAGCTGAAATTGAGACACGTGACACTGTGGATACTGGAATCTGGAGCGAAAAAAAAACTGACGGAACAACTCAGCGGGCAGAGCAGCTCCTGTGGGAGGGAAAAGGACTGTAGCCATTTCGGGGCCTGAAATGTCGACAGTTCTTCAGCACCCCCGTCACGGATGGGTTGAGTTCCTCCCGCAGGTTGTCTGTTTGCGCCAGTTCCCAGTATCTGCAGTTCCTTGTGTCTCTGTCTTTGGTTTAAGCTGACTCTAGCTGGTGAATCCTCTGCATTCTCGTTGACCCTCCCGTCCTGGCCTCTTGCTCGTCTCCGTTCCTGGTCACTCCCCCCCCACTGGCAGCTGTGCCTTTTCAGCTTCCTGAGCCCTGAGCTCTGGAACTCCCCCCCAGCTGAAATTCTCACCTCTTCCCCCCATCTCTCTGCTGTTTAGACACCACAGGAAGCTAAAGCTGTGACTAGGCTTGGTCACCGCCAAACACCTGCTCACCTGTCTCAGCGCTAGATCTTCTTTGATAATTCTCCTGTAAAGCTGCTTGGCTATTTTTCCACATGAAAGGCCCGATATAAATGTGGGTTGTCATAAGAGTTGGATACAAAGATACGACAGCTTTTCCTTCTCAGAAACCTACCACCTGGCTTATCTTACTTTTAGCAATAATTAAATCCCACAGTTGTTCATGAGAAAAGCAGACATGTCTCAGTGTGTGACTGAAAGGTGTTCGTTACCACATAAGACAGAGATTCGATGCTCGGGGCTGCGTTGTACACAGGAAACTGTTGGAACAAAGGCATGAAAGGTACTTTATTAAAAGACTGAAACAGCCACTGTCTCCACTCTTCCTGTTTGCAAAGCCATGGAGAAATGGTGCTGTGGTTTAATCATACAAGTGCCACCTGATTTCTTGCTCAAGATCTCGAGCAGAAAGCAGCCTCTTAACAAGTGTTAGGAAAGAAATTCAAGTCACACCATTTGCAACGCAGGCGCAAGTACTTTTTGAGTTATGATACACTTGTTCCCAGTAACGTCCCACAAGCAGCAAAGTGATAATGGCCAAATAATTCAAAGGGCAATTGTTGCAGACTGGGATTATGAAGTGAAAACTAGAAGCACTTTACAATTCGGTGGTACCCTTGGTCAAAAAGCAGGCTGTCTGATCTGGTACAGATCTCATGGTCTACCCCAGCCACCTGTGGTCCCTGCTCTCCTACATCAGGCTTCTCAAGGGCCTGGAGAAAGACCATCCACGCTCTCTCCACAAAGTTCTGCAAGTACACAGAAGGGCGAGGAAAGGCGGGAAGAGGTGCTGGCAGAACTGCTGTCTTGCAGCTCCTGTGGGTCCTGCTGGAACCTAAACTTTGCTGCCTAAATGGACACCCTATTCTGGCATGGAAGAGTTTCAAGGAGAAAGTTCTCACCTGTGTTGAAAGCCTCCTCAAAGAAGTGCAGCATCCCCACTGACCCCTGGAAGCATCTTGGCAAGTCCCTTGGTTTTCAGTGAAGGGTCTTCTCACTGAGACGTTACCTCTGTTTTGTTCTTCTCTCCATGGATGCTGCCTGACTCTCTGAGTGTTTCCTGCATGTCCAGTTCTTAATTGGAATCTGAGCTCATTTCTGCCAGTCCTTAGTGCTGGCCTTTGGATGTTAGGCCAGTTATTTATTTTAGCAATTCAGTTATTTCTAGCCATTGATGCTGGAAACCACGCTACCAGACACTTCTTTGTAGCAGATGTCCCCGGAGAAAAAAAAACGTCTCTGCCAGTTGTGTTCTTTAAAGAGAGTGCAGAGGAGATTTACCAGGATGCTGCCTGGATTAGAGAAGATACCCCATGAGCAAGCTAGGGATTTTCTCTATGCCGCAAAGGAGGGTGAGAGGTGACTTAATTGATGCGTGTGACAAGAGGCGTAGATAGAGTGGGCAGCTGGAGACTTTTTCCTCAGCATAGTAATGACTAATACATCATAATTTTAAGAAGATTGGAGGAAAGTATAGGGGGAATGCCTGAAGTTGGTTTTTTTACGTAGTGGTGGTGCGTGAAATGCATGGCCAAGGGTGGTGGTGGAGGCAGAAACAACGGGGAAAATTTTTTGCCTCTTATATAGGTACATGGATGAAAGGGAAATGGAGGGTTATGGGGTGGGAAGGGCAAGAGTACGTTAGAAGTTGTCACAACATCATGGCTGAAGGGCCTATACTGTGTTGTACTGTTCTATGTCATAACTTGTTATTACTGGTCTCATCACTGCAAGAGTCCCTCTTTCAGTGCCTCTATATCTTAGAACCATAGAACATTACAGCACAGAAACAGGCCTTTTGGCCCTTCTTGCCTGTGCCGAACCATTTTTCTGCCTAGTCCCACCGACCTGCACCCGGCCCATATCCCTCGATACACCTCTCAGCCGTGTACCTGTCCAAGTTTTTCTTAAATGTTGAAAGTGAGCCCGCATTTACCACTTCATCTAATAGCTCATTCCACACTCCCACCACTCTCTGCGTGAAGAAGCCCCCTCAATGTTCCCTTTAAACATTTCCCCCTTCACCCTTAACCCATGTCCTCTGTTTTTTTTTTCTCCCGTAGCCTCAGTGGAAAAAGCCTGCTTGCATTCACTCTATCTATACCCGTCATAATTTTACATACCTCCATCAAGTCTCCCCTCATTTTTCTACGCTCCAGGGAATAAAGTCCTAACCTATTCAACCTTTCTCTGTAACATAGTTTCTCAAGTTTGGGCAACATCCTTGTAAACTTTCTCTGCACTCTTTCAACCTTGTTAATATCCTTCCCGTAATTCGGTGACCTTATGTGAGCCCTTTGCTGCAAGGCTTCAGAAGCAGAGAAAATTCGACGCAAATCAGTCAAGACTTTCCACATGCACTTGGTCTTAGAAGTTTTATAGCCGTGTGGCTGCTTAATATGTTAATACACAGTGAACGATATTAATTGTGACCATCGCTACACACAATGTCTCACACACAGCATCGACCATACCCTGTTGACCGCTGGCTCGAGGTTCTGGTCCCCGCTTTTAACTGAGAACATGCTGCGTTTTCTCTTACCTTGAACTTGGGTTGTCCACAACATTAGGCAGACAACGTAAATCTCCCTGAACTTTCCTCTCATGAACATGGCCAAGCACGATGATTAATCTAGAGCTGTAAGCAAGTTTCAGCTTACGTTCTGCCTAAGCAAGAAATGACACTTTACTCAAAGAAGTGTCACTTTAACGCTGCTCTGTAACCACTGCAGATAATTATAATAGTGCCCCAGATGAACATTAACAGCACAGTGTCTGGGTTTAGTGCAGATCTGAAGCCTGAAAGCAGCTCATGATACTGACCTGAATATTTTCTGCTGGTCACAAAGGTTGTGGCTGTGGGACAGAAAAGGAAATCCAACACATCTGCGACAATCCTCTCAGTCTGTGGACAGAGCTGGGGACAAAAAAACTCTTATCGCTTTTCAAAGGTCAAAAACTTCAAAGTAAGTTTATTACCAAAGAACATATGCATCATCGGGGAGGCTCAAAGCTCACCGCTTCTTTCCGGACATCAGACCCAACCAGTTCCCCTCACCACCACTCTCTGCCATTTGGTGGCTGGTCCTCACTCTTAATAACTTTTCCTTTGGCTCCTCCCACTTCCTTCAAACCATAGGTGTAGCCATGGGCTTTTGCCTGGGTACCAGCTATGCCTGCCTTTTTGTCGGCTATGTGGAACAGTCTATGTTCCAGGCCTACACTGGTGTAACTCCCCAACTTTTCCTACGTTAAATCAACGACTGTATTGGTGCTGCTTGCTGCACCCATGCTGAGCTCATCAACTTCATCAGCTTTGCCTCCAACTTCCACCCGGTCCATTTCCGACACCTCCCTCCCCTTTCTCAATCTCTCTGTCTCAACCTCTGGAGACAGTTTATCTACTGATACCTTTTATGTACCCACTGATTCTCACAGCCACCTGAATTATAAGTAACTTTTCCCACCCTGTCACTTGTAAAAATGCCATCCCCTTCTTCCAATTCCTCCACCTCCACCACATCTGTGGACGAGACCGTTCCCTTCCAAGTAGAGAAGCGTGGACGTGGATCTGTTTTGTTGTTAATAAAATTGATGCACTATCAATTACTCCAAAAGACTGGAAGTAGAGTAAATCCTGAAAGGAACAACACACACAAAATGCTGGTGGAACACAGCAGGCCAGGCAGCATTTTGTGTGTGTTGTTGTTGTTTGAATTTCTAGCATCTGCAGATTTCCTTGTGTTTGCTTCTTAAATACTGAAAGGCTTTTATTAACTACAAAACGGATCCACGTCCATGCTGGATGTCTGTCTGGACAGTGGGAGGAGCAGAGTCACAATCGCCTTTATACCGGGGTCTGTGGGAGGAGCCACAGGAGCAGTCAGCAGAGGGACGTGTCCAGACAGGTATACATGGTTTACCACACAGCATGAGGCTTTTCTTTTGGGCCCCTCATCTTGGAAAAGATGTGCTGGCACTGGAGTGGGTCCAGAGGAGGTTCATAAGGATGATTCCAGGAATGAAAGGGTTATCATACGAGGAACATTTGATGGCTCTGGATCTGTACTCACTGGAATTCAGAAGGATGGTGGGGGGGGGGTGGGATCTCATTTAAATCTTCTGAATGTTGAAAAGCCTTGACAAGAGTAGATGTGGAAAGGATGTTTCCCATGGTGGGACAGTCTAGGACGGGGGTCGGCAACCCGCGGCTCCGGAGCCACATGTGGCTCTTTTACGTCTGTGCTGCGGCTCCCTGTTGCTTTGGGAAATAATTGGTTGTGGCGACCCATTTCCTGGCACATCCGAACCTGCTCACAATTAGATAGCCTACGGGGGTTTGCGAGCCCAGAGCTTTGGAGCCTCTGCGCCGGGGGGGGGGGGGGGGGGCAGGTTGAGGGAGGCTTAAAAGTGAGGCTGAAGATTTCGAATAAAGTTTTTTCCTTCGACTGCAGTTACCGACTCCGTGTCGTAATTTTAGCGCTGCGTGTAGCACACCGCTACATGGTCAGTATTTAATTAAAATGTATTTTATGTTAGTTTGTTAGTTTTTGAAATGTAAATCTAAATTTGAAGATTATGGTGATCTTGTACAATTTAAATAAGACATTGTGGCGACCCATTTCCTGACACATCCGAACCGGCTCACAATTAGCCAGCGTTCAGGCTAAGGGAGATAGCCTACGGGGGTTTGTGAGTACGTGTCTTTTGCAGCATCCGTGCCCATGGGGGGGGCGGGTTGAGGGAGGCTTAAAAGCAAGGCTGTTTAGTTCGAATAAAGCTATCTTTGACTGCAGTTTACTGACTGCGTGTAGCACACCGCTACAGCGTGTTTTTATCGCTGGCTGTCCAGAGGGGAGGTGCTGAAACGCTTTGTCGCGTGTCTGGAAGAAGTGAAAACTTTCCTGGGCAGCAAAGGGCTCAACTTTCCTGAGCTGGAACAGCCAGAGTGGCTGGAAAAGCTACACTTCATGGTAGACATGACAGCGCACCTGAACACGCTGAACACAGCTCTTCAGGGGAAAGGACGCACAGCCCTGCACATGTTGGAGGATGTTTTGGCATTCGAGCGCAAGTTGACGTTGCTTGCCAGAGATTTACAGAAAGGCACATTGTCTCACTTCCCCAATTTGAGAGAGTTCAAACAAGGTCACGACATGATAAATTCGGAGTATTTACATTCTGCAATCATCGCAATGCAAACATCGTTTGGGAAACGCTTCTGTGAGTTCAGAGAGGAAAAAAACACATTATCCTTCCCGGTCACTCCCCTAAGCATCGATCCATCCCTACTGAATACGACTGCATTGTCAGGTGTGAGTCAACCTGAACAAGTATGATAAATATTTTAATTGCCTATTATTTTACGTATATTCATATGTTTTCATTGTTCAGTGAAATAGTCCTTTTATTTTTCAGGTTGACAGCTGGCTGACATTATTTTTGGTTTGCTACTGGCGGCAAATTTAAGTTTGGCGTTTTTCATAAATACAAGAAGGACTCAAATAGACGTTGAGTATTTTACTTAAAAATAACCTTCAACCCAACGTCTTTTTTTCGGAGTTCAAAATGTTTTTGTTGCATGCAGAAATGTAATTTCGTTTTCTCTGCAGGAGTTCATCAATTTCATAAATGCAACACATTATAGTTTGTTTATACATAGCATAAAGAAAAAACAAAACGTTGTATGCAGTGTTATTTTATTTTAAATGTCAAACGGGTTTTGCAGCTCCCAGTGTTTTCTTTTCTGTGGGAAACGGGTCCAAGTGGCTCTTTCAGTGGTAAAGGTTGCTGACCCCTGGTCTAGGACAAGAGGGCACAGCCTCAGGATGCAGAGGCGCCCTTTCAAAACAGAGATGCGGAGAAGTTTCTTTACCCAAATGGCGGTGAATTTGTGGAATTTGTTACCACGTGCAGCTGTGGCGGCCAGGTCACTGGGTGTATTTAAGGCAGAGATTGACAGGACCTGATTGGACCTGGCATCAAAGGTCACGGGGAGAAGGGCAGGAATTGGGGTTGAGGAAGAGGGAAAAAAAGGATCAGCCATGATTAAATGGTGGAGCAGACTCGATGGGCCAGATGGCCTAATTCTGTTCCTATGTCTAATGCTCTTATAGAATCCCACTACCAAGTACATCTTTCCTTCCCCCCCCCAACTTTCAGCTTTCTCCAGGGATTGCTCCCTACTCCCTTGTCCATTTGTCCCTCCCCACTGACCTTCATCCTGGCACTTATCCTTGCAAGTGGAACAAGTGCCACACCAGCTCCTACACCTCCTCCCTCACTACCATTCAGGGCTCCAAATTGTCCTTCCAGGTGAGGCAACACTTCACGTGTGGTTCTGTTGGTGTCCATCTACTGTATCCGATGCTCCCGGTATGGTCTCCAGTATAACTGTGAGATTGGGAGACCGCTTTGCCGAGCACATGCACTCCACCCTCCATAAAAAGCAGGCCCCCGAGTGGCCAGTCATTGCAATTCTACTTCCCATTCCCATTCCAACATGTCAGTCCATGGCCTCCACTACTGTCGTGATGAGGCCACATTCAGGCTGGAGTAACAACAATGTCTGGGTAGCCTCCAACCTGATGTTCCAACATCGATTTCTCAAACTTACACCCCTCCCTTCACCATTTCCCTCTCCTACCTTATCTCTTCACCTCCCTCTAGTGCTCTCCCCACTTCTCTTTCTTCCTTGGCCTCTGTCCTCTCTCATCAGATTCCCCCTTCTCCAGCCCTGAATCTCTTTCGCAAATCAACTTCTCAGCTCTTTACTTCATCCCTCCCCCCTCTCCCGGTTTCACCTATCATTGCACTGCATTGTACTTCTCATTCTTACTCTGACGAACCTCTCTTATGCAGCCCTGATGAAGGGTCTCGGCCCAAAGCATTGACTGTGTGCTCTTTTCTGTAGTTGCTGCCTGGCCTGATGAGTTCCTCCAGCACTTTGTGTGTGTTGCTAAGATCAGTCAGCCCCTTCTCACCTACACAGCCCTCCGTTTTCCTAAAAGATAAAATCTTTAAGGAGAATCTGGACAGGTACTTCTTTTGTCAGAGGGTGATGAAAATCTGGAAGTGGTAGGTGAGGGCTCGATGGTAACATTTAAGAGAAGTTGGTATAGGTATGCGGATGAGAGTGCTATGAAGGACCATGGCCTAAGTGCAGGTAAATGAGCGCAGGCAGGAAGCCAGGCCAGCATGAATTAGATGGGCTGAAGGGCCTGTGGTGCTTTGATTCTAAGCCGGGGGAAGATGGTAAGGCGATGCTATAAAACAGGATGCTGACTATCGGGAATCACCGTGTGTTATATGTGGTGGAGCAAGCGCGATGGTCTGTGTGTAGCTCGCTTGTCTCTGGGTTCAGAGAACCCGGATTGAAACCCAACCTACGGACTGGAGCTCAGCAGTGTAGACCATCTCCTTAGTGCAGGTCAGAGAGAAAGCTGCACTTTTGGAAATGATGCTGCCACCCTCGTTAGTTAAACCTGGGATCAGCCACTTCCTGAGGTGAGTGCGGTGTGGAAGGGCAGCACAAGTCCTCCCACTTTCCTGGCTAATATTAACACCTCACTTACCGTCACCTACACAGATGATGGTAGCTGTCACTCTGCAGCATGTGGGAGGTCACCCTGCATCATGTTGCTTGCCATACACCCTACATTAGAACTGCTGTTACATCAGAATCAGGCATATTATCACGGATTTATGTGATGTAAAACGTCACATAAATTTTACATAAAAAGATATAAAAATCACTATAAATTACAAGTATAAATAAATTGTGTGCAAAGAAAAGGAATAACGAGGTATTGTTCATGGCTTCATTGACCAATCAAAAATCTGATGGTGGAGGGGAAGACAATGTTCCTGAATCATTGTAAGTGGAACTTCAGTCTCCTGTACGTCCACCCCAGTGGAAGTAACAAGAAGAGGGCACTTCCCGGACGATGGGCGTCCTTAATGATGAGATTCCACCTTCCTTAGGAACCACTCCTAGAAGATGTTGTGCTTGTTGGTGGGGGAGGACTGTACCCATGATGGAAGGGCCCGAGCCTACGGAAATCTGCAGTCCCTTGCAATGCTGTGCATTAGAACTTCCATACCCGGGTGAGATGCAAACCCATAGAATATTCTCCTCGTTCACCTATAGAAATTTAAAAGAGACTTCGATGGGAAAACAAATCTCCTCAAACTACCAAAGTAGCTCCTACCGTGCCTTCTTCATTGTTTCAAAAGTACTTCTCTGACAACACAGCATATTGGGACAACGTGGACAGCCGAGTGTGTTGGACAATGTGGACTGCTGAGAGTGATGGACAATGTGGACTGTTGAGTCTGTTGGACAATGTGGACTGCTGAGTGTGTTGGATAATGTGGACTGTTGAGTGTGTTGGATAATCTGGACGGCTGAGAGTGTTGGACAATGTGGACTGCTGAGTGTGTTGGACAATGTGGACTGTTGAGAGTGATGGACAATGTGGACTGTTGAGTCTGTTGGACAATGTGGACTGCTGAGTGTGTTGGATAATGTGGACTGTTGAGTGTGTTGGATAATGTGGACTGCTGAGTGTGTTGGACAATGTGGACTGTTGAGTGTGTTGGACAATGTGGACTGTTGAGTGTGTTGGACAATGTGGACGGTTGAGGGTGTTGGACAATGTGTACTGTTGAGTGTATTGGAGAATGTGGACAGCTGAGTGTGTTGGGCAATGTGGACGGCTGAGTGTGTACGGACTGTTGATTGTGTTCGATGATATTGACTGTTAAGTGTGTTGGGTAATGTGGACTGTTGAGTGTGCTGGAGAATGTGGGCAGCTGAATGTGTTGGGTAATGTGCACTGTTGAGTGTGTTGGGGAATGTGAACTGTTGAGTGTGTTGCGTAATGAGGACTGCTGAGTATGTTGGAAAATGTGGACTGCTGAGTGTGTTGGACAATGTGAACTGTTGAGTGTGTTGGATAATGTGGACGGATGAGTGGGATGTGTAATGTGGAATGCTGAGTGTGTTATGTTATGTGGACTGTTGACTGTGTTGGGCAATGTGGAGTGCTGAGTGTGTTGGGCAATGTGGACTGCTGAGTGTGTTGGACAATGTGGACAGCTGAGAGTGTTGGACAATGTGGACTGCTGACTGTGTTGGATGAAATGGTCTGTTGAGTGTGTTGGACAATGTGGACTGCTGAGTGTGTTGGATAATGTGGACAGCTGAGTGTGTTGGACAATGTGGACAGCTGAGTGTGTTGGACAATGTGGACTGTTGAGTGTTTTGGAGAATGTGGACAGCTGAGTGTGTTGGGCAACGTGGACGGCTGAGTGTGTTCGGGCTGTTGATTGTGCTCGATGATACTGACTGTTAAGTGTGTTGGGTAATGTGGACTGTTGAGTCTGCTGGACAATATGGACTGTTGAGTGTGTTG
The DNA here is from genome assembly GCF_030144855.1 of Hypanus sabinus. Classification (NCBI taxonomy): domain Eukaryota; kingdom Metazoa; phylum Chordata; class Chondrichthyes; order Myliobatiformes; family Dasyatidae; genus Hypanus; species Hypanus sabinus. The sequence goes on along the minus strand of NC_082710.1, from coordinate 146,041,557 downwards.
GATAATGTGGACTGTTGAGAGTGTTGGACAATGTGGACTGCTGACTGTGTTGGATGAAATGGTCTGTTGAGTGTGTTGGATAATGTGGACAGCTGAGTGTGTTGGACAATGTGGACAGCTGAGTGTGTTGGGCAATGTGGAGTGCTGAGTGTGTTGGGCAATGTGGACTGCTGAGTGTGTTGGACAATGTGGACAGCTGAGAGTGTTGGACAATGTGGACTGCTGAGTGTGTTGGATAATGTGGACAGCTGAGTGTGTTGGACAATGTGGACTGTTGAGTGTTTTGGAGAATGTAGACGGCTGAGTGTGTTCGGGCTGTTGATTGTGCTCGATGATACTGACTGTTAAGTGTGTTGGGTAATGTGGACTGTTGAGTCTGCTGGTCAATATGGACTGTTGAGTGTGTTGGATAATGTGGACTGTTGAGTGTGTTGGGCAATGTGGACTGCTGAGTGTGTTGGACAATGTGAACTGTAGAGTGTGTTGGACAATGTGGACTGTTGAGAGTGTTGGACAATGTGGACTGCTGAGTGTGTTGGATAACCTGGTCTGCTGAGTGTGTTGGATAATGTGGACAGCTGAGTGTGTTGGACAATGTGGACTTGGGAGTGTGTTGGATAATGTCAACTGTTGAGTGTGTTGGACAATGTAGACTGTTGAGTGTGTTGGATAACCTGGTCTGCTGAGTGTGTTGGATAATGTGGACAGCTGAGTGTGTTGGACAATGTGGACTTGGGAGTGTGTTGGATAATGTCAACTGTTGAGTGTGTTGGACAATGTGGACTGTTGAGTGTGTTGGACAATGTGCACAGTTAAGGGTGCTGGACAATGTGGACTGTTGAGTCTGTTGGACAATGTGGACTGCTGAGTGTGTTGGATAATGTGGACTGTTGAGTGTGTTGGATAATCTGGACTGTTGAGTGTGTTGGAAAATCTGGACGGCTGAGAGTGTTGGACAATGTGGACTGCTGAGTGTGTTGGACAATGTGGACTGTTGAGTGTGTTGGTCAGTGTGGACTGCTGAGTGTGTTGGAAAATATGGACTGCTGAGTGTGTTGGTGAGTGTGGACTGCTGAGTGTGTTGGACAATGTGGACTGTTGAGTGTGTTGGTCAGTGTGGACTGCTGAGTGTTTTGGAAAATGTGGACTGCTGAGTGTGTTGGCCATTGTGGACTGCTGAGTGTGTTGGACAATGTGGACGGATGAGTGGGATGGGTAATGTGTAATGCTGAGTGTGTTATGTTATGTGGACTGTTGAGTGTGTTGGGTAATGTGGAGTGCTGAGTGTGTTGGGCAATGTGGACTGCTGAGTGTGTTGGACAATGTGGACAGCTGAGAGTGATGGACAATGTGGACTGTTGAGTCTGTTGGACAATGTGGACTGTTGAGTGTGTTGGAGAATGTGGACTGCTGAGTGTGTTGGACAATGTCGACTGTTGAGTGTGCTGGACAATGTGGACTGCTGAGTGTGTAGGACAATGTGAACTGCTGAGTGTGTTGGACAATGTGGACTGTTCAGAGTGATGGACAATGTGGACTGCTGACTGTGTTGGATGAAATGGACTGTTGAGTGTGTTGGACAATGTGGACTGCTGAGTGTGTTGGACAATGTGGACTGTTGAGTGTGTTGGGTAATGTGGAGTGCTGAGTGTGTTGGGCAATGTGGACTGCTGAGTGTGTTGGACAATGTGGACTGTTGAGTGTGTTGGGCAATGTGGACAGCTGAGAGTGATGGACAATGTGGACTGTTGAGTCTGTTGGACAATGTGGACTGTTCAGATTGATGGACAATGTGGACTGTTGAGTCTGTTGGACAATATGGACTGTTGAGTGTGTTGGAGAATGTGGACTGCTGAGTGTGTAGGACAATGTGAACTGCTGAGTGTGTTGGTCAGTGTGGACTGCTGAGTGTGTTGGTCAATGTGGACTGTTGAGTCTGTTGGACAATGTGGACTGTTGAGTGTGTTGGAGAATGTGGACTGCTGAGTGTGTTGGTCAATGTGGACTGTTGAGTGTGTTGGACAATGTGGACTGCTGAGTGTGTAGGACAATGTGAACTGCTGAGTGTGTTGGACAATGTGGACTGTACAAAGTGATGGACAATGTGGACTGTTGAGTCCGTTGGACAATGTGGACTGTTGAGTGTGCTGGACAATGTGGACTGCTGAGTGTGTAGGACAATGTGAACTGCTGAGTGTGTTGGACAATGTGGACTGTTCAGAGTGATGGACAATGTGGACTGCTGACTGTGTTGGATGAAATGGACTGTTGAGTGTGTTGGACAATGTGGACTGCTGACTGTGTTGGACAATGTGGACTGTTGAGTGTGTTGGACAATGTGGACTGTTGAGTGTGTTGGACAATGTGGACGGTTGAGGGTGTTGGACAATGTGTACTGTTGAGAGTGTTGGAGAATGTGGACAGCTGAGTGTGTTGGACAATGTGGACTGCTGACTGTGTTCGGACTGTTGTTTGTGTTTCATGATACTGACTGTTAAGTGTGTTGGGTAATGTGGACTGTTGAGTGTGCTGGACAATATGGACTGTTGAGTGTGTTGGAGAAAGTGGGCAGCTGAATGTGTTGGGCAATGTGGACTGCTGAGTGTGTTGGGTAATGTGGACTGTTGAGTGTGTTGGGTAATGTGGACTGTTGAGTGCGTTGGGTAATCTGTACTGCTGAGAGTGTTGGAAAATGTGGACTGCTGAGTGTGTTGGACAATGTGAACTGTTGAGTGTGTCGGATAATGTGGACTGTTGAGTGTGTTGGATAATGTGGACTGCTGAGTGTGTTGGAAAATATGGACTATTGAGTGTGTTGGTCAGTGTGGACTGTTGAGTGTGTTGGATAATGTGGACTGCTGAGTGTGTTGGACAATGTGGACTGCTGAGTGTGTTGGACAATGTGAACTGTTGAGTGTGTTGGATAATATGGACTGCTGAGTGTGTTGGTCAGTGTGGACTGCTGAGTGTGTTGGACAATGTGGACTGTTGAGTGCGTTGGTCAGTGTAGACTGCTGAGGGTTTTGGAAAATGTGGACTGCTGAGTGTGTTGGTCAGTGTGGACTGCTGAGTGTGTTGGACAATGTGGACGGATGAGTGGGATGGGTAATGTAGACTGCTGAGTGTGTTATGTTATGTGGACAGTTGAGTGTGTTGGGTAATGTGGAGTGCTGAGTGTGTTGGGCTGTGTGGACCGCTGAGTGTGTTGGACAATGTGGACTGCTGAGTGTGTTGGACAATGTGAACTGTTGAGTGTGTTGGACAATGTGGACTGTTGAGAGTGACGGAGAATGTGGACTGTTGAGTCTGTTGGACAATGTGGACTGCTGAGTGTGTTGGATAATGTGGACTGTTGAGTGTGTTGGATAATGTGGACTGCTGAGTATGTTGGTCAATGTGGACTGTTGAGTGTGTTGGATAATGTGGACTGTTGAGTGTGTTGCACAATGTGGACGGTTGAGGATGTTGGACAATGTGTACTGTTGAGTGTGTTGGAGAATGTGGACAGCTGAGTGTGTTGGGCAATGTGGACGGCTGAGTGTGTTGGGTAATGTGGACTGTTGAGTGTGTTGGACAATGTGGACGTTTGAGGGTGTTGGACAACGTGTACTGTTGAGTGTGTACGGACTGTTGTTTGTGTTCGATGATACTGACTGTAACGTGTGTTGGGTAATGTGGACTGTTGAGTGTGCTGGACAATATGGACTGTTGAGTGTGTTGGAGAATGTGGGCAGCTGAATGTGTTGGGTAATGTGGACTGCTGAGTATGTTGGAAAATGTGGACTGCTGAGTGTGTTGGACAATGTGGACTGTTCAGAGTGATGGACAATGTGGACAGCTGAGAGTGTTGGGCAATGTGGACTGCTGACTGTGTTGGATGAAATGGACTGTTGAGTGTGTTGGACAATGTGGACTGCTGAGTGTGTTGGACAATGTGGACTGTTGAGTGTGTTGGACAATGTGGACGGTTGAGGGTGTTGGACAATGTGTACTGTTGAGTGTGTTGGAGAATGTGGACAGCTGAGTGTGTTCGGACTGTTGATTGTGTTTCATGATACTGACTGTTAAGTGTGTTGGGTAATGTGGACTGTTGAGTGTGCTGGACAATATGGACTGTTTAGTGTGTTGGAGAATGTGGGCAGCTGAGTGTGTTGGGTAATGTGGACTGCTGAGTGTGTTGGACAATGTGGACAGCTGAGTGTGTTGGACAATGTGGACCGCTGAGTGTGTTGGATAATGTGGACTGCTGAGTGTGTTGGGTAATGTGGACTGTTGAGTGTGTTGGGTAATATGCACTGCTGAGTGTGTTGGGTAATGTGGACTGTTGAGTGTGTTGGGTAATCTGTACTGCTGAGTGTGTTGGGTAATGTGGACTGCTGAGTGTGTTGGAAAATGTGGACTGCTGAGTGTGTTGGGTAATGTGGAATGTTGAGAGTGATGGACAATGTGGACTGTTGAGAGTGTTGGACAATGTGGACTGCTGAGTGTGTTGGATAATCTGGACTGTTGAGTGTGTTGGACAATGTGCACGGTTGAGGGTGCTGGACAATGTGGACAGTTGAGTGAGTTGGATAATGTGGACTGCTGAGTGTGTTGGGACTGTTGATTGTGTTGGACAATACGGACTGTTGAGTGTGTTGGGTAATGTGGACTGTTGAGCGTGCTTGACAATGTGGACTGTTGAGTGTGTTGGAAGATCTGGACGGCTGAGAGTGTTGGACAATGTGGACTGCTGAGTGTGTTGGACAATGTGGACTGTTGAGTGTGTTGGTCAGTGTGGACTGTTGAGTGTGTTGGTCAGTGCGGACTGCTGAGGGTTTTGGAAAATGTGTACTGCTGAGTGTGTTGGTCAGTGTGGACTGCTGAGTGTGTTGGGGAATGTGAACTGTTGAGTGTGTTGGGTAATGAGGATGCTGAGTATGTTGGAAAATGTGGACTGCTGAGTGTGTTGGACAATGTGAACTGTTGAGTGTGTTGGATAATGTGGACGGCTGAGTGTGTTGGACAATGTGGACGGCTGAGTGTGTTGGACAATGTGGACTGCTGAGTGTGTTAGACAATGTGAACTATTGAGTGTGTTGGATAATGTGGACTGCTGAGTGTGTTGGACAATGTGGACGGATGAGTGGGATGTGTAATGTGGACTGCTGAGTGTGTTATGTTATGTGGACAGTTGAGTGTGTTGGGTAATGTGGAGTGCTGAGTGTGTTGGGCAATGTGGACTGCTGAGTGTGTTGGACAAAGTGGACTGCTGAGTGTGTTGGACAATGTGGACTGTTGAGAGTGATGGACAATGTGGACTGTTGAGTCTGTTGGACAATGTGGACTGCTGAGTGTGTTGGATAATGTGGACTGTTGAGTGTGTTGGATAATGTGGACTGTTGAGTGTGTTGGACAATGTGGACTGTTGAGTGTGTTGGACAATGTGGACGGTTGAGGGTGTTTGACAATGTGTACTGTTGAGTGTGTTGGAGAATGTGGACAGCTGAGTGTGTTGGGCAATGTGGACGGCTGAGTGTGTTGGACAATGTGGACTGTTGAGTGTGTTGGATAATGTGGACTGTTGAGTGTGTTGGATAATGTGGACTACTGAGTGTGTTGGATAATGTGGACTGTTGAGTGTGTTGGATATTGTGGACTGTTGAGTGTATTGGATAATGTGGACTACTGAGTGTGTTGGATAATGTGGACTGTTGAGTGTGTTGGACAATGTGGACTGTTGAATGTGTTGGACAATGTGGATGGTTGAGGGTGTTGGACAATGTGTACTGTTGAGTGTGTTGGAGAATGTGGACAGCTGAGTGTGTTGGGCAATGTGGACGGCTGAGTGTGTTCGGGCTGTTGATTGTGTTCGATGATACTGACTGTTAAGTGTGTTGGGTAATGTGGACTGTTGAGTCTGCTGGACAATATGGACTGTTGAGTGTGTTGGAGAATGTGGGCAGCTGAATGTGTTGGGTAATGTGGACTGCTGAGTGTGTTGGGCAATGTGGACTGCTGAGTGTGTTGGGTAATGTGGGCTGCTGAGTGAGGTGGACAATGTGGATTGCTGAGTGTGTTGGTCAATGTGAACTGTTGAGTGGGTAGGGCAATGTGGACTGTTGAGAGTGATGGACAATGTGGACTGTTGAGAGTGCTGGACAATGTGGACTGCTGAGTGTGTTGGATAATGTGGACAGCTGAGTGTGTTGGACAATGTGGACTTGGGAGTGTGTTGGATAATGTCAACTGTTGAGTGTGTTGGACAATGTGGACTGTTGAGTGTGTTGGACAATGTGGACTGTTGAGTGTGTTGGATAACCTGGACTGCTGAGTGTGTTGGATAATGTGGACAGCTGAGTGTGTTGGACAATGTGGACTTGGGAGTGTGTTGGATAATGTCAACTGTTGAGTGTGTTGGACAATGTGGACTGTTGAGTGTGTTGGACAATGTGGACTGCTGAGTGTGTTGGACAATGTGAACTGTTGAGTGTGTTGGATAATGTGGACTGCAGAGTGTGTTGGAAAATATGGACTGCTGAGTGTGTTGGTCAGTGTGGACTGCTGAGTGTGTTGGACAATGTGGACTGTTGAGTGCGTTGGTCAGTGTAGACTGCTGAGGGTTTTGGAAAATGTGGACTGCTGAGTGTGTTGGACAATGTGGACTGTTGAGTGTGTTGGACAATGTGGACTGTTGAGTGTGTTGGACAATGTGGACGGTTGAGGGTGTTGGACAATGTGTACTGTTGAGAGTGTTGGAGAATGTGGACAGCTGAGTGTGTTGGACAATGTGGACTGCTGACTGTGTTCGGACTGTTGTTTGTGTTTCATGATACTGACTGTTAAGTGTGTTGGGTAATGTGGACTGTTGAGTGTGCTGGACAATATGGACTGTTGAGTGTGTTGGAGAAAGTGGGCAGCTGAATGTGTTGGGCAATGTGGACTGCTGAGTGTGTTGGGTAATGTGGACTGTTGAGTGTGTTGGGTAATGTGCACTGCTGAGTGTGTTGGGTAATGTGGACTGTTGAGTGCGTTGGGTAATCTGTACTGCTGAGTGTGTTGGGTAATGAGTACTGCTGAGAGTGTTGGAAAATGTGGACTGCTGAGTGTGTTGGACAATGTGGACTGCTGAGTGTGTTGGACAATGTGAACTGTTGAGTGTGTTGGATAATGTGGACTGCTGAGTGTGTTGGAAAATATGGACTGCTGAGTGTGTTGGTCAGTGTGGACTGCTGAGTGTGTTGGACAATGTGGACTGTTGAGTGCGTTGGTCAGTGTAGACTGCTGAGGGTTTTGGAAAATGTGGACTGCTGAGTGTGTTGGTCAGTGTGGACTGCTTAGTGTGTTGGACAATGTGGACGGATGAGTGGGATGGGTAATGTAGACTGCTGAGTGTGTTATGTTATGTGGACAGTTGAGTGTGTTGGGTAATGTGGAGTGCTGAGTGTGTTGGGCTGTGTGGACTGCTGAGTGTGTTGGAAAATATGGACTGCTGAGTGTGTTGGTCAGTGTGGACTGCTGAGTGTGTTGGACAATGTGGACTGTTGAGTGCGTTGGTCAGTGTAGACTGCTGAGGGTTTTGGAAAATGTGGACTGCTGAGTGTGTTGGTCAGTGTGGACTGCTTAGTGTGTTGGACAATGTGGACGGATGAGTGGGATGGGTAATGTAGACTGCTGAGTGTGTTATGTTATGTGGACAGTTGAGTGTGTTGGGTAATGTGGAGTGCTGAGTGTGTTGGGCTGTGTGGACTGCTGAGTGTGTTGGAAAATATGGACTGCTGAGTGTGTTGGTCAGTGTGGACTGCTGAGTGTGTTGGACAATGTGGACTGTTGAGTGCGTTGGTCAGTGTAGACTGCTGAGGGTTTTGGAAAATGTGGACTGCTGAGTGTGTTGGTCAGTGTGGACTGCTTAGTGTGTTGGACAATGTGGACGGATGAGTGGGATGGGTAATGTAGACTGCTGAGTGTGTTATGTTATGTGGACAGTTGAGTGTGTTGGGTAATGTGGAGTGCTGAGTGTGTTGGGCTGTGTGGACTGCTGAGTGTGTTGGACAATGTGGACTGCTGAGTGTGTTGGACAATGTGGACTGTTGAGAGTGATGGAGAATGTGGACTGTTGAGTCTGTTGGACAATGTGGACTGCTGAGTGTGTTGGATAATGTGGACTGTTGAGTGTGTTGGATAATGTGGACTGTTGAGTGTGTTGGATAATGTGGACTGTTGAGTGTGTTGCACAATGTGGACGGTTGAGGATGTTGGACAATGTGTACTGTTGAGTGTGTTGGAGAATGTGGACAGCTGAGTGTGTTGGGCAATGTGGACGGCTGAGTGTGTTGGGTAATGTGGACTGTTGAGTGTGTTGGACAATGTGGACGGTTGAGGGTGTTGGACAACGTGTACTGTTGAGTGTGTACGGACTGTTGATTGTGTTCGATGATACTGACTGTTAAGTGTGTTGGACAATGTGTACTGTTGAGTGTGTTGGAGAATGTGGACAGCTGAGTGTGTTCGGACTGTTGATTGTGTTTCATGATACTGACTGTTAAGTGTGTTGGGTAATGTGGACTGTTGAGTGTGCTGGACAATATGGACTGTTTAGTGTGTTGGAGAATGTGGGCAGCTGAGTGTGTTGGGTAATGTGGACTGCTGAGTGTGTTGGACAATGTGGACAGCTGAGTGTGTTGGATAATGTGGACTGCTGAGTGTGTTGGGTAATGTGGACTGTTGAGTGTGTTGGGTAATATGCACTGCTGAGTGTGTTGGGTAATGTGGACTGTTGAGTGTGTTGGGTAATCTGTACTGCTGAGTGTGTTGGGTAATGTGGACTGCTGAGTGTGTTGGAAAATGTGGACTGCTGAGTGTGTTGGGTAATGTGGAATGTTGAGAGTGATGGACAATGTGGACTGTTGAGAGTGTTGGACAATGTGGACTGCTGAGTGTGTTGGATAATCTGGACTGTTGAGTGTGTTGGACAATGTGCACGGTTGAGGGTGCTGGACAATGTGGACAGTTGAGTGAGTTGGATAATGTGGACTGCTGAGTGTGTTGGGACTGTTGATTGTGTTGGACAATACGGACTGTTGAGTGTGTTGGGTAATGTGGACTGTTGAGCGTGCTTGACAATGTGGACTGTTGAGTGTGTTGGAAGATCTGGACGGCTGAGAGTGTTGGACAATGTGGACTGCTGAGTGTGTTGGACAATGTGGACTGTTGAGTGTGTTGGTCAGTGTGGACTGTTGAGTGTGTTGGTCAGTGCGGACTGCTGAGGGTTTTGGAAAATGTGTACTGCTGAGTGTGTTGGTCAGTGTGGACTGCTGAGTGTGTTGGGGAATGTGAACTGTTGAGTGTGTTGGGTAATGAGGATGCTGAGTATGTTGGAAAATGTGGACTGCTGAGTGTGTTGGACAATGTGAACTGTTGAGTGTGTTGGATAATGTGGACGGCTGAGTGTGTTGGACAATGTGGACGGCTGAGTGTGTTGGACAATGTGGACTGCTGAGTGTGTTAGACAATGTGAACTATTGAGTGTGTTGGATAATGTGGACTGCTGAGTGTGTTGGACAATGTGGACGGATGAGTGGGATGTGTAATGTGGACTGCTGAGTGTGTTATGTTATGTGGACAGTTGAGTGTGTTGGGTAATGTGGAGTGCTGAGTGTGTTGGGCAATGTGGACTGCTGAGTGTGTTGGACAATGTGGACTGCTGAGTGTGTTGGACAATGTGGACTGTTGAGAGTGATGGACAATGTGGACTGTTGAGTCTGTTGGACAATGTGGACTGCTGAGTGTGTTGGATAATGTGGACTGTTGAGTGTGTTGGATAATGTGGACTGTTGAGTGTGTTGGACAATGTGGACTGTTGAGTGTGTTGGACAATGTGGACGGTTGAGGGTGTTTGACAATGTGTACTGTTGAGTGTGTTGGAGAATGTGGACAGCTGAGTGTGTTGGGCAATGTGGACGGCTGAGTGTGTTGGACAATGTGGACTGTTGAGTGTGTTGGATAATGTGGACTGTTGAGTGTGTTGGATAATGTGGACTACTGAGTGTGTTGGATAATGTGGACTGTTGAGTGTGTTGGATATTGTGGACTGTTGAGTGTGTTGGATAATGTGGACTACTGAGTGTGTTGGATAATGTGGACTGTTGAGTGTGTTGGACAATGTGGACTGTTGAGTGTGTTGGACAATGTGGATGGTTGAGGGTGTTGGACAATGTGTACTGTTGAGTGTGTTGGAGAATGTGGACAGCTGAGTCTGTTGGGCAATGTGGACGGCTGAGTGTGTTCGGGCTGTTGATTGTGTTCGATGATACTGACTGTTAAGTGTGTTGGGTAATGTGGACTGTTGAGTCTGCTGGACAATATGGACTGTTGAGTGTGTTGGAGAATGTGGGCAGCTGAATGTGTTGGGTAATGTGGACTGCTGAGTGTGTTGGGCAATGTGGACTGCTGAGTGTGTTGGGTAATGTGGGCTGCTGAGTGAGGTGGACAATGTGGATTGCTGAGTGTGTTGGTCAATGTGAACTGTTGAGTGGGTAGGGCAATGTGGACTGTTGAGAGTGATGGACAATGTGGACTGTTGAGAGTGCTGGACAATGTGGACTGCTGAGTGTGTTGGATAATGTGGACAGCTGAGTGTGTTGGACAATGTGGACTTGGGAGTGTGTTGGATAATGTCAACTGTTGAGTGTGTTGGACAATGTGGACTGTTGAGTGTGTTGGACAATGTGGACTGTTGAGTGTGTTGGATAACCTGGACTGCTGAGTGTGTTGGATAATGTGGACAGCTGAGTGTGTTGGACAATGTGGACTTGGGAGTGTGTTGGATAATGTCAACTGTTGAGTGTGTTGGACAATGTGGACTGTTGAGTGTGTTGGACAATGTGGACTGCTGAGTGTGTTGGACAATGTGAACTGTTGAGTGTGTTGGATAATGTGGACTGCTGAGTGTGTTGGAAAATATGGACTGCTGAGTGTGTTGGTCAGTGTGGACTGCTGAGTGTGTTGGACAATGTGGACTGTTGAGTGCGTTGGTCAGTGTAGACTGCTGAGGGTTTTGGAAAATGTGGACTGCTGAGTGTGTTGGTCAGTGTGGACTGCTTAGTGTGTTGGACAATGTGGACGGATGAGTGGGATGGGTAATGTAGACTGCTGAGTGTGTTATGTTATGTGGACAGTTGAGTGTGTTGGGTAATGTGGAGTGCTGAGTGTGTTGGGCTGTGTGGACTGCTGAGTGTGTTGGAAAATATGGACTGCTGAGTGTGTTGGTCAGTGTGGACTGCTGAGTGTGTTGGACAATGTGGACTGTTGAGTGCGTTGGTCAGTGTAGACTGCTGAGGGTTTTGGAAAATGTGGACTGCTGAGTGTGTTGGTCAGTGTGGACTGCTTAGTGTGTTGGACAATGTGGACGGATGAGTGGGATGGGTAATGTAGACTGCTGAGTGTGTTATGTTATGTGGACAGTTGAGTGTGTTGGGTAATGTGGAGTGCTGAGTGTGTTGGGCTGTGTGGACTGCTGAGTGTGTTGGAAAATATGGACTGCTGAGTGTGTTGGTCAGTGTGGACTGCTGAGTGTGTTGGACAATGTGGACTGTTGAGTGCGTTGGTCAGTGTAGACTGCTGAGGGTTTTGGAAAATGTGGACTGCTGAGTGTGTTGGTCAGTGTGGACTGCTTAGTGTGTTGGACAATGTGGACGGATGAGTGGGATGGGTAATGTAGACTGCTGAGTGTGTTATGTTATGTGGACAGTTGAGTGTGTTGGGTAATGTGGAGTGCTGAGTGTGTTGGGCTGTGTGGACTGCTGAGTGTGTTGGACAATGTGGACTGCTGAGTGTGTTGGACAATGTGGACTGTTGAGAGTGATGGAGAATGTGGACTGTTGAGTCTGTTGGACAATGTGGACTGCTGAGTGTGTTGGATAATGTGGACTGTTGAGTGTGTTGGATAATGTGGACTGTTGAGTGTGTTGGATAATGTGGACTGTTGAGTGTGTTGCACAATGTGGACGGTTGAGGATGTTGGACAATGTGTACTGTTGAGTGTGTTGGAGAATGTGGACAGCTGAGTGTGTTGGGCAATGTGGACGGCTGAGTGTGTTGGGTAATGTGGACTGTTGAGTGTGTTGGACAATGTGGACGGTTGAGGGTGTTGGACAACGTGTACTGTTGAGTGTGTACGGACTGTTGATTGTGTTCGATGATACTGACTGTTAAGTGTGTTGGGTAATGTGGACTGTTGAGTGTGCTGGACAATATGGACTGTTGAGTGTGTTGGAGAATGTGGGCAGCTGAATGTGTTGGGTAATGTGGACTGCTGAGTATGTTGGAAAATGTGGACTGCTGAGTGTGTTGGACAATGTGGACTATTCAGAGTGATGGACAATGTGGACAGCTGAGAGTGTTGGGCAATGTGGACTGCTGACTGTGTTGGATGAAATGGACTGTTGAGTGTGTTGGACAATGTGGACGGTTGAGGGTGTTGGACAATGTGTACTGTTGAGTGTGTTGGAGAATGTGGACAGCTGAGTGTGTTCGGACTGTTGATTGTGTTTCATGATACTGACTGTTAAGTGTGTTGGGTAATGTGGACTGTTGTGTGTGCTGGACAATATGGACTGTTTAGTGTGTTGGACAATGTGGACGGTTGAGGGTGTTGGACAATGTGTACTGTTGAGTGTGTTGGAGAATGTGGACAGCTGAGTGTGTTCGGACTGTTGATTGTGTTTCATGATACTGACTGTTAAGTGTGTTGGGTAATGTGGACTGTTGTGTGTGCTGGACAATATGGACTGTTTAGTGTGTTGGAGAATGTGGGCAGCTGAGTGTGTTGGGTAATGTGGACTGCTGAGTGTGTTGGACAATGTGGACAGCTGAGTGTGTTGGACAATGTGGACTGCTGAGTGTGTTGGACAATGTGGACTGCTGAGTGTGTTGGGTAATGTGGACTGTTGAGTGTGTTGGGTAATGTGCACTGCTGAGTGTGTTGGGTAATGTGGACTGTTGAGTGTGTTGGGTAATGTGCACTGCTGAGTGTGTTGGGTAATGTGGACTGCTGAGTGTGTTGGATAATGAGTACTGCTGAGAGTGTTGGAAAATGTGGACTGCTGAGTGTGTTGGACAATGTGAACTGCTGAGTGTGTTGGGACTGTTGATTGTGTTGGACAATACGGACTGTTGAGTGTGTTGGGTAATGTGGACTGTTGAGCGTGCTTGACAATGTGGACTGTTGAGTGTGTTGGAAGATCTGGACGGCTGAGAGTGTTGGACAATGTGGACTGCTGAGTGTGTTGGACAATGTGGACTGTTGAGTGTGTTGGTCAGTGTGGACTGCTGAGTGTGTTGGAAAATATGGACTGCTGAGTGTGTTGGTCAGTGTGGACTGCTGAGTGTGTTGGACAATGTGGACTGTTGAGTGTGTTGGTCAGTGCGGACTGCTGAGGGTTTTGGAAAATGTGGACTGCTGAGTGTGTTGGTCAGTGTGGACTGCTGAGTGTGTTGGGGAATGTGAACTGTTGAGTGTGTTGGGTAATGAGGATGCTGAGTATGTTGGAAAATGTGGACTGCTGAGTGTGTTGGACAATGTGAACTGTTGAGTGTGTTGGATAATGTGGACGGATGAGTGGGATGTGTAATGTGGACTGCTGAGTGTGTTATGTTATGTGGACAGTTGAGTGTGTTGGGTAATGTGGAGTGCTGAGTGTGTTGGGCAATGTGGACTGCTGAGTGTGTTGGACAATGTGGACTGTTGAGTGTGTTGGACAATGTGGACTGCTGAGAGTGATGGACAATGTGGACTGTTGAGTCTGTTGGACAATGTGGACTGCTGAGTGTGTTGGATAATGTGGACTGTTGAGTGTGTTGGACAATGTGGACTGTTGAGTGTGTTGGACAATGTGGACGGTTGAGGGTGTTTGACAATGTGTACTGTTGAGTGTGTTGGAGAATGTGGACAGCTGAGTGTGTTGGGCAATGTGGACGGCTGAGTGTGTACGGACTGTTGATTGTGTTCGATGATATTGACTGTTAAGTGTGTTGGGTAATGTGGACTGTTGAGTGTGCTGGACAATATGGACTGTTGAGTGTGTTGGAGAATGTGAACTGTTGAGTGTGTTGGGTAATGAGGATGCTGAGTATGTTGGAAAATGTGGACTGCTGAGTGTGTTGGACAATGTGAACTGTTGAGTGTGTTGGACAATGTGGACTGCTGAGTGTGTTGGACAATATGGACGGATGAGTGAGATGTGTAATGTGGAATGCTGAGTGTGTTATGTTATGTGGACTGTTGAGTGTGTTGGGTAATGTGGAGTACTGAGTGTGTTGGGCAATGTGGACTGCTGAGTGTGTTGGACAATGTGGACAGCTGAGAGTGTTGGGCAATGTGGACTGCTGAGTGTGTTGGACAATGTGAACTGTAGAGTGTGTTGGATAATGTGGAGTGCTGAGTGTGTTGGGCAATGTGGACAGCTGAGTGTGTTGGACAATGTGGACAGCTGAGAGTGTTGGACAATGTGGACTGCTGACTGTGTTGGATGAAATGGTCTGTTGTGTGTGTTGGATAATGTGGACTGCTGAGTGTGTTGGACAATGTGGACTGTTGAGTGTGTTGGACAATGTGGACTGCTGAGTGTGTTGGATAATGTGGACTGTTGAGTGTGTTGGATAATGTGGACTACTGAGTGTGTTGGATAATGTGGACTGTTGAGTGTGTTGGACAATGTGGACTGTTGAGTGTGTTGGACAATGTGGACGGTTGAGGGTGTTGGACAATGTGTAGTGTTGAGTGTGTTGGAGAATGTGGACAGCTGAGTGTGTTGGGCAATGTGGACGGCTGAGTGTGTTCGGGCTGTTGATTGTGTTCGATGATACTGACTGTTAAGTGTGTTGGGTAATGTGGACTGTTGAGTCTGCTGGACAATATGGACTGTTGAGTGTGTTGGAGAATGTGGGCAGCTGAATGTGTTGGGTAATGTGGACTGCTGAGTGTGTTGGGCAATGTGGACAGCTGAGTGTGTTGGACAATGTGGACTTGGGAGTGTGTTGGATAATGTCAACTGTTGAGTGTGTTGGACAATGTGGACTGTTGAGTGTGTTGGACAATGTGGACTGTTGAGTGTGTTGGATAACCTGGACTGCTGAGTGTGTTGGATAATGTGGACAGCTGAGTGTGTTGGACAATGTGGACTTGGGAGTGTGTTGGATAATGTCAACTGTTGAGTGTGTTGGACAATGTGGACTGTTGAGTGTGTTGGACAATGTGGACTGTTGAGTGTGTTGGACAATGTGCACGGTTAAGGGTGCTGGACTATGTGGACTGTTGAGTCTGTTGGACAATGTGGACTGTTGAGTGTGTTGGATAATCTGGACTGTTGAGTGTGTTGGAAAATCTGGATGGCTGAGAGTGTTGGACAATGTGGACTGCTGAGTGTGTTGGACAATGTGGACTGCTGAGTGTGTTGGTCAGTGTGGACTGCTGAGTGTGTTGGACAATGTGGACGGATGAGTGGGATGGGTAATGTGGAATGCTGAGTGTGTTATGTTATGTGGACTGTTGAGTGTGTTGGGTAATGTGGAGTGCTGAGTGTGTTGGGCAATGTGGACTGCTGAGTGTGTTGGACAATGTGGACAGCTGAGAGTGTTGGGCAATATGGACTGCTGAGTGTGTTGGACAATGTGAACTGTAGAGTGTGTTGGATAATGTGGAGTGCTGAGTGTGTTGGGCAATGTGGACTGCTGAGTGTGTTGGACAATGTGGACGGATGAGTGGGATGGGTAATGTGGAGTGCTGAGTGTGTTGGGTAATGTGGAGTGCTGAGTGTGTTGGGTAATGTGGACTGTCGTGTTTCTTGGATAATGTTTCCTGTTGAATGTGTTGGATAAGGTAGACTGTTGAGTGTGTAGGGTAATGTGGACTGTTGAGTACGTTGGGTAATGTGGACTACTGAGTGTGTAGGTTAATGTGGACTGTCGACTGTGTTGGGTAATGTGGACTGCTGAGTGTCTTGGATAATGTGGACTGTTGAGCGTGTTGGCTAATGTGGACTGTTGAGTGTGTTGGGTAATGTGGACTGTTGAGTGTGTTGGTTAATGTGGACTGCTGATGGTTTTGGGTAATGTGGACTGTTGAGTGTGTTGGATAATGTAGACTGTTGAGTTTGTTGGATAATGTGAACTGCTGGGTGTGTTGGGTAATGTGGACTGTTGATTGTGTTGGATAATTTGGACTGCTGAACGTGTTGGGTAATGAGGTCTGTTGAGTGTGTTGGATAATGTGGACTGTTGAGTTTGTTGGATAATGTGGACTGTTGAGTGTGTTGGGTAATGTGGACTGTTGAGTGTGTTGGTTAATGTGGACTGCTGATGGTTTTGGGTAATGTGGACTGTTGAGTGTGTTGGATAATGTAGACTGTTGAGTTTGTTGGATAATGTGGACTGTTGAGGGTGTTGGGTAATGTGGACTGTTGAATATGCTGGACAATGTGAACTGCTGAGTGTGTTGGATAATGTGGACTGTTGAGTGTGTTGGGTAATGTGGACTGCTGAGTGTGTTGGGTCATGTGGACTGTTGATTGTGTTGGATAATGTGGACTGTTGAGTTTGTTGTATAATGTGGACTGTTGAGGGTGTTGGGTAATGTGGACTGTTGAATATGCTGGACAATGTGAACTGCTGAGTGTGTTGGATAATGTGGACTGTTGAGTGTGTTGGGTAATGTGGACTGCTGAGTGTGTTGGGTCATGTGGACTGTTGAGTGTGTTGGGAAATGTGGACTGTTGAGTGAGTTGGATAATGTAGACTGTTGAGTGTGTTGGAGAATGTGGTCTGCTGAGTGTGTTGGATAATGTGGACTGTTGAGTGTTTTGGACAATGTGGACTCTTGAGTGTGATGGACAAGGTGGACTGCTGAGTGTGTTGGACAATGTTGTCTGTTCAGTGTGTTGGATATTGTAGACTGTTGAGTGTGTTGGACAATGTGCACGGTTGAGTGTGCTGGACAATGTGGACAGTTGAGTGAGTTGGATAATGTGGACTGTTGAGTGTGTTGGGTAATGTGCACTGCTGAGTGTGTTGGGTAATGTGGACTGTTGAGTGTGTTGGGTGATGTGAACTGTGGAGTGTGTTGGGTATTGAGGACTGCTGAGTGTGTTGGAAAATGTGGACTGCTGAGTGTGTTGGACAATGTGAACTGTAGAGTGTGTTGGATAATGTGGAGTGCTGAGTGTGTTGGGTATTGTGGACTGTCGTGTTTGTTGGATAATGTTTACTGTTGAATGTGTTGGATAAGGTAGACTGTTGAGTGTGTAGGGTAATGTGGACTGTTGAGTACGTTGGGTAATGTGGACTACTGAGTGTGTAGGTTAATGCAGACTGTTGACTGTGTTGGGTAATGTGGACTGCTGAGTGTATTGGATAACGTGGACTGTTGAGTGTGTTGGGTAATGTGGACTGTTGAGTGTGTTGGGTAATGTGGACTGTTGAGTGTGTTGGTTAATGTGGACTGCTGATGGTTTTGGGTAATGTGGACTGTTGATTGTGTTGGATAATTTGGACTACTGAACGTTTTGGGTAATGAGGTCTGTTGAGTGTGTTGGATAATGTGGACTGTTGAGTACGTTGGGTAATGTGGACTACTGAGTGTGTAGGTTAATGCAGACTGTTGGCTGTGTTGGGTAATGTGGACTGCTGAGTGTCTTGGATAACGTGGACTGTTGAGCGTGTTGGGTAATGTGTACTTTTGAGTGTGTTGGGTAATGTGGACTGTTGAGTGTGTTGGATAATGTAGACTGTTGAGTTTGTTGGATAATGTGAACTGCTGGGTGTGTTGGGTAATGTGGACTGTTGATTGTGTTGGATAATTTGGACTACTGAACGTGTTGGGTAATGAGGTCTGTTGAGTGTGTTGGATAATGTGGACTGTTGAGTTTGTTGGATAATGTGGACTGTTGAGTGTGTTGGGTAATGTGGACTGTTGAATTTGCTGGACAATGTGAACTGCTGAGTGTGTTGGATAATGTGGACTGTTGAGTGTTTTGGACAATGTGGACTGTTAAGTGTGATGGACAAGGTGGACTGCTGAGTGTGTTGGACAATGTTGTCTGTTCAGTGTGTTGGATATTGTAGACTGTTGAGTGTGTTGGACAATGTGCACGGTTGAGTGTGCTGGACAATGTGAACAGTTGAGTGAGTTGGACAATGTAGACTGCTGGGTGTGTTGGGCCATTTGGACTGTTGAGTGTGTTGGGTTACGTGGACTGCTGAGTGTGTTGGGAAATGTGGACTGTTGAGTGAGTTGGGTAATGTGGACTGTTGAGTGTGTTGGTTAATGTGGACTGTTGAGTGTGTTGGGTTACGTGGACTGCTGAGTGTGTTGGGAAATGTGGAATGTTGAGTGAGTTGGATAATGTAGACTGTTGAGTGTGTTGGAGAATGTGGTCTGCTGAGTGTGTTGGATAATGTAGGCGGTTGAGTGTGTTGGGTAATGTGGACTGTAGTATGTGTTGGGTAATGTGTACTGTTGAGTGTGTTGGATAATGTGGACTGTTGAGTGTGTTGGGTAATGTGGACTGCTGAGTGTGTTGGACAATGTGGACTGCTGAGTGTGTTGGACAATGTGGACTGCTGAGTGTATTGGATAATGTGGACTGCTGAGTGTGTTGGGTAATGTGGACTGTTGAGCGTGTTGGGTAATGTGGACTGTTGAGTGTGTTGGATAACGTAGACTGTTGAGTTTGTTGGATAATGTGAACTGCTGGGTGTGCTGGGTAATGTGGACGGTTGAGTGTGTTGGATAATTTGGACGGCTGAACGTGTTGGGTAATGATGTCTGTTGAGTGTGTTGGACAATGTAGACTGCTGGGTGTGTTGGGTCATTTGGACTGTTGAGTGTGTTGGGTCATGTGGACTGCTGAGTGTGTTGGGAAATGTGGACTGTTGAGTGAGTTGGATAATGTAGACTGTTGAGTGTGTTGGAGAATGTGGTCTGCTGAGTGTGTTGGATAATGTGGACTGTTGAGTGTTTTGGACAATGTGGACTGTTGAGTGTGATGGACAAGGTGGACTGCTGAGTGTGTTGGACAATGTTGTCTGTTCAGTGTGTTGGATATTGTAGACTGTTGATTGTGTTGGATAACGTGGACTGCTGAGTGTGTTGGAGAATGCGGACTGCTGAGTGTGTTGGATAACGTGGACTGCTGAGTGTGTTGGAGAATGTGGACTGCTGTGTGTGCTGGATAATGTGGTCTGCTGTGTGTGTTGGGTTATGTAGGCTGCTGAGAGTGTTGGAGAATGTAGACTGTTGAGTGTGTTGGGTAATATGGACTGTCGACTGTGTTGGGTAATGTGGACTGCTGAGTGTCTTGGATAATGTGGACTGTTGAGTGTGTTGGGTAATGTGGACTGTTGAGTGTGTTGGGTAATGTGGACTGTTGAGTGTGTTGGTTAATGTGGACTGCTGATGGTTTTGGGTAATGTGGACTGTTGATTGTGTTGGATAATTTGGACTACTGAACGTGTTGGGTAATGAGGTCTGTTGAGTGTGTTGGATAATGTGGACTGTTGAGTACGTTGGGTAATGTGGACTACTGAGTGTGTAGGTTAATGCAGACTGTTGGCTGTGTTGGGTAATGTGGACTGCTGAGTGTCTTGGATAACGTGGACTGTTGAGCGTGTTGGGTAATGTGGACTGTTGAGTGTGTTGGATAATGTAGACTGTTGAGTTTGTTGGATAATGTGAACTGCTGGGTGTGTTGGGTAATGTGGACTGTTGATTGTGTTGGATAATTTGGACTACTGAACGTGTTGGGTAATGAGGTCTGTTGAGTGTGTTGGATAATGTGGACTGTTGAGTTTGTTGGATAATGTGGACTGTTGAGTGTGTTGGGTAATGTGGACTGTTGAATTTGCTGGACAATGTGAACTGCTGAGTGTGTTGGATAATGTGGACTGTTGAGTGTTTTGGACAATGTGGACTGTTAAGTGTGATGGACAAGGTGGACTGCTGAGTGTGTTGGACAATGTTGTCTGTTCAGTGTGTTGGATATTGTAGACTGTTGAGTGTGTTGGACAATGTGCACGGTTGAGTGTGCTGGACAATGTGAACAGTTGAGTGAGTTGGACAATGTAGACTGCTGGGTGTGTTGGGTATTGTGGACTGTTGTGTTTGTTGGATAATGTTTACTGTTGAATGTGTTGGATAAGGTAGACTGTTGGGTGTGTTGGGTAATGTGGACTGTTGATTGTGTTGGGTAATGTGGACTGCTGAGTGTCTTGGATAATGTGGACTGTTGAGCGTGTTGGGTAATGTGGACTGTTGAGTGTGTTGGGTAATATGGACTGCTGAGTGTGTTGGGTAATGTGGACTGTTGAGTGTGTTGGATAATGTGGACTGTTGAGCGTGTTGGGTAATGTGGACTGTTGAGTGTGTTGGGTAATATGGACTGCTGAGTGTGTTGGGTAATGTGGACTGTTGAGTGTGTTGGATAATGTGGACTGTTGAGTGTGTTAGATAATGTGGACAGTTAAGTGTGTTGTGTAATGTGGTCTGCTGAGTGTGTTGGTCAATGTGGTCTTCTGTGTGTGTTGGGTTATGTGGGCTGTTGAGAGTGTTGGAGAATGTAGACTGTTGAGTGAGTTGGATAATGTAGACTGCTGAGTGTGTTGGATAATGTGGACTGTTGAGTGTGTTGGACAATGTGGACTGTTGAGTGTGTTGGACAAGGTGGACTGTTGAGTGTGTTGGATATTGTAGTCTGTTGATTGTGTTGGATAACGTGGACTGCTGAGTGTGTTGGGCAATGTGGACTGCTGAGTGTGTTGGATAATGTGGACTGCTGAGTGTGCTGGACAATGTGGACTGTTGAGTGTGTTCGGTAATGTCGTCTGCTGAGTGTGTTGGATAATGTGGACTGCTGAGTGTGTTGGGTAATGTGGAACTGAATTTACTGAAGGACAAGTTTCCTTTCTCTGCAACAGCACGCACACCAAGAATTTAGCGAATTACGTACTGTAGATTCAGTCATCTCCAAGTTTTTACTCAATCTGCGGCTGAAAGCTTTTTGAGGTAAGGAGTCCTGAGGTATCGGGGCAAAACAGATAGCCTTCTGCTTTCAATCCTGAATAAGTATTGCTGTTACATTGAACTTCTGTTCCAGTGGAACTCGTGTCAGTTTGCTCTGTCAAAGTCGAACTTGAGGAAACCTGTAGAAGCTGGAACTTCAAATAAAACAGAGAAAGGGTCTGAGTGCGAAACGTCAACCGTGCTTCTCCCGATAGATGCTGCCTGGCCTGCTCTGTTCCACCCGCATTTTGTGTGTGTCGTTTGCTCTGTAGAATCCCTTTATAAGCAGCTCAATCTCAGCCATGTAAAGTCACAACGGGAATTTTCCATTGATATGTATTGACACAGCATGATACATGAATGAAACTTATCTCATCATGTGATCAGGTCCTGTGTGTGCAAAACAGGCTGCCCAGAAAATCAGCCTGACCTCACTGGGTTTCCGGTGGACTCTGTGCTAATTAGCTTGTGTGTCAAGAATTCCTGTTGAGAGAAGGAAGGGTGTAGACAAACGTGAGTGAACACAATGCAGAGCACGATCTGCAGCTTAGGGGAGAGAGGCGTAACGTGATAGCAGAGCTGAGGGTCAACAGGAGCGTAGTGGGCAGAACGACACTATCACAGCTCGGGGATTCGGAGATTCTGGTCTGCTCTGTAAGGAGCTTGTACAGCACATCCTCCCTGCGAACATGGGTGCTCCGTTTCCCTCCTGCAATCGGTAGACATGCTGGTTTATCGCTTAGTTACTGTTGATACGAACCCTGTAACTGGGTCACTTACCAGCAATGATTGAGAGGTCCGTTGAAGTCTGATGATGTGATTTTTAACAGTATTTATTAGTAAAAATACACAAAAATAATATCAATGCAAATATACAGATGATATACATCGTCAATACTAAATCTAAAAGTGCAGTTATAATAATAATCAATAAGAAATAAGCTCTATCGTTGTCTAGGGGATAATGTATTGTCTGATGGAAATATAAAGTCACTCAATTCATGCAGGCTGCAGCCTTTGCGGACCGTTGTGTTTGCAATGGTTGGAGAGAGAGAGAGATTTGGAGAAAAGCTTGCTGATTCCTTTTATGATTTCGATCTGTCGGAGTCTCGTTAGTGTGGCCGTTCACTTGTGGCCTCTCCTTTAGCTAAGCCGTTCTTCCGTGGTGAGGCTGCCAATCACAGGCAAGGGAAGGACACACATGAGCCCCCCCACCGGCTGTCGCTATTAAACGCTGTCACGGGATTTCTAGCGTTTCTCCTGGTGCGTCTAAAGGGGTTGTTCCCCAGACCCTCTTTTATCCTTACTCACGGGGTCTCAGATGTCAATCAGGTTGGGATGATGCAATCCCTCAACCAGCCCACTCTGGTCGTCCCCTGAGGGTCTTCAATGAATAGTACAGTACTCAATACACAATTCCGTCTCCAAGGGACAATAGCCGTTATCAGTGGTTTTGTTTCGCTGAGGCCAGGACACATTCCAAACCTTGTGGATTCTGGACATCTCTCTCTCATTTCCTGTTCCCAGACCCAAATTTATAGCGATCTTGCGATTCTCAAAAAGGAGGGGCTGACTTTGTACCCCTCAGAGTTGTGGCACATTTGTACCACCCCCTTCCTTCCAAGATTTTTACCAACAGGTAAAAATTAATTAATACAGAGTCTTACAGGATTTCAGAATCTAACACAATACAAAAGAGGTTTTTTTCACTACAGAGTAATACAGTTATACATTCAATTCAGCATCTAAACAGTTAACGATTACATTGTCACTTCCTTTAGTATCTTAGCATCTTGTACCTTAATAAATTCTTGTAGCATCAGACTCCACTTTAATACCCACCTTTTTTTTAAATTCTTTTCTTTCAGCAAACAAAAACTAAATAGTTGTGATCTTAGCTTACGTGTATACTACAAAAGTTCATGCAAATACTAATCTTTATGTTACTTTCAAACTTAACAGTCAATCTTCCATGGGGTTGGCTTTATTAGTTACATGCTTTGTCGAAATCCCTTAAAACCGGATCCTGTTATTTAAAATGAAATCCCGTCAACCCTCGCCCCTTTTCCAGTTAACTCCCACGTGGTTAACTTGTATACTAGTGTGGAATAGGTCTTTGCATGCTCCTTTCATAGGAGTTATTTTATCAACAATGTGTTCTAAAATGTTTCATATTTATCTCTTAAATTATAAGTAATTTTTTCTAATGGAATACAACCATAGATTTCTTTCTTCCAAGAATCTATACTTAAATGTGAATCCGATTTCCAAGTAACTGCAATAGCTTTTTTGGCTACTGCCAGTGCAATTTTTATAAATTCTTTCTGATACTTATTTAGTTTGAGTTTCGGTTTTATCCCTTCAATATCACCTAGTAAAAATAATATTGGATTATGAGGAAATTGTGTTCCTGTAATTTGTTCCAGTAAAAGTCTTAAATTTGTCCAAAAAGGTTGAATTTTAGAGCAAGACCATGTCGAATGTAAAAAAGTACCAGTTTCCTGGTTACATCGGAAACACTGATCCGATAAATTTGGATTAAATTTATATGAAACATTTTTGAAAATTTGGAAATTAATATGAAACATTTTTGAAAATTTGGAGCCCTTATTTACAAAAGACAGGATTAAATATATAGATGCTTTTAAGATGAAACAATTGGTTATTAGGGGAAAGAAATAAATATACATATTAAAATTATTACGAACTCCATGGAGCATGTGGAGATCTTCCAACCACCAGGCATTCTTTCTTTCTTTCTTTCTTTCTTTCTTTCTTTTTTTTCTAAGGGGCAGTTAGGGGGGAGGGGTTAAGGGGAGGGGGTATGGGTTATATACATTGTTTTTTCATACTTTGTAATCATTTAAAAATGCAATAAAAAATTATTAAAAAAAAAACAATGTGTTCTAAACTTAGACCATTTTCCAAATTTCCACACAATTCTTTAATTTATCGGGAACACCTTTAGAATCTTCAACTTCTTTAAACAGTTCTGCCAAACCAGACAGATCATCCATGTCCAACCCTGGATCTTCTAACAGCCTTATCTGTTTCTGATCATTACTCCGTGCCTCTATAAATTTCCTCCTGGCTAAGAGCAGGACTACCTCCTCTCCCTTACTTTCACCTCCCTATTCTCTGTTTTACCACCCTCTAAACCCTCTTGGTACAGGGTCGGTAAAAACATCTCGGCCAAATCGAAACTGGCCGGATTTAAACTGGTCTCGTTCTCAGCTGCCTTTCTCGACATGCTGCATGTGGGATAGATCTTGGAATCTAGGGGCGGGTCCTCAACACTTACAGGCTGGCTTGTCAACTCCATGGCCGACCAAACGTCACCACCAGCTAAATCGTTACCCAGAAGGAGGTCTACGTCAGTTCTCAGGAACCCCTATTTCAACTGGTCCAGATACCAGCTCACAATTTATAATGATCCTATGCAAGGGCACCGCTTCTGTCCCCTTTCCTATGCCTCTCAAAGCTACCTCTCCAGTCTTGCGTCCAAAACCTAGTACCATACTGCGAATCAATGACAGCTCAGCTCCAGTGTCTCTCCAGATCCTCACTGGAACCGGTGTGTCTCCCTCTTTCACAGACATGGTTCCTTCTGAAATACATTTCTCAGACCCCTCTCGTATTCTGTCTACCTGGGGCTTCCTCGTCGATTTACTGATCACCACAACACATCCTATAGGGACTGCTGCTTTCCATTTTCCTGTTTCCTTCCTCGGAGCAAGGCACTTGGATGCAATATGACCCACCTTTCCACAATGAAAACAGGTCAAGCTAGGACCTCTCCTGCCGTCTTGCCTTTCCTCCTCCTTAATTTTACCACTAGCTCCCGGCTGGACCTCTGCCTCAGCCGGCGGGCTTTCTGTACCGTTCCCATGGTCTCTCTGGTAACTCTTATTCGAGGAAAACTTTGTCTTGTGGGTTAGGGCATATTCATCTGCAAACCTAGCAAATTCGGATATGGACTTATTCGGCTTCTCATTCAAATACATACGGATATCATCCAAAACACAACCTTTAAATTCCTCAATCAGAATTAACTCCCTGAGATGCCAAAAATCTTTTTTCACTATTTCTGCTGCACACCAACGATCCAAGAGCACACCCTTCTCATAGGCAAACTCTGCATACGTCTGATTCCACCCTTTCTTTAAATTTCTGAACTTTTGACTATAGGCCTCAGGTACCAATTCGTAGGCCTGAAGAATGGCCTCCTTTACTTTCTCATAATTCTCAGACTCCTCCTCCTCCATGGACAACGCCGCATATGCCCGTTGTGCCTTCTGTTTTAACACACTTTGTAACAGCGCCACCCACTGATCTTTGGGCCACTTCTGACTCACTGCCACCTTTTCAAAATGCAAGAAATAACTATCAACATCCGTCTCCTCGAACGGAGGTACAAACCTAAATTCCCGACTAACATTAAACCGCTCCTCTCGGTCTGACCCTTGAGCTCTTCGCTCTTGCCTTAACTTCTCCATGTCCAAGTCATGTTGCCTCTGTTTCTCTTTCTCCTCATACTCCCTCTCCTTCTTGGCTCTTTCCTTCTCCTTTTCAGCTGCTTCCAGCTGTTTTAACTGAAGTTCATGCTCCCTCTGCTTCTCAGCTCTTTCCTGCTCCCTCTTCACCTCTAACTCCTTTAGCTGGAGCACATGCTCCCTTTGCTTTTCGGCTCGTTCCTGCTTTTTTTCCTTTTCGGCTCTTTCTTTTTCCTTTTCGGCCCTTTCCTTCACTTTTTCGGCCCCTTCTTTTTCCTTTTCAGCTGCTTCCAACTGTTTTAACTTAATTTCATGTTCCAACCTTAATTTCTCCAACTCTAACTGAGCTGTCCCACTAACTGGTGCCTTTTCAGGGATATTTACCAATACCTCAGCCGAAAACACATTTTTCACAATATAATACTGAGTTATGGCCCTCTGCACCTCCCGCTTTTTCATCGACAACCTCACCTCTGCGAGATTTAGTCCTTTCACAATATTTATCAAGTCCGACTTTGTGGCCCCCTCTAGCACCTCCAGAGTCGGGGTTTCTATAAATTCATCCACGTCCATCTTTGCTGGTTTCCCGTCTGGTTACCCACACAACCAGACCCATATTTGGACTTAAAAGCCCGATTCACTGGCCCTCCAATTTGGTATCAAGTCTCGAGACGAGGCCCCCACTTTGTTATGAACCCCGTAACTGGGTCACTTACCAGCAAAGATAGAGAGGTCCATTGAAGTCTGATGATACGATTTTTAACAGTATTTATTAGTAAAAACACACAAAAATAATATCAATGCAAACATACAGATAATACACGTCGTCAATACTAAATCTAAAAGTGCGGGTATAATAATAATAAATAAGAAATAAGCTCTATCGTTGTCTAGGGGATAATGTATTGTCCGATGGAAATATAAAGTCACTCAGTTCATGCAGGCTGCAGCCTTTGGGGACCGCTGGGTTTTCAATGGTTGGCGAGAGAGAGAGAGATTTGGAGAAAAGCTTGCCGATTTCTTTTATGATTTCGATCTGTCGGAGTCTCGTTAGTGTGGCCGTTCACTTGTGGCCTCTCCTTTAGCTAAGCCGTTCTTCCGTGGTGAGCCCGCCAATCCCAGGCAAGGGAAGGACGCACACGAGCCCCCCACCGGCTGTCGCTATTAAACGCTGTCACAGGATTTCTAGCATTTCTCCTGGTGCGTCTAAAGGGGTTGTTCCCCAGACCCTCTTTTATCCTTACTCACAGGGTCTCAGATGCCAATCAGGTTGGGATGATGCAATCCCTCAACCAGACCACTCTGGTCGTCCCCTGAGGGTCTTCAATGAATAGTACAGTACTCAATACACAATTCCGTCTCCAAGAGACAATAGCTGTTATCAGTGGTTTTGTTTCGCTAAGGCCAGGACACATTCCAAACCTTGTGGATTCTCTCTCATTTCCTGGGTTCCAGACCCAAATTAATAGCAATCTTGCGAATCTCAAAAAGGAGGGGGTGACTTTGTACCCTTCGGCCCCTCAGAGTTGTGGCACATTCGTAACACTGTCCATTGTGTCGCTGGTAATTAGGGCAGCAATGAAGAGCACCTCCATTTCTAGTAGTGTTCAGGGCTTCCTTCATCATGTCAATAGCTTCTTCATGGTTTCATTATTGTAAGTCGTGCAGGTCTCGGGTGGAGGCTCAGGAATACCATCGCACACGGGTGCAGATGCCTAGTTCATTGCTGTCTTTGTAACAACTTTACAGAAGGGTCTATTCCACGCTGTATCTCTAAATTAGTAAGTTAACACTCAGGGAAGAATGATGCACAAGCTCTGGGCGCAGTGACGAATTAGGTGATTGCAAAGCTTGAGTTCAATAAAGAGGTTCATAGAAAACTCCTCAATGAGACAGAGAGCTGGAGAGATGGAAAGGTTTAGGGAATGTGTTCTGGAGCTTGGAACCCAGGCAGCAAGAGGTCCAGCAGTCTGTACGCGATCGACGGACGTGGCCAACGTACACAGAGGCACAGCGCTCAGGCTGGCTGGGCGTGATACCGGCCCGAGGGCTGGGAACACACAGACCTGCTGACTCAGGGCACGTCTACTCCCAAAGGCCAACAGAAAGAATCCCAGACACAGGGAATCTCAACTGGGATATCTCTGAGTTAATTATTGTCGGAAAAAGGACAGGTGGGGACCAGGAGTAAGTTGTTGCTATGAGATTGTGAGATAACTTTCCGTTCATTTCCAGATCCCCTGAATCCACAGCCCGATCCAGTGGTACTGCCTTTCAGACTTACATATCATATCTAATTTATGATATTCATTGTTATAAAGGAATGATTAACAACAGCTATACTCGTGTTCTCTTATCTGAATAAAATTGGACTTGACTCAAAATGCACACAGGAACTCAGCACTGGCTGGGTTCCAACCAAAGTGATTGTTGTACTCATTGAACCTTCCTCAGGGACCTTTCAGCCTCTGGTCTCCTGCCTCTGACACAGTCTAGGTACTACGCTGAAAATATTCCACCCTGAGAGGTAAACCAGAAATCTGCACCTTTCGTAATCCTAAGGGCCTCTTGTCTGAGCTGCAGTCACTGATATGATGAAGAAAGCACAGTGGCGTTCTGTGCAGAGTCAGGAATGTGGTGATGAGTTGGTGACTTGTTTTTTCTCCATTGCATCTTGCTCCTGAAAACTCTCTTCTGCTCCCTCTTGTACCCCCTTCTTTACTCCCTCCTGTAACCCTTCCTCTACAATCTCCTGTACAGTCCTGTAGCCCTTCCTACACCCCCTCCAGTACCCCCTACTATACTCTCTCCTGCACAGTACTGTACCCCTTCCTCCACACCCTCCTGTACAGTCCTGTAGCCCTTCCTGCACCCCCTCCTGCGCAGTCCTGCAACCCCTCCGGTACCACCCCTGGACCTCCTCCATTACACCTCCTCCTCTGACCCCATGTACCCCTTTCTGTACCCCCAAAGTAGTCCTGTAACCCTCTTCAGTGCCCCCTCCTGTATTCTCTCCTGCACAGTCCTGTACCCTCTCTTCTACTCTCCCTGTACAGACCTGTATCTCTTCCTCTACCATCTCCTCTCCCCCCTCCTGTATTCCCTACTGTCCCCACACCTGTCCAGTCCTGTACTCCCTTGTAACCCCTCCTGTACTTCCTTCCTCTACTCCTCTAACCCACCTATACATTTCTGATCCACCTTTTGTATCTCTTCCTGTACTCCCCCATTGAATGGTCCTGGATCTCATCCTGTGTGGTCCTGAAAGCCCTCCTGTACCTCTCAGAACAGTCCCATAGACCTCCCCAGTACCCACTCCTGTACCCTCTCCTGCCCACTCCTCTACCCGCTCCTGCATAGTCCTGTACCCTCTCCACACAGTCCTTTACCATTTCCTGCACAGGCCTGTATCGTCTACTGTACCCCCTTCTGTACCTCCTCCTGAACCCTCCTCTCTACCCTTTCCTGTACAGTCCTGTACCCCCACCTGCTCTCCCTCCTGTTCCTCCTCTTGTTCCCTGCCCTGTACAGTCCTTCCTCCCCATCTGTACCCCATCTTCTGTACAGTCCCTTCCCCCTCCTGTACTCCCCCATACAGTCCTGTACACCCCTTCTCCAGTCCTTTCCCCTGCTTATACTGTACCGTACCTCTCCTGTAAAGTACCGTGCTCTCCCCCTGTACATTCCTATAACCCCTCCCTCATTGTGCTGTACCCCATCCTGTAGACCCCTCTGTATAGTGCTGTACACTCCCCCCATACGGTAGTGCACTCCCCTCCTTTACCCTTCTGTACTGGTTGGATGGAGGGTAACTTCTCACTGCTGCGGGGGTTCAGGGTGGGCACCGGGCAGTGGGACTGCGGAACTCTCAGCCTCACGCTCTGCCAGTTAGAGATTTCGGAACCACGGCACTGCGTCAGGGTATCAGGGCTCACTTCTCCCCCCGTCACACTGAGCCACCTCACCGACCGGCCCGCTGCCTGTCCTCACGATTGGGCCTCCTGACCTTCCTCTCATCACCAGCACTGTCCTCCCCTACCTCACACATAAAACCCCCATTCCCCTTCAGCAGGGCAGGCCGGTGCCCTTCTTCCGGTGGGGGGTCTCCTTCCAGCCCCACTAGATGATCAGGAAGCCGCTGTCTGCGCAGTTTATGCGAGGCCTGGTCTTTGAAAAGTGGACAGCTCGGCTCAGTTATTGGACAGACACAAGGAATGTTGTTGATATTTCGCTAACTCTGCTCTTCAGTGCCTAGTGAATGGTTCAACCCTTAACCAAATTACGATCAAAGTCCACGGCCCCACCTCACAGCCTTTCAGAGAACGCAGAGAATCTCCTGGAACTGAACACCCGGAGTTTGGTAAACACCTTCCTTACATATTTCACCTGGCTGATTTTGGAAAGCAATGTTTCCTGAAGTTACCTGTTGAGTGTTTTTGTTGCATTCCCTCGGGTGCCTGTCGTTGTTTTTATTTGATTCTGCCTTGCTGATCAAATATTGACTGTGGTTGTATAATTGTCATCATTATCTGAATTAGTAATAAATTTTATCACGAGTTCTGGGGTTTTTTGGTAAAGTAGGCAAACTAACCGGCTGAATATCTAAGAGAAGCTGAAGGTTTACCTTGTAGGTTTAACCCTGCGTAGACCACCTTAGAAAGAAAGTGAGTTCCCAACTGAACTGAGGTCAGCAACTTTGATTTAAATGTGTATTTTGTTACTCATTCCTCTGTGGATGGGGTGATAAAAGACCATTCATCAGCAGCTGGGGTGAGGGCTCTCGAGCCAATACGTCCACTGTCCATTTCCCCCACAGTTCCTCCTGCAGACTGTGTATTGCCCCTCATTCTCTCGTGCTTCCTCCGTGAATCACTGCAAGTCCCCAGTTACGAGGCACCGCTCAGAGTGCCCTTGGTCAGTGAGCAGATGTTACAGGCAAAACCCCGAAAGCAAGATGATTCCAACTTGCTTCACTCACTGAGTGTCATTGCTTGAAAGTGTGCAGACAGAGGGTCAACAGATCATGACTACACATAAAGGGTTAAATTATGGCATCATAAAAAATGCAGATGCTGAAAATCGGAAATAAAAACAGAAAACACTGGGAACACTCAGTGGGTCAGTGGGGAGAGAAACGGTTAATGGGTCAGGTCTGAGCTCCCTTTATCAAAGCTTTGTCAATTTAAAACAGGCGGCACAGAACAGGATGATTAAGTTGTATAATTTGTGTAATGTATTATTTACATTTAATTTGTGTTTTTATTGTGTGTAGGTGTGTGAGACTGCATGTGAGGAGTATGTTTGCGTACATATGTGTGTGTGTGCATGTATCTGCGTTTGTTTTGTGTGTATGGGTGTGTTTGTGTGAGTTTACATGTGTGTTTGTCTGTGTTTGTGTGGTTGTGTATGTCTGTCTGCATGTGTGCAAGTGTTGTGTGTACTTATGTGTCTGCAGGAGCATGTGTGCCTGTGGTTTGTGTCTGTGTGTGTATGTGTGCGTGTGTGTGAGTGTGCATTCACGTTTACGTGTGTGTGTGTGTGTGTGTGTTCGTGTATGTGTGCGCGCGTGTGTGTACAGGTAAGTTTATCCTCGCCCTTGTGCTTATATTAAACTGGACTTTCTCATGAGGTGGAGCTGTTTGAGTTCATTAACAGGGATGGGTAATAAATGTTGTCTTGGACAGTGATGGATACCCTCCTTCTGACCCTGTGCATCAGGCTCAAGGGGCTGATCCTACTCCCAGCAGCTAGCTGCTAACAGTTGTCCGTGCTCTGGAGGATGTGGGAGCCCCTGTCACGTGGATGTTTGGCCCTGGGGCTGAGGCATCTGCTTTTGTTGCAGTTCTGGATAGGTGATCTGTGGACAATATCCAGAATCCCTGTAACATGTCCTGGCGTGTGGAGAGCTGTATCCCTGAGAATTGGTACAATTGTCTTAAATGGTTCCAGAAATTGTTCGGTGGTGGAAATTCATTCCTCTACACCAGGCGTCAATGGTTTCTGGAAGTTTCCATTTGCCTGTTAGGCCTGCTCTTCTTCCCCCATGGTGACTGAGAACAAGGAGCAGGGTCAGGGATTGTGGAAGAGAAAACAAGAACGTGAACAATGCTTGCTTCTCTAAAATCCTTTCCACAAATCAACATGTGTCAAGGCACCTCAAAGCTGACGAATTACAAACAGAAATGTGGGGGGGGGACAGTTATTATTGTTACATGTACCGAGATACGGCGGAATCAATTGTTTGTGTCCCATCCAAATGGATCGTCCATACATCCAGATGAAAACTAGAATTTGGGATTAATTGTTACAGTTACAGAGAAAGCCCAGAGCAGGTAGACTATAAGGTGCAAGGGTCACGATGAGGTAGATTGTAAGGTCAGAAGATGGCCTGCTGCTGTGGAAGAGAGGTAAGTGTTGCCCATTCTCTGGAGATACCCCTTCCCTTCTTTCACATTCATCAGTCTGGCCCTATGAACAGGTCATCCTGCCACTGGGCTTGGACCTCCAGCATGGCAGCAGAACCTCACCCTGTCAGTTCAAGGTGGAATTGGTTTATTATTGTTTCATGTACCCCGATGCAGTGGAGAACCTTCGCCTTATGTAGTGTTCATACAGATCAGATCATTACAAGGATAATACAATATAACAGCAACAGAGAAAGTGCAGAGCAGATGGCCAGTGAGGTACACTTTGAGGTCAAGAGTCCATCTAGTTGTACTAGGGAACTCTAATAGCAATGGGGTAGAAGCTGTCCTTGAGCCTGTTTATTCATGTTTTCAGAGTTAGTATTTTCTGGGAGGGGAGAGAGTGGAGAGAGGGGAGAATGTCCACAGTGTGTGGGGGTCTTTGACTATGTTGGCTGCTTTTCTGAGGCAGTACAACGTACAGACAGAGGCCATGGCAGGGAGGGTGGTTTCCGTGAAGTGCTGAACTGTGTCCACAACTCTCGGCACTGTCTTGTGACCTCGGGCAGAGCAGCTGCTGTAGCAAGCCGTAAAGCTTTTCATGATTGCATCAATTTGAACCCACAAAGCTGAAGGATAGTCGACAAAACAAAGGTCACTGGATGACACGGAGCCCGGAACGTGACTCTGCATCTGCATTCCAAACCTGCCCCAGGTGACCGGTTCCATCCCTCCCCCGGCTGCTGGGGGAGGGTGATGTCTCCCCAGAGGTCCAGCAGTGAGGGGTCCTCAGGGGAAGGGCAGTGGGCTGTTGTCTCCATGTAACTAATAATGTGTGTGGCACAGCTGAGAGCAGGCAGCACGCCTTCTCTATTGCACAACCGTGGAATGCGTAGCCCAGTTAATAATGAACGTGGTTGGAAAATCTGCAGTGGTGATGGCAAAACTGGTTGTCAGCAGAATTCCCTCCGACGTGCTGACTGCCTTATTAAAGGAGAATACTTTGACCCAGAGATAACCACATTTATAAATGCATGAGATGTACTGTCTCAGTTCCCAATGTGTTGAGCAATGCTTGTCCCTTTTGGGGGGGACGTAGGTCGGGACGGCTGGTGATGGTGGGTCGGAGGATGTGGTGGTGGATGGGGGGGGGCACGGGAGGGTGTGCGAGAAGAGGGCTGACGATGGTGGGGGGGGGGAGGAAGGACTGGTGGCAGGAAGGGGGAGGCCGTGGGGATGGGAGGAAGGACGGGTAGTCAGGGGAGGAAGGGGGATGGGAGGAAGGACTGGTGGTGGGGATGGTGAGGGGGAGGAAGTGGAGAGGGGAGGAGGAACCGGGGGTGGAGGGTGATGAGGAGAGGGTGGTGGGGGGAGGAAGTGTGGAGAGGAGGAAGGACTGGTGGTGGTGAGAGGAGGCAGGACTGGTAGTGGGGGGGTGATGAGGAGAGGAGTGGGTGAGGTTCATGAAGCTTGAGGGGCTTTATGGTTTCTAACTTCAACACATAAAAACTAATCGAAATAAAAACAAGGGAGTCCGGAAAAACATATCTACCTTTGAGTTTACCTTAAGTGAGTTGTGCCCGTATCACAGGGCAGTGTCTTGATGAATGCAATTCATTTATTTTGCATCTGTCTTCACTGTGGAAGGCATTAGCAGTGTGCCAGAGGTCTGAAAGGTCTTAAGATGGATAAGTCACCTGGGCCAGTTGGATTACATCCTAGAGTCCTGAGAGAGATTGCTGAAGAGATAACGGATGCATTGGTCATGTTGTTTCAAGAATCACTTGATCCTGGCATCGTCCTGAAGGAATGGAAAATTGCAAATGTTACTCTGCTCTTTAAGAAGAGAGGAAGACAAAAGAAAGGAAATAATAATTCAGTTAGCCTAAACTCAGTGGTTGGGGAAGTGTTGGAGTCTATTTTTAAGGACAAGGTTTCAGGGTACTTGGAGAATAATGATAAAATAATCTGGGTGGACAAAGGAGAGGCAGTGGATGTCATTTACTTGGATTTTCAGAAAGCATTTGATAAGACTGCTTCACAAGGTAAAATCCTGTGGTGTGACAGGAAAGTTACCAGCCTGGATAGAGGAATGGCTGACAGGTAGGAGGCAGCGAGTGGGAATAAAAGGGGGCTTTTCTGGTTGGCTGCCAATGACTAGTTGTGTTCCTCAGGGGTCAGTATTGGGACCACTACTTTTCACATTGTTTGTCAATGATTTAGATAATGGAACTGATGACTTTGTGGCAAATTTTGCGGATGATGTGAAGATAGGTGGAGGGGTAGGTAGCGCTGAGGAAAGAATGCGATTGCAGCAGGACTTAGACAAAGAATGGGCAAAAAAGTGCCAGATGGAACAGAGTGTTGGGAAATCTATGATAATGAATTTTGGTAAAAGGAACAATAGTGTGAACTATTATCTAAATGGGGAGAAAGTTCAAACATTAGAGGTGCAGAGGGACTTAGGAATCCTTGTGCAAGACTCCCAGAAGGTTAATTTACAGGTTGAGTCTGTGGTAAAGAAGGTAAATGCAATATTGGCATTAATTTCAAGGGGAATAGAATATAAAAGTAAGGAGAGAATGCTGAGCCTTTATAAGACACTAGTTAGGCCATACTTGGAGTATTGTCAACAGTTTTGGGCTCGATATCTCAGAAGGGATGTGCTGTCATTGGAGAGAGTCCAGAGGAGATTTACGAGGATGATTCCTGGAATGAAGAGGTTAACATATGAGGAGCGTTTGTCAGCTATGGGCCTGTACTCACTGGAATTTAGAGGAATGTGGGGGGATCTATAGAATGTTGAAAGGACTAGATAAGGTGGATGTGGAGAGGATGTTTCCTATGGTGGGGGTATCCAAGACTAGAGGGCACAGCCTCAAAATTGAGGGGCAACCCTTTAAGGAGTTAAGGAGGAATTTTTTAGCTGGAGAGTAGTGAATCTGTGGAATGCTCTGCCACAGACTCTGGTGGAGGCCAAGTCTGTGGGTATATTTAAGGAGGAAGTTGATTGTTCCCTGATCGGTCAGGGCATCAAAGGATATGGCGAGAAGGCAGGTGTATAAGGTTGAGTGGGATCCGGGATCAGCCTTGATAGAATGGCTAAATGGCTAATTCTGCTCCTATGTCTTATGATCTTTTACATTTAACCTGCAATGAATTATTTAAATGAACAAGAATGCTTAATCAAACAATATATTTACAATATTTTTCAAATATTTCTGAAACATTAAATCCCTGCTTAGCTATAAACTCCAACTCAAGATAGAATGCACCTCAACTATATACACAGTACACTGTATAATACATCTACTATATAGACATCCACAGTCAATTGTAAATAGTCCCATTCAGGCCTGACGATTTTATCGCTGTGGAAGCTTTCTTACTCTTGGGGGATAATATCTTTCCTGAGAAGAGGGCTCACTCTGCTTGGCCGGTGAGACTTGTGGCTGTGAAACAATCTCAGGTTCTGGTGCCTCCTCCATGGTTGACTCTGAGACTGCAGCAAGTGGTTCTGATCACTCTGCACTCCCTTCTCTTTTTTCTTGGCTTTTCTCTCTCTCATTCATGTTCTTTCTCTCTATCTCTGCTCTTCTTTTCAATTTCTTGCCTTCCTTTTTTCACCTCCCTCTTTCTTCTCTCTAGGATGTGCATCTTGATCTTGAGAAGGTGCATTCAGTTCACTGGGGTATTCTCTTATGAATTACTCTATTGCTCCCTTTATGATCTTATCTCATCCACAACATCATTTGATGAATCCTCTGTTTTCGTATTTCCACTTCCTCCTTTCTTTTTGGCCTTCCGTTCATCCAGATGGAGTTTGGTCTTTGCATCTACTTTTACAAGTAGTTTTTGTCTCACCCATTGAAGTTCCTGTAATAACCCCAATGCACAAAGAGTAGATTCTGGTTCTTTATACTCACAAAAGCTGAATGTTTGCAACCAACCCACATTCCACAAGTAATTGCCTGAATAACATATCAGATCTTTCTCAGTCAGATATGTTGCCTGCAAAAACTGTTGTAGTCGGACCAATGTTTTTGTCACATTCATGCTCCCACTGAATAGAATGGCCCTTCCTTGGTCCAACATGCTTTCTAACCAGAGGCACAGAGGTTGGCACCAACACCTGTTTGCCTTGTGTTGGGCAATAGTTTATGGTGTACAGCATGGAGACAACATGGCATCATTCAGACCTTTCTTAATTCACTTTTAGTTGACTGTCTTGCAGCTGTGTACACTGAAATGGGCTTCTCTTCCTTTTGATTCTGCTTAAGAAACCTAAAGTGTCCTGCAATCAACCAGTGGTTTTGGTTCTCAACGCTCCTGCATTACTTTTGCAATATCAGCAAAACTCATTTCTGCTGCTTTCATTGGAGCAGTCAAACTCCTAAGCAAATTGTATGCCTTTAAATCCAACGCACTCAGCAAAATTGGTACTTGTTTCTCATTGGCTGTTCCATTTGTTTTAAAATACTGCTCGATTCGTTTCATATACAATATCCAGTTATCTGTTGTGCAATGAAACGCCTCAATCTTTCCAACGTAGCCAGGCATTTATGTTCTTTTTTAATGATTATTATCACCTGGTACTCATTGTTTATGAACCCGTGAATTATTCCATTTTATGCCTTTTTAAAAAAAAACTTGATCATGTCTTCCTTTCTGAAGAACACGTGGTGCCCTGCTTCTTTTTTAACTCGAATGTCTTGATGCACTTTAACAGGTCGGTAGCCATCTTGGGTTCATTTTAAAGAAATACTTCATCGCCACTGTTATGTTTTGTTATTCCAAGACACAAAAACGATTCAAAATAAAAACAAGGGAGTCCAGAATAATGTACCTAACTTCATTTTTACTTTAAGCGAGGCATGCGATGAGAACAAGGCAGTGTCATGATATACGCAATTCACTTATGTTTACATATAACCAGTAATGAATTATTTAAGCAAACAAGAATGCTTAATCAAACAAT
The DNA here is from genome assembly GCF_030144855.1 of Hypanus sabinus. Taxonomy (NCBI): domain Eukaryota; kingdom Metazoa; phylum Chordata; class Chondrichthyes; order Myliobatiformes; family Dasyatidae; genus Hypanus; species Hypanus sabinus. The sequence goes on along the minus strand of NC_082710.1, from coordinate 146,004,651 downwards.
ATATTAGTACTGAAATATTCAATTTGCAACAGGGGTGGCTGGTGACAGTGAGTGGTGTGGGTGGGTGGGGAGAAGGAGGTGATGGTGGGGGAAGGGGAGGTGGTGTTTGGGCGGGGAAGAGCTGATGGTGGTGGATTTAAGTGAGAGGGTGTGGTGAAGGATGGGCGGGGGCTGGTGCACATTGGTTTCAGAAAAGTGTGGGGAGCTCGATACCAGGGCCACGTCTGAGATTTGGTGCCGGGCCTGAGAAGTCCCACTGAGTGACAGGGCTGTAACACCTGATGTGACGTCCCATCCCAAACTCCAGAGAGGCCATAGGTAGTGCGGCTGCCTCTCAGCCTCAGCAACCCGGTACTGGGGGTGTGTGCCACCAAATCTTTGGCATGACGAAGGCAGATGACGCGTTGGGATGCTGTGATGTTATGTTGAAGGTATATGAGACATTGGTCAGGTCAAGTATAGAACACTATGCAGTTCAGGTCACCCATCTGCAGGGAAAGATATCAATGAGCTTTAAAGAGTTTGGAGAAAACTCACAAGAATCTTGCTGGGGCCTGAGGACCTGAATGACAGGGAAAGGTTGACGAGGTTAGGGCTTTATCCCCGAGCGCAGGAGAATAAGGGGAGATATTATACAGACTCACTACACAGAATGATGATTGGGAGATACAGGGTGAAGATATGCAGGCTTCTTCTCCTGAGCTTGTGTGAAACTAGAAGTAGAGGTCATAGGTTAAGGGTGAAAGATGAAATGTTCAAGGGGAATCCGATGGGGAGCTTCTTCACCCAGAGGGTGGTACGAGTGTTGAATGAGCTGCTATTGGAAATGTTAGATGTGAGGTTAATTGTAATATTTAAGGGAAGTTTGGATAGGTACATGAATGAGAGATGGGTGGAGGACTAAGTCTAGGCGCATGTAAATGGGACTAGGCAAAAGAATAGGCTGACATGAATTGGACAGGCTGAACGGCCTCTTTGCTGTAATGCTCTATGACTTGAGGGTGGGAGTTCACAGGTAGGGCAGTGTTGTCACAACTGTGCAGGGTGTTGGTAAGGTCACACCTAGATAAATGGATACCGTCTTGGTACCTTCATCTAAGAAAGGGTCTACTAGCATCAGAGGCAGTCCAAAGGAGATTCACCAGGCTGATTCCTGGGGTGAGAGGAGAAGGTGGCACACATCACAGCACTAGTGATGGGTTTAATTCCCATCACTGCCTCAAAGGACTTTGTGAGTTCTCCCCGTGACAGTCTGGGTTTTCTCTGGGTGTTCCGGTTTCCTCCCACATTCCAGTGATGTTTGGGTTAGGGTTAGTAAGTAGCGCGGATGCCGTGTTGTCGCAGGAAGTATGGTGATACTTGTAGGCTGCACCCAGCACATCCTCGCACTGTGTTGGTCATTGACATCTTTCACTATACGTTCTGATGTATAAGTGACAAATAAAGTGAATCTAAACTTATTTTATATTATATCCAACCAAGAGGGACTGAAGAAATTGGATCTGTAATCTTTGGAGATCAGGAGAATGAAGGGTGATCTTACTGAAACATAAAACAGGGAATTAACAAGGTAAATTTGGAAGTGTTTCCGCCACTGGGAGATTCTCAATGAAGGGAACATGGTTACAAGATCAGTGGGTGGTCAGGTATGTTAATCTCCATGATAAACTGGTTCTGGTGTGTATGGTTGTTAGAAGATTCGAGGAGCAGTGGATAGGGTGGTGGGGAGAGGTGGTTAATGGTCCTGTGAGGGAATAGGCTACAGGGAAATGAGGAGGAATGGAACTGATGGGATTGCTCGGAGAACCAGCATTGACTAGGTGAGCCAAGTTCGATGTTCAAAGTAAATTGTATTATCAAGATACAGTTATGTCATCATATACAACCCTGAGATTCATTTACTTGTTAGCATCCAACTAGGGCATTCAACCAGAGTGCAGAAGACAGCAACTGTGCAAATACAAAAATAAGAAATAATAATAACCAATGAATAAGAAATAAATATCAAGAACATGAGATAAAGAGTACTTGAAAGTTGGTTGTGGGAACATTTCAATGACGGGGCAAGAGAAATTAACCCATTTGGTTCACGAGCATGATGGTTGAGGGGTAGTAACTGTCCTTGAACCTGGTGGTGTGAGTCCTGAGGCTCTTGTGCTTCTTCCTGATGGCAGCAGCAAGAAGAGAGCAGTGTTGGGGGTCCCTAATGGTGGGTGCTGCTTTCCTGCGACAGAGTTTCAAGTAGATGCTGTCAAAGCTGTGGAGGACTTTACCCATGATGGACTGGGCAATATTCGCTACCTTTTGTAGGATTTTCTATTCAAGAGCATTGTTGTTTCCATTCCAGGCTGTGACGCAGCCAGTCAATATATTCTCCATGACACAACTACAAAAGTTTGTCGAAGTTATAGACGCCATACTGAAAGTGACCTTTGTTATAATAAAAAATGCAAAACTTTCCCAGTGTTGTTTCTGGATCTTTGCTCCATAGTTCAGGCCTCCTTTGGACATTATTTCCACTGGTATGTCAGACCACCGCCCTCCTGACCCCCACCCCTTCCTGCTCACCTCACTGCCATTAACAGGAGGAGACACATCACAAGGGAGCAGGGGAGGTCCTAGCACAGGTTAGCTGTGGCTTGTGATGGGTGGGAACTTCCTGGGGAATTTTCTGACCCAGTGACAGCAGCAGGAGGACACAGGACCTGTGAAGTAAGGGCCTGCTGGAGGATGTTCCAATGTCCTGTACACCATCCCCCAACCCTGAAAGACTTTTGAGAAACCACTCTTACCTAACTTCCATAAAACCTTCCTGCAAGCTACACCACCTCCTCAATCTTGTTTCCCTTCCTTAAATCTGCAATGTTTATGGAGGGTGATTGGTCCTTGCTTCCTCTGCCCACTTCCTCTCCTGTTCTGAGCACACTGTTGTCCCGCTCTCCCTTCCACCAGCTGAGCTCACCGTTTTCACCCGCGGCTGGGGAAAAGGCCTGCCTGATAACGCAACTCCTCTGGGCATCCAGAGCGCCCTATGGTTCATGAAGAGTCCTTTGAAGTGTATAAAACACTTGTAATACAGAGAACCACAGCAGCCAGTTCACTCACTGCAAGTTCTCACCATCAAGCATCAAGATGAGTGGCCACGTAACGAGCTTCACCACTGTCCACAGCACAGGAGGGGTCGTTCCTGCAACCCTTCAGAACATCGCTGCTGAGTCACTACATGCAGACGGCTCAGCATCCAACCCCTCTGACAATGAAGCACGCCCTCAACATCTCCTTGTGTTCCGCCTTGTGGAATGGTGCAGATTCACACCTCTCAGACCCAGTGTAGAAGAACAATTCAGTGGTCCACAGCTAACAGCTCAGTCAGCTGGCAAAATGTTACGCCAGGACCCTCTACTTCCACTGCTTGCCAACGATCCTGTGGAACTGGTCGACAGAACATGAGAAATAGGAGGAGTAGGCCATCTGGCCCGGTGAGCCTGCTTCGCCCTTCAGTAAGATCATGGCTGATCTGGCCGTCGACTCATCTCCACCTACCTGCCTTTTCCCCATAACCCTTAATTCCCCTACTATGCAAAAAAATTATTCAACCTTGTCTTAAATATATTTACTAAGGTAGCTTCCACTGCTTCATTGGGTGGAGAATTCCACAGATTCACCACTCTCTGGGAAAAGCAGTTCCTCCTCATCTCCGTCCTAAATCTACTCTCCCGAATCTTGAGGCTATGTCCCTAGTTCCAGTCTCACCTATCAGTGGAAACAACTTCACTGCCTCTAATCTATCTCTTTCATAATTTTTTATGTTTCTGTAAGATCTCCTCTCATCCTTCTGAAAATTTCAGCGAGTACAGTCCCAGGTGACTCAATCTCTCTTCCTTAAGATCTCTCCTCAAAATCCCTTCCTTAAACTGTAGCAGCAAATATGTCTGTTCCTTTGCTCAAGAGATTCTGCAGCTGCTAGGGATCCAGAGCAACACATACGAAGTGCAAGAGGGACACAGTAGGTCAGGTAGCATCTGTAGAAGGGACTAAAGAGTCGATGTTTCAGACCGAGGTGCTTCATCAGGACTTGATGAACTACTGAGTTCCTCCAGCATTATTCATTTGTTAGTGAGATGTTGCTGCATGCAAAACGGCCAAAACACTTGCCTGCACTGAGCACACTTCAGGAGTAACCCATGGATGACTTGAGGATGTGAACGGGTATTTTGCTCTATTTTTGCATGGCACGTTTATTCTTTTTTGTGTATATTTCTTCTCGTAACTTACAGTAATTTTTAATAAGCAGAATACATTGTGCAGATGCTGGAAATCCAGAGAAACATGCACAAGACGCTCGAGGTACTCAGCACCTATGGAGGGGAATAAACAGCTGAAGTTTCAGGCAGAGACCAGGTCCTGATGAAGGGTCTCAGCCCGAAACATTGACTGCTTATACCTCTCCATAGATGTTGCCACACCTGCGGAGATCCCCGGCATTTGTGTTGCTCAGCAATTGTTCATGTTCTGCTGCAAAACAACGAATTTCACAACATACGTCAGTGGTAACGAACCTGATTCTGATAAAGACAATCTCTTCAGATGAGAGAGAGACCAGAGCCCGGCACGCCACAGACAATACTCAACACAGGAACCAGGGGAAGGCATGAAGGAATCCCTTGGTGATGAGCCTGGTAGCCATGTGCTCACACAAATCGCACACACCTGAGCCCATAATGAAACTTCGATCAATTATTTATCAACTGTTCAAATTTCACTAACTGTGAATCAGCAGCAACTCCTTTGTAGGGAACATGAGCGATGACAAATTTAAAACTTGGTGGAATCAGTTACTAATCCCATTAGCTGGATTTTTGGTAAATCTACTGTTGTTTTAATTTTAAAATATTTTAAATGTAGGTCTTGAAGCCAGTGCAAAAACGGCTCAAAAACTTAATCCCGCAGATCTGATATATCCTGTGTGAAATTCTGCGAAATTTGATACAAGCTTTAGCCAGTATTTTTTTTAAGAAGTCTGAAGTAGGGAGAAGCTCCAGGGAGAAACTTCAGGCAGGTGACTGACAAATTTACAAACAGGAGATGGGCCAATCTTCTGCCTCCACACCATGTCCCTGGTACTCCTGCTCTGAAGGAACACAATAAACCCCCTCAGCCCTCTAGAATTGAGAATTCCTGGGATTCACTACATTCTGAGTGAAGAATCCTCTCCCACCTCAGTTTAAAATGAACCACCCTGTATTCTGAGACCACGTTCTAGATCCCTCAATCGGAGGAACACCCTCCCTCCACCCAGTCTATGGAGCTGTGGAAATTCCGGATAATCCAGGTCCATTCTACCAATCGCTCCTCATATGTCAAACCCACCACCCCTGAACCAGGTGGTGAATCCCTCTGCACTCCCTTTGTGTTAAGTACATCTGTCCTGAGGGAAGGAGATCGGACCTGCCCACAGTACTCCCTTATATGGTCCTGGATAAGTGCATACCCTGGCAGCAAGTTTATCCTGCAGAGGACACCTGTCTGATTTCCAATCAAAAATGGATCATAGCACAGTCTGGTAGAGACTCACACTAGTGAACCAGATTCAATACTGACCTCATTGGGCTCCTGGACTGGCATGGGTGGCTTCACTTGCCTCAGTGATGAACTGACGGTATACACACTTTGATAATAAACATACATTGAACTTCGAATATGAATATCTGATCAGATAGTTGACCGGTCACTGACAGGGAATTTCTTGTTTCAGGTTACTGGAGCCACAAACCATGGTGACACCGCTTCAGCCGCGAGTTTGCCAACTGTCCAAGAAGGAAGGCGGCAGTTTTGGGTTTTTCTTGAGGATCGAGAAGGATGTGAAGGGTCACCTGATCCGCACCGTGGCGAAGGGAGGTCCGGCCGACCATGCGGGCCTGAAGGACGGTGACCGAGTGCTCAGGGTCAACGGGGTTTTCGTTGACACTGAGGATCACCAACAGGTATGTGGCACTCAGGCTGGCTCTGACTGCTCATCTCATAATACTTCAGTGACCGCTGTGGAAACTCTTTTTGGATTGCCAAAGTGTGTCCACAGTAAGTCATGAACAATAATATTCTTGACCACCCTCAGGAGAAGACAAAGGCTAGACCACATGGACATTCTAAAGGAGATCGAGGGGACAGGCATGAATAAGAGAATGTTAATTATCTGGTGGCTCTGGAGTTGAGTATTCAATAAGCAAGAAGCAGAAGGAACTCAAGTGAGTCAGGATCTTTCACCTGGATATCTGGACTCCAGACCAGATGAATGGTCTCATACTGGACTATCTATTAACTATTTTCCTCCAGCAGATTGTTAGCCACTCCAGATACCAACATTTGTCGTCCCAGTGTCTACATTTATCTCAGGGCCCTCTAGCAATCTAAGTTCAAAATAATTTAATTATCAGTATATTACAATTGAACCTAGATTCATTTTCTTGCGGGTATTTACAGGAATAAAAGAAATACAGTCGAACTTATGAAAAGCTATACATAACAAAGATTGACAAACAACCAATCTGCAAAAGAAGACGATCTGTACAAATAAAAAATAATACTCTGAATGAGTTATAAAGAGGCTTTGAAAGTAAGTGTGTAGGTCATAGAATCAGTTTTGAGTAGAGGTGTTTCAGAAGCCCCACTGTTTTAAGTAAAAACTGTTCCTGATCCTGGTGATGTCAGACCTCAGGCTTCTGTACCTCCTGCCCAGTGGCAGTAGCAAGAAGAGGGCATGACCTGGTTGGTGAGGGGCTCTGATGCCGGACGCTGCTTTTTTTATGACGGTTCCTGTAAGTGTACTCAGTGGAGAGGGTGGCTTTGCCTGAAATGGACTGGGCTGTGTCCACCACTTCCTTCTTCTCTTCCTGGGCATTGCTGTTTCTGTAACAGGTCGTGGTGCATCCAGTCACGATACTGTCCACTGTGAATGTACGGCCATTGTGAAGGATTGGGAGTACAGATGGAGGACATTTCCTGGAACAATTCAAGGAGGGAGGGACTTCAAATCTGTGGGAGTCTGGACAGATTAGGAGCAAGAGTAGGTAATTTAGCAGAAAAAGTTAAGAGGAGATTTAATGGAGGAGTTCAGAATCAGAAAGGGTCTTGATGGAGTGAATAAGGAGAAGGGACAGGGACGTAGATGACTAGAAGACACAGAGTGAAGGGGTTTGGCAGTAGGATGAGAGCGGAGAAGAGGGAAATGCTTTTGCACAGCGGATTGGTGTGATCTGCAATGCGGATGGTGGGAGTGGATTCAGTAGGAGTGTTTAAAAGAGAATTTGAGAAATGTTTGAAATGGACAAGTAGGCAAGACTGTGGGGGAATGTGGGGACAGGGACCAGTTGGACCCAGCAGGGACTCTGTGGGCCCACACATCAGCAGAAAAGTAACTGGCAATTGGTTTAGAATTGTCACATGTATCGAGGTAAAGTGAAAGATTCTGTGTGTCCTCTAGACAGATCAGTCCATATGTAAATAAATCTGATGCAAAATGTGATAACAAAATATAGGATATAGGGTTACAGAGAAAATGCAGTGCAGGCAGACAAATAAAATGTAGAGTCCTTGTCAAGGTAGATTAGGAGATCACCAGAGTTCTACTCAGCAGTATTATAACAGCAGGCTAGAAGCTGACCTGGAGTCTGGTGGTATGCATCTCAAGCATTTGTACCTTTAGCTTTATGGGGGCAGGGAGAGGAGAATGTTGGGGTTCGAGGAATGGACATCAACTAAATGTAGTCCTGTGAGGAGGGGACTGACACTTCCACCTTCTAAACCCTGCCCCCTTGTGTTTCAGGTGGTGGAACTGATCAAGAAGTCAGAATCCTCAGTCAGCCTGACGGTACTGGATGGTGCCTCGTATGTCAGCGCCATGAAGCAAGGCGTGGACCTGCTGCAGCTGGGCTGTGTGGACTCAGGGCCAAGCCAGCCGGTGGTGAACGGAGTCAGTGAGAAAACACACCGGCCGAGGCTCTGCTACCTGCTGAAACAAGAACGCGGCTTTGGATTCTCACTGAAAAGCATCAAAGGTACAGCCTGGCAAACAACGCAGTTGGAGGAGCTAGCAGACTGTTGGCCTTTGGTTCAAGAGGGCTAGGGGAAGACGGTCCTACAATGTACACAGCTTTTGTCAGAACACTGAAATGGCGATGCACCTGTAGGGAAGGAATTATTCACCTTCAGAACGTTGGTGTCATTTCCTGTCCCTCACTGCCCCTGAGAAGGTGGGGATGAGCTGTCCTGAATGACGCAGTCCTGCTGGTGAAGGTGCTTCCAGGGGGTTGTTGAGGATAGAGCTCTAGGATGTAGCAGTAGAGTCAATCACTCGAGCTGAGTATGATGTCCTCCTAAGGGGCCACATTCCCTTAATGGAGAAGGCTTGTGCTTTGTGGACAGGCTGATGCATGGGCAGCTAACACATGGTCCTTGACACATTAGGGTCAAGGGTTAGTCACAAGGAGTGCAAGATAACTGCAGCCTTCTTCTGCCATCACTGCCGTAGAGATCTGTCATCACTTTCTGCCGGCTCCCTTGTTGAGGTCTTGTCTAGATCACTCTTTGTCTGGAACAGATGGGTCAGTGTGGGAATGGGGAGGTGGAGGGGGTTTAAATGACTGGGAAACGGGAGGCTCAGACTACCACGGCTGACAGAGTGAGGGTATCCAGCAGAGCAGGAGCCTGCAGCTGGGTGAGTTCAGTTTACAAACGTAGACCCTATCACGATTCCACATTGGGAATATAAGCCTGACTCACGGGGAGCCACAGTCTTCCCGAGCTGGTTTGAGTCTTCACCAAGTTCTTCCTTTGTGCAGGAGTCTCTGGACTGTTCATGACGGAAATTTCTCCCCTGGGTGCTGCTTCCATCGCGGGCGTTGAACCCAACGACCGGATCATCCAGCTGAATGGAGAAAACGTTGAGAACCTCACCCACGAGCAGATGGTGACCAAGGTACTGGAGGGTGACTCTTCACTCTGTCGCTGACCATCTAAGCCTGTGGGATGTTGACAGTTCCGCCTGCTTCAGAGGGCAAGAAAATATCTGTGACCACACCTCAGAGAGGTCAGGGAGCTGCCCTTGCCCCACTGACCCTCAGGGTTTCTAGAACACAGCCTGTGGAGTAGTAATCACTGCCCGACTTGGCATACAGGAAACAATTCTCCTCCCTCCCAACAACACAGGTCTCAAGCGAGCAGACCTTCTGTGAGCAGGAAGCTCAGGAACAGAGAGCTGCCTGACTGAGGGTGGAACTGTGCCAACATTGGCTTTGTGGGAGAAGAGAGCATACGGATCTTGGACCTCCAGAAAGTGTCCACAGATGGGTGATTGATTAGTTTGTGGCCTAAGGTGGAAGGAGATGAGTTATACAGCTCTCGTTACATGTACATGCAGTTCAACTCTTTGAGTGATTATGCAGGAAGTTTGAAGTTAATAACTCATCTCCTTCTACCTTAAGCCACGGACTTATCAATCACCCCGATGAGTTATTAACTGATGAGTATGCTCCATGACTGCTGGACTAAGTGTGTAATTATAGGAGGGGACTATATTGAAAAATAAATATGCTAGGTTTTCTAAAATGGACGTCTTCTACCCTAGGCCACAAACTTATCAATCACCCCTCATATTTGTTGTATGTGGTGTCATAGGCAGGTAGGGTCAAGAAGAAAGCTTCTGGCACTCTGGTCTTCATAAATCAATGCATTGAGTACAGAAGATAGAATGTTATATTGAAGTTATATAAGATGATGTTGAGGCCTGATTTGGAGTATTGTGTGCAGTTTCCTACCTACAGGAAAGATGTAAACAAGGTTGAAAGAGTACAGAGAAAATTTACAAGAATTTTGCTGGGTCTTTGAGCTGGAAGGAAAGATTGAAAAGCTATTCTTCAGGACATAGAAGATTGAGAGGAAATTTGATAGAGGTATACAGTATTATGAGGGTATCACTAAAGTAAATGCAAGCAGGCTTTTTCCACTCAGGTTGGGTGAGATTACAACTAGAGTCATGGATTGAGGGTGAAAGGTGGGGTTTAAGGGGAATATGAGAGGAAACTTTTTCACTCAGAGGGTCATGAGAGTGTGAAAAGAGCTGCCAGACACAATTGGTCCACGTGAGCTCAATTTCAACATGTAATAGAAGTTTGGATAGGTACATGGATAGTAGGGGTATGGAGGTGCTACAGTCCCAGTGCAGGTTGATGGGAGTAGGCAGTTTAAATGGTTTCGACATGGTCTAGGTGTTTCTGTGCTGTACTTCTCCATGACTCTGTGATGTCACAGACTAGTTGGGCAGATGTGGCTTCCAGACTTAACCACTGTAGAGAACTTAATTTCCAGTTCTTTTATCTTAATGGTCTGCTGACTAGATTGACCAAAATGAGGAAGGAACACTGTCATTACTGAAGGAGAACAGTTCTTTGAGAACTGGTGTAGTAACATTGTAAAGATGTTTATCATAGCGAGTTCAGTTAGTAGTGGGAAGGCCTTTCTTTGCGTAGTTAACCTCAGCAAGCCTGACTGGCAATGAACCTGTTCGATGTTCAGGAGTTAGACAACAAAGAAATGTTTATTTTGACTTTGCTGGACCAAATCCAGAGCCTGAAGCACCAGGATTCCTCAGAGCAAGTGTGGTACTCAGAGCTGTGACAGATCACTACACTGTCCTGTCTTCCAGATCCGTCCTTAATGCTGTATCCTGATGCACCAGTCAGCATTGCCCACATTACACAATTTATAGATGCAGATCTAAGGTGGAAATATTTGGTGGCAATATTTGAGGATATAATACCCTGGGGATTACATTTCACCAGTACTGACCCTAGGGAGCATATACCACCAGTACTGACCCTGAGGATCATATACTGTCAGTACTGACCCTGGGGATTACATTCCACCTGTACTGACCCTAGGGAGCATATACCACCAGTACCAACCCTGGCGATTATATACCACCAGTACTGACCCTGAGGATCATATACCAGCAGTACTGACCCTGGGGATTATATATCATCAGTGATGACCCTGGGGATTATACACCATCAGTACTGACCCTAGGGGTCACATACCGTCAGTACTGACCCTGGGGTTCATATACTGTCAGTACAGACCATGGGAATTATAATCCACCAGTACTGACCCTGGGGATCATATACCACTAGTGTTAATCCTGGGAATCACATACCATCAGTGCAGACCCTGGGGATTATAATCCACCAGTACTGACCCTGGGGATCATATACCATCAGTACTGACCCTGGGGATTGTAGAGTCTGAATGCTCTACAGAAAGAAATCCTTTCTCTCCGTGCCGCTGCCTCTGACTGGACGTCCCTATATGGAACACCGGGTTTCTGACTGCCGCTCCTTCATATCTGTTGCAGATGCAGGCTTCGGGGATCAACATGGTGCTCCTGCTGATCGACGAAGCCTCGGATGAATATTTCAAGAGCAGATCGGTCCCAGTAGTGGCATCGATGGCTAGTGTGAAAGGACTCCCTCTCAAGCCACGGATAGTGGAGTTAACCAAGGAGGCATCAGGCTATGGGTTCTTCCTGAGGATGGAACAGGGCCACCAGGGTACAGCAGCCAGGTGTTATTTGCATGTATGCTCCTCTTACTGAATCTCCCGCCACCAGGAAACAGGACTCCAACTGGCCTCTCAGACTCCTTTCCTGTGCAAGTTCTACCCTGATGGGGGCTGCAAAGGAGGGATCAGATGCAAGGACTGGTGATTTCTGCTGCTTCTGGTCTCCTGCAAACCCCCACCTGCCACATCCGCTGTATTTATTATCCTCTGTTCCTGACTCCCAGCTTCACAGTGTGCCTTTTTAAAATTCCTCAAACTCTGTCTCCATTCACAAATCCCTCCATGGTTTTGAAGCCTCCCAATTCTGTTCCCTCCCGCAGGCCCCATTTCCTCTTCAGATCTAGCTTTTTTTGAGCAACCCGCAGCTATTTATTCACTCACTGGCAGCCATAACTTCAGCAGCTAGGGCCCCAGTCTCTGTAACTCCCTCTTTGTACCCTTCCTTCTCTCTCTCCTCCTTCTTTAAGATCTTTCTCTTGACCAAAGCCCTTGTGCTTTTGCTCATTGGCTCTTAGATTTCCTGAGTGGCCTTGTGTCAGTTTTTTTCTTGAATTGGCTCGAAATACTGTGCAACTCACTGACCTGGTTCTTGGCAGAGATTCCTACACCTTTTGAACATACCTAGCAACTGGAAGCCAGATGGCTGGGGGATTAATTTTACAAATTGCTGCACAGTTGGGTAGTAATAGACTAGAACGCAGAACACAGAATATTACAGCACAGTGCAGGCCCTTTGGCCCAAAATGTTGTGCTGACTTTTTAACCTTCTCCAAGATCAATCTTTACCCGTCCTCCCACATATCCCTCCATTTCTTTCATCCATGGGCCTCTCTAAGAGACTCTTAAATATCCCAAATGTATCTGCCATGACCATCATTTTACCTCTGACATCCTCCACTAAACGTTCCTCAACCAGCTTAAAATTACACCCCCTCCTAATAGCCATTTCAGCCGTGGGAGAATGTCTTTGGCTGTCCACTCTGTCTAAGCCTATTAACATTTTATACAGCTCTGTCAAGTCACCTCTCATCCTCGTTCACTCCAAAGAAAGATAGTCCTAGCTCACTCAAGCTGTTCTCATAAGACATATTCTCTAATCCAGGCAGCATCCTGGTCAATCTCCACAATCACCTGTAATAAGTGACCCATGAAACCTCCTTCTCGGCTTCGCAACCCACTCTCCAAGCTCACAATTTGGCTGAGAACTGGAGAAACAGGAGGAGGCCAACAGCTCCTTGAGGTGCTTCTGCCAGACAATAAGATCCTGACTCACCGTGCCACCTCCCTGCTTTTGTCCACATCCCTCAAGAAAGACGGCAGAAATCTGTCAATTCCTGATTTGAAATGAACCTCTGGTCCAACTGTTTTTCAAGGAACTATGTTTTAGAATGCTCACCATTTTTCTCATTGGTCTAAATTTCACAACACAACTGCCAGTTTGTGTAATCTCCCTTGTGGTCCACACCTCGTCGAAGGAGAGCCATGGCTGGCAGCTGAATATAAGGATGAGTTATCAGCCCAGATTAAGATCAGGAGCATTTCCATGAACCATTCCCAGTGCCTCCAGAATAACTTACAACTATCCACCAACAGGCACCCATCCATGGCACTCCTTTCAGGTTTTTAAACTTATTCAAACTTCTCCTCACCAAAGCTGCGTGCCAGTGACAAGGCCAGAGTTTATCGCCCATCCCAACTCTCTCTTGAACTGCTGCAGTCATTCTGGTGAATGTGCCAGCAAGGGGGAGGCCTTGTTCTTTTTAATGGAGGAGGTCATAGGTTTAAGTGAAGCAATGCTACATATTTCCAGGTCAGGATATGGGAACCTACAGGCGGCAGTTTTCCTGTATGGCCGCTGCCCCGTCCTTATTGGTGGGAAAGGTGGGTTTGGGAAGGAGATGTTGGAGCATTTTGTAGTTGGTACACACTGCCGCCACCGTGTGCTGGTGGTGGAGAGTATGAATGTTTAGGATGGTGGAGGAGGTGCTAATCGAGTGGATGTCTTGAGATCTGTTAGCGATGCATGTACCCAGACAAGTGGGAAGTATTCCATCATACTCCAGACTTGTGCCTTGTAGTTGAGGGGAAAAGCCTGGGAGGGTCAGGAGCTGAAAATCACTGCTGGAATCCCAGCCTCTGACCTGCTTCTGTAGACATAGTCTGTGGTGGATTGATGATTTTTTTTTGCAAACTTCCAGGTCACATCATCAGGGCAATTGATCCAAACAGCCCAGCCGAAAAGGTGGGTCTAGTTGATGGGGATATGCTGATTGCTGTGAATGGGACAAGCGTGGAACATCTCGATCATGAGAATGTGGTTGAAGTGATAAAGAAATGTGGGAACAAGACCACGTTCCTTGTTGTCGACAATCTCACAAACAAGCTTTACAAACAGGTAGGTGTTTCAATCAGCTAAGAGTCAAGGGCAAATGGGAAAAGCCATACACCCACACTGGATGGTGACCCCGGGACCGGGAATTGCTGTCACATTCCAATACATCCTTGTAGATCCTAGTGGGTCCCTTTGGACAGTAATTTACTCCCAACTGGGAATTGTTGTCTCTGAGCCTCATTCCAGTGACTTGAGCACAGACATACTGATGGCAGAGACACAAAGATACTGCAGACACTTGAAACTGGAGTGACACCTGATCTCCAGAGGGGAGATGGTGAGTGTAAAGCGAAGGGGAATGGTCTCAAAGCAGTCCCAGGGTGATTGGGGACCCAGGAAGTGTGCAAAATAGCTGGCAGTTTCTGCCAGGTAGGGCAGAGGCACAGGGTTAGAGTTGGGAACAGTGGCAGGTGGATGATAAATGGTGGCAGAAATGAGAGGTAGGCACAGTGGGCTGGGGAGAGGGGTGAATGGAAGTTGGAGGCAGCTGCTGTTCAATCAGCAGGAACACTATGGTCTCCTAGTGCTGGAGACCAAGTGATGGAGGAGAGAACAGGAGCCAGCGGGGGGAGGGCAATCGGGAGTGGTGGTGGGGGGGGGGGGTGGTATTGGAGTGAGGAGTGAGCCTGTGGGACAGCTGTGTGTGTACTGGGTAGATGCAGACAGGAAGGGGAGTGTGGTGCAGATGGGTGGGAAAAGAGACAAAAATGGGAAGAACAGAGTGAGGGAGATGGTGTGGGAGGGTTACCTGACACTAGAAAGTTCATTGCTCATGTTTCACATACAAAATACTGGAGTAACTCAGCAGATCATGAAGCATCTATGAAGGGGAGTAAACAGTCGACATTTTGGGCTGAAACCCTTTAGCAAATCTTTCCTTCGTGAGTCCTGATGAAGGGTCACTATCCGACACATCGACTGTTTCTTCCACTCAACAGATGCTGCCTGAACTGCTGAGTTCCTCCAGCATTTTGCGTGTGTTGCTGAAGATTTCCAGCATCTGCAGTATCTCATGTGTCAATGTTCATGCCATTGGGCTGTAGACTACCTCAAGGGCTGATTAACACTGTTCCAGTGTGGCCAAGGAGACACTACACCTGGGCTCTGTGTATCCTGTAAGGTGGAAGTATGAGATCCCATTGCTGTGATGTTGAAGAAGGATAGAAGATTTCTCCCTGATGTCCTGGTCTAGTGCTTTCCCTCAGTCATGTATATTTACTTGAGTCAGGACATTTACTATGAGGTTGTTTTACTCATGCTGTGAATGCATAGAAGATTGAGTATCACTGGTAATAATTAAATATAAATAGTCATTACCACCACTGGTAATAAAGGAAAGGTTAATTGAACCAGTTATGTTGAATGCTTGCCTTAATATTCAATCCCAGGCTGGCATTTCTCCACTCTGCTACTGGAATGAAGTCCATGAGTCGTCCTGTGCTGAGAACATCGAAGCGCCAGCAGAGAGTCCGAAGACAGAGGATGGTCCATCAGGCGATACCAAACTTTGCCACCTCATCAAAGGCCCAGAAGGATTTGGCTTCACCATCGATGCCGTCCGGGGTTCACAGGGGCAGTCTATTAGAAAGGTAAATGACACATTTCACTGGATGTTTAAATGTTTTAATGTTTTGACATGCATGCAACAAATGAAACTTATCTTTTCTGATGAAGGGTCTCAGCCAGAAATGTTTATTACTCTCCATAGATGCTGCCCGACTTGCTGAGTTCCTCCAGCATTTTGAAAGTGTTACTCTGGATTTCCAGTACCCGCAGAATCTCTTGTATTGAAGTTTATCTCTCTAGTTTTTTTTTAGCTATGGACAGTCCATGAACACCTGGTCACTACCTCCTTATTCATATTTTGCACTATTTTAAAATTCTATAACTTATAGTAGTTTTTATGCCATGCACCGTACTGCGATTGTAAAACAACAGATTTCGTGACCTGTCAGTCATGATTCTGATTCTGCTATTGTTTGGGAGAGTGGGGGTTGGGGGTAAGGGGTAAAGGAGAGAGGGAAAAAGAAGAAAGTCTGCTGCTGTGTGGCCTGCTGAGTTCCTCTAGCATTTTGTGTCTGTTTTCATCTCTGTATGCTGATTCCCCCCTTGGACCTTTGTGGTAGTTATCTTTGAAAAGAGAATTTCAGAACTTAGAGGAGGCTAAGAAAATCATTAAACTGTGGATGTTGAAAATAGGAAATAACCAGAGCACCCGGAGGGAGTCCATGTGGTCACAGGAAGAACATACAAACTCCTTACAGAGCATGGTGAAATTGAACTTTTGCATTATACTAACTGCTACCCTACCCTACTACCCCTACTTGGTGTTCCCAATATGCTCCTTTTGTATGTAATCAACCTGATTTTCGGGCAGTGTGTTCCAGGTCTAGCTATGTGAAGACTTATCCCTTTTGTCTTCCAGGTTGTGAAAGGAAGCCCAGCCAGTGAGGCTGGCCTGGAAGTGAATGACATTCTAATAGAAGTGAATGGCAACAGTGTGGAGATGGACACACACAACGAGTTGGTGGAGAGAATCAATAGCTGTGGGGATCAGCTGAGCTTGCTTGTGGTCAGGAAGGAAGGGTCGGAGCACCTCAAAGCCTCGGAGGAGCCTGCGTCTTTACCAGCAGACCTTGAGCCAACTCCCGAGCCCACCAGCACCCTCAATGACATCCAAGAGGAGAGCAAAGCTGAGGAGACAGCAGAGGATCATGAACTCCCCCAGAAGGCAGGAGAGCAGGTATATCACTAGCCGCAACTTGGGGATCTTAACATGGCTTCAGCAGCTCACTGTGGTGCAGAAGCAGGTCAAGTTGCCTGTGTACATGTTAGGATGGGTCACTAAGAGTTTGCTCAAAGAAGTTTAAATTAGAGAGTGCTGAGAGGGTTTAGGTGTGAAATCCAGCACCTAGAGCAGAGAATCAGGGTTGTGCATAATCCCAAAATTACAGAACATTTATCGCAGAGAGAGAAGCCATTCTACCCAAAGCAGGTTCATGAGAATGATTCTGGGAATGAAAGGGTTAACACTGCAGTGCGTTTGCTGGTGCTAGGCTGGAGTTTAGAAAAAAGGGTGGTGGGGGGGGGGGGATCTCATTGAATATTGAATATTCAAAGCCTAAATAGAATGGATCCTGCAGAGGATGTTTGGTTTAGTGGGGGAGTCTAGGACCAAAGGGTACAGTCTCAGAATACAGGGACATTCCTTTCATACAGAGATTAAGAGGAATTTCTTTATCCAAATGACAGCTTCATTCCACAGGTGGCTATGGAGGGCAAATTATTGAGTATATTTAAAGCAGAGGTTGATAAGTTCTTGATTAATAAGGCTGTCAAAGGTTAAGGGGAGAAGGCAAGAGAATGGGTAGAAACATAGAATACCTACAGCACAATACAGGCCCATTGGCCCACAAAGCTGTGCTGAACATGTCCCTCCCTTAGAAATTACTAGGCTTATCCATAGCCCTCTATTTTTCTAAGCTCCATGTACCTGTCCAGGAATCTCTTAAAAGACCCTACTGTTTCCGCTTCCACCACGGCTGCCTGCAGCCCATTCTATGCACTCACCACTCTCTGCATAAAACAACCTACCCCTGACATCTCTGTATCTACTTCCAAACACCTTAAAACTATGCCCTCTTGTACTAGCCATTTCAGCCCTTGGGAAAAGCCTCTGACTATCCACACGATCAATGCCTCTCATCATCTTATACACCTCTCATCCTCCGTCGCTCCAAGGAGAAAAGGCCGAGTTCACTCAACCTATTCTCATAAGGCATGCTCTCCAATCCAGGCAACACCCTTGTAAATCTCCTCTGCACCCTTTCTATGGTTTCCACATCCTTCCTGTAGTGAGGTGACCAGAATTGAGCACAGTACTCCAAGTGGGGTCTGACCAGGGCCCTATATAGCTGCAACATTACCTCTTGGGTCTTAAACTCAATCCCATGATTGATAAAGGCCAATGCACCATATGCCTTCTTAACCATGGAGTCAACCTGCGCAGCATGTACAAGACGGTTAATAAATCAGCCATGATGAAATGGCAGAGCAGACTTGATGGGCTGAATGGCCTAATTCTGCTCCTGTGTCTTATGGCCTCTGCTCCACGAGCTTCCTGTTATCATTCACCATGTCACTGTGTGTCCATTCCTTTCTCCTTTCACAGGGGATACATCAGAGAGAAGGGATGACTAGGGCCACAGGGCATCTAATCAGCCAATGAGGATTGCAAAAGGGGATATTGCCTGACTGGGAATCAGTGCAGCTCAGTGTGCCTCAGGGTGACAAGTGACTATAATTTGGTGCCAGTTTGGATGCAACACTCTTTATTTTTTTTCCAGGACAAATCCTCCTCCTCAGCTGAAGACAATTCAGATGATGATACACAAATGTGAAAGGATTATAAAGGAAATGTACACAGCCAAGGCACATCATCACCACTTCAGTAACATGATCACATAATCATAAGTACAGTTTTCTTAATGAAATTCCCTCTATTTTTGAAGTAATAATGCTCAATGTAAGAATCTATAAAATTTAAGTATTGAATCTCACTTCACAATTGACAATTATGTGTGTCAGTGATCTAATTAGCCCTTGTCTCTCAATCCTAAAATACTGCTCCCTACCTCGCATATTTAACCAAATACTTTCTGAACATTACTGTAGAACTGCTTCCAGCAGACTGGTATGCGAGTTTCCCTGTGAGTTAACAAGTCCAAATGCACACAGTTGTACTTGGACAACCATGAACCTTTTCAACAGCTCTGTATATAGTGTTACAAGTCCTAAAGAGCAGGAATGGTCATTTATCCAATCTGGCCACAGAGATATTTAGAAAGGTGACCTAAAGCTTAACCAAGTGGTACATTTTCAGTGAAAATAAAAAATCAGATTCTGGAATCCTTTAACAAAAACAGAAAATACTGGAAAATCTCAGCAGGTTAGGCAGCATCTGGGGAAAGAGATGCATGCACACAGTCAACATCTCAGATTAGCAAACCCTCCTCAGTATGTTTTAAAGTGAGTCCTGAAAGGGAGGAATGGCAGAGAGACAGAGGCAATTGTGGAGTTTGGGCTACAGAAACTATCATTGGCCAAATCCCTGGAAAACAGCTCTGTCTTTTGGTGGTTTGCTGGAAGTAATTCCTACAATATACTGAGGGATAGACAATGTCAGTATCCCTGTAATATATACACAGAGAAACTTAATGCACAAGGAATAAGTATATCCTAGCATATTACAAGGATACAAATCATTTCCAATGTCAAATCAAACCAATTCCTAAGGTATTTAAGGCTACTTGGCTGTCTCAACATGACTGGAGTGATCACCAAGTTTGAGTTTTAAATAAAATATCGGTACATCTTCGTGAGGGACAAAATTCAAAATAAAACCAGTGGGACTATTAATCCACAGCCCATTGTACCAGTTGGTGGATTCTCCTTCTCTGTCATTGATAAGTCAGTAACCAAGAGACCATCCAACCATCAGGCGGATGAGAGGCATGCCTTGGCAGTAGTATTCTTTGAAACTGGGTTACTTTCGGAGATCCTGCAGGAATGAAAATTACCATATGAAAATATTTACACTTATGAATATGCCTCATTAATTGCTCATATATTCAATGGGTATCACTGGCTGTAGTATACTTATATAAATCACTCTACATTGAAGGATGTTGCCTAACTTAATGAAATTTTTTATAACCTGGAAGAAGTTTGTAAGTTCTCCCTGTGATCGCAGGAGTTTCCTCCCACATCCAAAAGTCTTAGGGTTTGGTTTAGTGAGTTACGGGCATGCTATGATGGTGCTGGAAGCATGGCGACTCTTGAAACTGCCCCTACCCCAAACGTCACTGATTTGATTTGTTGCAATGGATGCATTTCACTGCTTTGATGTTTTCATGCAGTGACAAATATAAAGCTAATCTTTACTCTTTATTTGATACAATTTCCCAATGTCCATTATCTTCACACCATTTACTGGCCTCCATCAATCTCCTTGACTAATGATACAGGAACAGAAGGCCATTCAGCCCCTCGAGACTTCCTCCCATATTATTGGACCTCTCACTGCACAAAACTTTGGGCCCCTTATCTTAGAAAGGATATGCTGCAATTGGAGAGGATTCAAAGGAGGTTCATGAAAATGATTCCAGGATTGAATGGCTTGTCATATGAAGAATGTTTGATGACTCTAGGGCCTGTATTCACTGGAATTCAGAAGAAAGAGGGGTGACCTCATTGAAACCTATCAAATGATGAAAGGCCTTAATAGAGTGGAGGATAGGATGTGGAGAGGATGTTTCCTATGGTGGGAGGTCTAAGATTAGAGGACACACTTCAGAATAGAGGGACGTCCTTTTAGAACGGAAATGAGGAGGAATTTCTTTTGCCAGAGTGTGGTGAATCTGTGGAAATCTTTGCCACAGGCAGCTGTGGAGGCCAAGTTTATTTAAGGCAGAGGTAGATAGATTCTTGATTGGTCAGAACATGAAGTGATACAGGGAGAAGGCAGGAGATTGGGGCTGAGAGGAAAATTGGATCAGCCATGATGAAATGGTGGAACAGATTCAATGGGCCAAATGGCCTAATTCTACTCCTATATTTTATGGTCTTACATAGGTTAAAATGTAGGCTGCTGCTCTAGGCAGCAAAATTATTTTCAAACTTAAGTCTTGCCCAGTCCTATTTGCTTTTAGGAGTCCTGGAAATCTGGAAACCTATCCTAAATGGTGTGGTGCCCAGGGGTGGTGTGGGAAAAACAGATGCCAGTGGAAATTTGAGACCAAGTAAAATTTTTGTTAGGGATTCAAGGTTATGTTCCATTGTTCAGGTCTCTCCCTCAAGGGATCTTAACTTCAACTAGATCACATAAAGATTTTAATACTCAAAGGATCACAACCTTATTATAAAACATGGCACAAAAGGTGGGTAAATGAGGTTAAGGTAGATTCAATTTAATAGTCTAAGAGGAGGCTTTGCTCCTTCTGCTCCTATCAGATCAGGAAACACCCATCCATGCAGTACAATTGTTTCAGATTCATGAATGCAATGTCGAGGTCCAAGCTACATAATTATATGCTGTACTTATGACTTTTTTTTCTGTAAATAGAAACAATAAAACTTTCAATGGACAAAACTTGTATCTCTGATTTATTTTATGAATAAAAATGGGCAACTTAATTTAAAATACAGAGCAGAATATTATTCACTTCATGTACCCAAGTCTGTAAATCTCTTTGCCACACTTGTATTGAAGTGTAGATTTGTAAAACAAAACACTGGTGACAAAACAGAAATTAAAACAACCACAAATAATTATAGTTTGAAATGGGAACTGTTGGGATTGTGTGTCTGGTTAGCTAGTGCTTTCATTTTCAAAAAAATGTCATTTTCAAAAGTGAAAGATAAAGCATTTTGATAGAAGCTGGGTGAGCAAAACAAAAAAGGATAATATAGCTATGGACAGGTGTGTGTAGTGGCATCCGTCGGTCTCGAGAGACCATGGATCTGCGCCTGGAGTTTCCAGGGCGCAGGCCTGGGCAGGGTTGTATGGGAGACCAGCAGTTGCCCAAGCTGCAGGCCTTCCCCTCTCCACACCACCAATGTTGTCCAAGGGAAGGGCACTAGGAACCATGCAGCTTGGCACCAGTGACGTCGCAGAGCAATGTGTTGTTCAGTGCCTTGCTCAAGGACACAAACACGCTGCCTCAGGTGAGGCTCGAACCAGTGACCTTCAGGTTACTAGTCTGATGCCTTGTCCACTAGGACACACGCCAGCACACATATGGACAGGTGATGGGTGAAATATTAAATTGCAACAATAAGGAAAGAACTGGTTAGTCTTTTTTTAATCTTCAGGTAAAGAAATAGATTTCCGGTAGGATGATGGGGAGAGATTGAAGCAAGTTTTATCTTTAAATCTCACAGCAACCTGTGGTGAACTCTAATTCTTATCTAGCAGATGCACTTACACTCTGTAACTACTTTATTAAGTGCCTCCTATACCTAATAAAGCAGCCACTGAGTGTATGTTTGTAGTCTTCTGCTGCTGTAGACCATCCATTTCAAGGTTTGACGTGTTGCGCTTTCAAAGATATTCTTCTGCACACCACTGTTGTAACATGTGGTTATTTGAGTTACTGTCACCTTCCTGTCTGCTTGAACCAGTCTGGCCATTTTCCTCTAACCACTCTCATTAGCAAATCATTTTGACACCAGACTGCTGCTCACTGGATGTTTTTTGTATATTGCACCATTCTTTGTAAACTCTAGAGGTTGCTGTGCATGAAAATCTGAGGAAATCAGCAGTTTTGAGATATTCAAACCAATCTGTCCAGCACCAACAATCATTCCATGGTCAGTCACTTAGATCACATTTCTTCCCCATTCTGATGTTTGGTCTGAACAACAACTGAACCTTGTAACCATGACTGCATGCTTTTATGCAATGAATTGCTGACATATGATTGACTGATTAAATATTTGCATTAACAAGCAGTTTTACAGGCATACCTAATAAAGTGGTGACAAAGTGTATGTGCACGTGAATTAAAATGCAATTTTAATTGTCATGGAAGGAGGGCATCACTGACAAGAGCCAGAAACTATCGGCAATCCCTAATCACCTGCTTGAAAGTAATCACGTTAGCAATATTATGTGGAACTTAGACAGGCAGGTGATTGAGGAATATGGAGCATTGTCAGGCAGTTGTGCAGCTCAAACTAGCATCATATTCAGCACAGACACCGGGGCCAAACGGCTTATTTCCAAGCTTTACTTTCTTTTATGTTCGTAAAGTGATGTTGAGCTGCTGGCTCTAACTACTGCATTCTGTCAGCTGAGAGCCACTCTGAGACAGATGGTGATTTATTTCAGATTACCACACAGGAATCTGGTAGAGTTCCACATGCTGGCTGCCCTTATCCACTTAGTAACTGCCTTCAGAGTAATTTAGGCAAGTGACTGCAATATGTTCTGTTACTTCTACACGTGCAGTGGTGCGGAAGTGAATGAGTGCTTAGGATTGTGGATGAACTGCTTTGTCCTTTAGAGAGTTGCTGGCATCGCACTCATCCAGGCAAGTAGATGGCATTTGGTCACGCTCCTGACTTATGTCTTTTTGATGGGGGAATGCCTTTGGGTGTCAGGAGATGAGACTCTCACGCCAGGATATCTAGCCTGAACTGTTCCTGGAGCCATGATATTTTACAGAGAATGGCAATGACTGCTCATCAGGGAATCCACTGTGTGAAACAGATATCTCAAACTCAGTGCTTTTCAGTTGGCAGTTGGAGCTCATCCAATTGTGGACAAGGTATGCATATGACAAGTTAACACGAAATGCAAGAGATGTTGATACCTGGGTGTTGAGGATGGAGAACAAAAATGGCTAGAAAGTTAACACAAAATCTAAGGGAGGCAATTAACTCAAGCCCAGTGTCAAGTAAGAGCAGGAAACGGCTGTGGAAGAATCCCAAGCCAAATAACAGGACTCTGTTTGATCATTCAGACAACTAAAGCATCCTCCCTCCATTTTGAATGTCTCTTGCAGCTCTGACTAACTGTCCTAAATATGACTTCTGCGAACAACTTGCTTAATTTATTGAACCTTTTCAATTTTATGGGAGACTACTGTATATGAGAACTCTCAGAATTGGAACACCTTCAGAGGAATAAGGAACACAAGAGACTGCAGATTTGGAATCTGGAACAACGATCAACCTGCTGGATGCAGTATTTTGATCCAAAGCTTGAATGCATTAATATCACAGCCAAGAAAGCTCACCAGTGCCTTTAATTTCTCAGGAGGCTGAAGAAATTTGACATTTCCTTGTCGACTCTTACCAACTTCTATCAATGCACCATAGAAAGAATTCTGTCTGAATGCAAAACAGTTTAGTGTGTGACCATAAGATACAGAGGAGAGCTGTGTGCACAGCCCAGAACATCATGAACATCAACTTCCCTTCCATGGACTTTGTCCACAGTTCCCACTGCCTCAGTAAAGCAGCCAACATTTTCAAAGACACCACCAATCCAATTCTCTTTTCTTCTCTCTCCCATTGAGCCAAAGATACAAAAGCCCGAAAGCATGTACCATCAGGCTCAAGGACAGCTTCTATCCTATTGCTATCAGGCTCTTGAATAGACCTCTTGTAAGATAAGATGAACTCCTGGCCTCTCAATCTACCTTGTTATCGTTTACCTGCACTACACTTTTTTCTGTAGCTTTTACACTTTGTTATTGTTTTACCTTCTTCTAGTTCAATGCACTGTGCTTTTCTTTGTATCATGATGCATGTGACAATAATCAACAATTCCAATGCAATTCCTTTGTATGTTGTGAGGGGAATACATCTGGGGTTAGAGCCGGGGTTCCCAACCTCTTTTATGTCGTGGACCAATACCATTAGGCAATTGGGAACCCCTGCGTTAGAGGGATGGGGAGTACTGACAAACTCACATCTCACACAGCACCAAGTCACGCAAAGTCGACACAGATGATGTACTTTGCAGAATCGTAGATATTCCCATTCCAGTGTACTAGTGGCTTCTGTTAACATCACCTGAAGATCAGAAGTGATATCGAATCTCATTTATTCAAAGAATTTGAGCTTTATATACTCCAGGTGTCAGAAGACTAGTTTGACAGAGAGTGAGAAAACAGTAAGACCTATATCCAGTGTGACGCCATTGAGGCACATGAGGTAAACATCAGCAGCTCCCCATACTTCAGGTACCAGAAACCAGGGCTCACTAAGACTTGCACTTCGGTTTCTTTCATTGGAAATACAATTCACTAAGTAAACCAAAGTGGGAAAATCACAAAGTGTGACTTTCCTGTGCAAAGTCATGGGTGCCTTGGTATTACCTGTTAAGGGAGAATTCAGCCTGTATCCTTGTTCACTGAGACTAAACTGACTTTCCCTGTTTTTTCCCCCCTTTAAAATCAATGCAAAATTTATCACTTGGTTAGAATATATCTTACTATTGTACTTGATAAGAACAAATTGCACCATTCAACAGAAGTTTTTGTGTGTGAGTTCAGTTCAAAAGTATGCACACTTTAGCAGTGCTTTTGTTTCTGTTAAACAAATGTTTAAGTTAAACGTTTCAAATTCCTTGCATTAAAGAAGCCCTTGTTCAGAGTTCTGCAGTCCCTAATGTGCTTCACTGAATACTGCCGTCCTTCAAGTCTTCTCAGCATCCTCAGGAAGACCTCCAGAAGTTGACTTAGATCACACAGCAGGCAAGAGCATAGTATCAGAGCGCCTGGGATCTCGATGTTTCTAAAAGTTCATCTGCTTCTTTGGAGCTTGTTTGTGTGCAAGGTAAAGGAAGACAATGCTGGACAGCGCACTGACCAGGAAGATGACATCAAACCAGCGATGGTAGAAGCTGAACTGCAGCTCGCCAAGGACCTCCGTGACGATGGTGCGATATTCCAGGGGCATGCTCATCCTCATGAGCAACACCGATGACACAAAATACATGCCCTATGACACAGGATTGGAGGGCAAATTAAATCATCACTCAAATAAATGTCAATAAATACACTTAGGACATAAGACAATATACAAAACTTCTACAAAATGTTGGTCAAACCGCACTTAAGAGTATTGTGTGCAGTTCTGGTAGGAAGGATGTGGGAAGCACTATAAAGAGAGGGAAATGCTTAAAAAGGAACCTGGGAGAAATCTTCTTGCAATGGGTAGTCCGAATATAGAATCATAGAAAAGTACAGTGCAGAAACAGGTCCTTTGGCTCATCTAGTCTGTGTCAAACCATTTAAGCTGCATATTCCCATTGACCTGCACGGGGACCACAGTCCTCCATACCCCTCCCATCCATGTACTTGTCCAAACTTCCCTTAAAAAGTTGAAATTAAGCTTGCATGCATCACTTGTGCTGGCAGCTGGTTCCACACTCTCATGACTCTCAAAGGAAAAAGTTACCCTTCATGCTTCCCTTCAATTTTTCATCTTTCACCCTTAGCTCATGACCTCTAGTTGTAGTCCCACCCAACCTCAGTGGAAAAGCGTGCTCGCATTTACTCTATCTATCATCCCTCATAATTTTGTATACTTCTATCAAATTTCCTCTCAATCTTCTAATAAAGTCCTAAGCCATGAAACAAACTGCCAGTAAAAGTGGTTGTGCCAGATACAATAACATTTAAAAGACATTTGGATAAGTACATGGACAGGAGGGGTTCAGAGGGATGTGGACAAAATGCAGGCAATTGGGAGTAGTTTGAGGCACGATAGCTGGAATGGATGAGTTGAACTGAAGCGTCTGTTTCCATGTTGTATTATTCTATGACTTTATGAGTGGAGGGCTGTAGTTATAAGGAGAGATTAGAAAAGCTGAGATCATTCTCACTGGAATGTAGAAGGCTAAATGGTGACCTTATAGAGGTCTATATAAAATTATAAGAAGCAACGATAGGATGGGACAGTGAGCCTTTTTCCCAGGACAGGGAAGACCAGACCTAGAGAGTACAGGTTTAAGGTGAGAAGTTAATCTTTTACATATAGAGGATGGTGTATATTTGGAACAAGCTGTCAGAGGAGGCAGATACTACTTAAAAAGAATTTGGAGAAGTGCTTGGAGAGGAGAATATAAGAACTTAATACAGAATAGATATCACAGATAAGCATCACAGTTGTAAGGAATGAGATAGACCACAAGGATCTATTTTCATGCAGTATCTTTCTCCTAAGAGTATTTTTGCTATTCCCATCCAGTGAAAATTCAATTAAAATCAAGGCTGGAGGCCAAGAGGTATTTACATCCAATGTAGTTCTACCTTTTATTCTCCACTTGAAGCCTTCCCACTAAATGTTTGTAATGTAACTTTACTTTACTTGCATTCTGTAGTTACAGCCCTCACCTCTGGTATTGCCCTTCATGTACGATTGTTAATACTGCAAACCAGGTTGGTATAAAATTTCCATTTCGCCAAAGCTGCACACATACATTTCAACTCTAACTGGTAGAAGAGTTCAACTTCTGAATAAGAAATGAACAGTACCCACTTAGATAACATTTAAAGATCACAAGAAGCCAGCCCACCCCCCATCATTCATAGTCAGCATGGAGTTGTGCGTGGAAGGTCATGTTTAACAAATCTTATTGAATTTTTTGAAGAGGTTATGAGGAAAGTTGACGAGGGTAAAGCAGTGGATGATGTCTATATGGACTTCAGTAAGGCCTTTGACAAGGTTCCGCATGGAAGGTTAGTTAGGAAGGTTCAATCATTAGGTATTAATATTGAAGTAGTAAAATGGATTCAACAGTGGCTGGATGGGAGATGCCAGAGAGTAGTGGTGGATAATTGTTTGTCAGGTTGGCGGCCAGGGACTAGTGGTGTGCCTCAGGGATCTGTATTGGGTCCAATGTTGTTTGTCATATACATTAATGATCTGGATGATGGGGTGGTAAATTGGATTAGTAAGTATGCAGATGATACTAAGGTAGGTGGCGTTGTGGATAATGAAGTAGGTTTTCAAAGCATGCAGAGAGATTTAGGCCAGTTAGAAGAGTGGGCTGAACGATGGCAGATGGAGTTTAATGCTGATAAGTGTGAGGTGCTACATTTTGGTAGGAATAATCCAAATAGGACATACATGGTAAATGGTAGGGCATTGAAGAATGCAGTAGAACAGAGTGATCTAGGAATAATGGTGCATAGTTCCCTGAAGGTGGAATCTCATGTGGATAGGGTAGTGAAGAAAGCTTTTGGTATACTGGCCTTTATAAATGAACATTGATTATAGGAGTTGGGATGTAATGTTAAAATTGTAGAAGGCATTGGTAAGGCCGAATTTGGAGTATTGTGTACAGTTCTGGTCACCAAATTATAGGAAAGATGTCAACAAAATAGAGAGAGTACAGAGAAGATTTACTAGAATGTTACCTGGGTTTCAGCACCTAAGTTATAGGGAAAGGTTGAACAAGTCAGGTCTTTATTCTTTGGGGCATAGAAGGTTGAGGGAGGACTTGATAGAAGTATTTAAAATTATGAGGGGGATAGATCGAGTTGATGTGGATAGGCTTTTTCCATTGAGAGTAGGGGAGATTCAAACAAGAAGACATGATTTGAGAGTTAGGAGGTAAAAGTTTAAGGGTAACACGAGGGGGAATTTCTTTACTCAGAGAGTGGTAGCTGTGCGGAACGAGCTTCCAGTAGAAGTGGTAGAGGCAGGTTTGGTATTGTCATTTAAAGTAAAATTGGATAGGTATATGGACAGGTAAGGAATGGAGGGTTATGGGCTGAGAGCGGGCCAGTGGGGCTAGGTGAGAGTAAGCGTTCGGCACAGACTAGAAGGGCTGAGATGGCTTGTTTCCATGCTGTAATTGTTATATGGTTCCTGAAAAAAAATCATCTATAAAGTTAAGTTGTATTCATATTGTATTCAAACATCAGATAAAATGCAGCTCAGCTAGAATTTTAGAGCAATTTTCAGAGGAGCTGGTCACATTCACAACGTTTAATGACTCATCCAAAAAACAGCAGCTCCATTGCTGCAGTGTTCCCTCAATACTGAGTGGAGCAGCCAGAGTGCTCAGGGTTTGGGCTGGATTTGTATCTCCTATCTTTTCACTGTAGAGGAAAGAGTTACCACTGACCAACTGATGCCTTACATAAAACTCCTTTTAACTGTTCCTATAACCCAGGGACAATGTTGAAAGCAATACAGACTTTCAAACTTGCCCAGCTTTTGCCCTGAACTTGATATACTTCTGTGCATGGAACTGGGCTGCATTTGCTCAAACTCACTGCATGTGACAGGAAAGTCTTGAGCTAGCTGCTACCCATCACGTGAAAGGCCAGTCTGGTTTGCAACCGGACAATACTTCAAACACTTACCATAATCTGTGCAAGGACAAGCACTATGACATTCGAAGACTTATTGCTGGAAATTGCGTAAAAGAACTAGGAGAGAGAGAAAGAAAAAAAACAAGTGTTATTTTAAAACAGATGAAATATTTTGGTGAAACCACTTAGCAGAACAGCACCTGGAATGAGTTTGTCGTGAGTGAACAAACAAAATGCTGGAGGAATTTAACAGGTCATGCAGTGTCCATGGAGGGAAATGGACATATCAGGTTGAGACCCTTTATTGGGACTGAAAATAAAGGGAAGTAGCCAGAATAACGAGGAAGAGGGAAGGGATGGAGCAAGAGCAGGCAGGTGATAGTTAGATCCAAGTGAGGAAGGGTGGATTCAGAGGCAGATTGGAGTTGGAGGGAGTGGGAATGGTGGCAGAGGCTGGTTCAGAGGTTTTTTGCTTCAGATATCAGTATCAGCAGCAATCTGCTGCGAAGGGGCTGGGGAGGCTGGGGCTGTTCCACTATAGTGCAGAAGGTTAAGGGCAAATTCACTGGGAGTATTTAAAGTAAAAGTGTTAGTCATCTTTCTATGAGGGTAACAAGGGATAGGCAACAAATGTGGGCCTTGCCACATCTTGAGAATAAACTCTCCATGTTGTGCCATGTTAACCATATGTTAATATGCTATTAAGAAACGGAGTCTCTGAGAACCAACATTTATATTTAATTTGAGAACCCTGATAAAGGTTGGAGGAAAACCAATCTCCTCCTGTATCTTGGCCATGGTTTGAAGGAGGGAACGGTGCATCAGGGCTCTTGGACGTACGGGAGCTGCACAAAGTTCTGTGATTGGTGCGCAAAACTTTGATGTAACACTCGGTAGATGACCAACAAAGTCAGTGCCAATATTTTAATTAACCAGAGCACAATAACTACCCAACTCAATGTGAACAAGACTTTTCAAATCATGAGAAAGAAACATGATGGCATTAGAGTGCCAGTGAGAAAAACAACCTCATAAATATGCGCCATGCCTGTGAGTATGTGAAGTATAGCCTTCTGTGGTTTGAGTGGTTGAATTGCCCTAAACAGATTGTTAAAGTAGACCAAAGAATCTGTGCAAGCAGTCTTCACTACCTACACGCTAGTCATTTTTGTAGCTGCGGCCAGATGCTGACAAGTAAAATAACTAGTCCACAGCCATAGGGAGAGGACAGGAAGTACAGTGGCCTTAGATCACTGGGTTAAGGACCGTTATTACCCTATAACACTGAACTGTTATTCACAACCTACGCAATCACTCTCAAGGACTCTACAACTCATGTTCTCAGTATTTATTTATTATTGTTATATTTGTCTTTGCAGAGATTGTCTTCTTTTGCACATTGATTCTTTGTCATAATTTGTATGTAGTTTTTCATTGGTTCTACTGTATTTCTTCAATGTTCAAAGTAAATATATTATCAAAGTACATATATGTCACCATATACTACCTTAATATGAATTTTCTTGTGCACAATTACAGTAGAATGAAAAAATACAACAGAATCAACAAAAAACCCGCACAATCAAGACTGAAAATAGCTGTCAGAAACTGAAGCTTACAGTACTATATTTTGATATATACTTAATTCGATGATAAACTTACTTCAAATACTGAACTCTACGGACATCAAATTCAACAATGGGGCAGTACTTACATGTTTCTGCAAATGTGCATTGGTTAAATAAATCTTGTGTAGCTTACGTGTGAATGAGAATGTCTGTAGGCGTGTGTGTGTCTGTCCGTGTAATGAGTCAATCCAACTATATGAACTGATATCAGTATGTGCTGATTTTCTGCTCCATCTCATCCTGCTCATCCATTTTCTATGTACCTGCTTTTCTTACACAGTTCTCGTGTTCACAGAGAATGGACCTGACATCCAGTTTCAGTGTAGATGGACCTGGAGATGTAGATGGATGGGGATGGTGAAGGGGTACAACTGTCAACAACCAAGGGATTTGCTTTGGGTAAAAAACTGAGGAGTGGATAGAATCAGGTCCCATCCACAACAACGCACATGGTTGCTAACACCAGGAGTTAGGTGCATCTCTTGATAGATGTACTAATAGGAAGTTGGGAGGTCTGAAATTTTAAGGGTGCCAATTTGGCAATAGCTATGAAGATGGCAAAATATTTGAAGAAAAAAAATGAAGAAAAGCAAAATATTTACTTGGACATTTACAGCTTTCCCTATGCTAATAAGGGGCAGCAATCATACACACCTTAGTAAGAGTGATCAGTAAACCTCGGATGGAGGTGACGATAATTATTCCCACAAGGATGAAGGAGATATGTTGAGACCAAAACTTCACCTGTATTCAAAGGAAACCAAATTGTAAATATTGTCAAGTCAGCACATTTGCCCTTCTCCTCAGAGAGCAACAGCTGGTGCAGAACATATACTGACTCTGACCTAACTGACCATATATAATCTCACATCAGTAAAGATGGGGCAAAATACTGCAAATGGAGGTAATGCCAATTCTTAGCCTATGGTGGAAACACAGTTAAGAACACAAGTAGTTTGCATGCACTTGTACGGTGCCTTTTACAATTTTTGAAAGTGGTTTATATTGAATCGAACCCTTTAGAAGTGTGGTCACTATTATCAACTAGAACATAAGCCCTGAGATATACTGCTGAATTCAGCATTACCAATATCTAATGACAAACGCTCTGGCAAATTCTGCCCCATCAGTGAATACAGGTCCCATGACTGGCATTAGTAATGTTTCCAGTAATAAAGACTGTTATTTTTTTGCTGCACACAGTAATATTCTATTTACTGCCTCAGTAAAGCAACCAGCAAAACCAAAGACTCCACCCACCCCATTCTCTCTCAAGGACAGCTTCTATCCCACCGTACTGTGCTGTACTATTCTATGTTCTATGTTATAAGGCTATTGAAGGCTGTAGTACAATAAGATACAAGATAAGAACAATGAGAGGCGGCACGGTTGTGTAGCCAATAGCATAATGCTATTTACAGCACCAGTGATCCAAGTTCAATTCCTGCCACTGTCTGTAAGGAGTTCATACACTTGCCCCGTGACTGAGTGAGTTTCCTCTGTGTGCTCTGATTTCCTCCCACATCGCAAAGACATACGGGTTATGAGGTTAATTGGCCACATGGGTGCAGATGGGATGGCGTGGACTCACTGCTGTAAGCTGTATCTCTATATAATTTTTTAAAAGAAACTTGACCCTCGTATCACAATCTGCCTTGTCATACCCTTGCACCTTATTGTTTACCTGCACTGCACCTTCACTGTAGCTGTCAACACCTTACCCTGCATTGTCATTGTTTTACCTTGTTCTACCTCAATGCACTGTGTACCGAACTTATCTGTATGCACAGTATGCAAGATAAGCTTTTCCACTGTACCTCAGTACATGTAACAAAAATAAATCAATTACAATAAAGGCATATCTCCTTAAAACAACAGACCCATAAAAGAAATAACTGAGATAGCCTCTCATTTTGACATTCCAAAACAGACTCAAGAATTCGAACTTTAGCCAACAGCAATGCTTCAGTTTAATATTGCATCTGAATGATAGCACCTTCACCCATTCAGGACACCCTCAATGCTGCTTTGATCCATCAGTACTTTCAAGGAAGTAACAAGCAGGGTGGACAAAGGAGAGGCTGTGGATGCCATTTACTTGGATTTTAAGAAGGTGTTTAATAGAATACCACACATGTCAATGATATAGATACTGGAACTAATGACTTTGTGGCAAAGTTTGTGGAGGATACGAAGACAGGTGGAGGGGTAAGTAGTGCTCAGGAAGCAATGCGATTGCAGCAGGAATAGTGTTGGGAAATGTATGATAATGCATTTTGGTAAAAGGACCAATAGCGTGGACTATTATCTAAATGGGGAGAAAGTTCAAACACCAGAGGTGCACAGAGACTTATGAGACCTCGTGTAGTACTCCCAGAAGGTTAATTTACAGGCTGAGTCTGTGGTAAAGAAGGCAGATGCAATGTGGCATTTATTTCAAGGGGAATAGAATATAAAAACAAGGGGATAATGCTGAGCCTTTGTAAGACACTAGTCAGGCCACACTTGGGAGTACTGCCAGCAGTTTGGGTCGCATATCTCAGAAAGGATGTGTTGTCATTGGAGAGAGTCCATGAGGATGATTCTGGGAATGAAGGGGTTAACATATGAGGAGTGTTTGGCAGCTTTGGGCCTGGACTCACTGGAATTGAGAGGAATGCGTGGGGGGGGGGGGGGGGAAGGGAATCTCATTGAAACCTACAGAGTGTTGAAAAGACTAAAAAGGGTGGATATGGAGGGAATATTTCCTCTGGTGGGGGTATCCAGAACTAGAGAGCACTGCCTCAAAACTGAGGGGCAACCCTTTAGAACCGAGGTAAGGAGGATTTTTTTAAGCCACAAAGTAGTAATTCTGTGGAATGCTCTGCCATAGACTGCGGTGGAGGCCAAGTCCATGCATATATTTAAGGCAGAAGTTGATCATTTCCTGATCAATCAGGGCATCAAAAGATATGGTGAGAAGGCAGGTGTATGGGGTTGAGTAGGATCTGAAAGCAGCCATGATGGAATCGGGTAGCAGACTTGATGGGCTGAATGGCCCAATTCTGCTCTTGTGTCTTATGGTCTTTACCATTCATGGGACGGTAAAGTACTGGCAAGGTCAGTGGCTTGCTGCCCCATTGCAAAATGTATCACATTACCATAGCTCTGAAGTTACACAAGAACCTAACTGAATAAGGATGGACAACTCTCTTCCCTGAGGGACAATATTTTATTTAATATATCATAAAATAATGTACTATTACTTTAATGTTTAATGTACTAATCACCAACAGTGCATTAAATAATTTAGTGCACTTTTACTGATCCTAGCTTATTTTCACCTTAATCAATTAATTGCAACAACCCTGTGAATCAAGAACTTTAGCTGAGGCTTGTGGATTGCTAGTCTAGTAACAGAACTACGGTACCACTGCTCCCTGTCCAGTCCCACCTGACAGTCCACACTTCCTCACTACTGTCCCTGTGATAGGGCAACCCCAGCATCACCTAAAAGCACTGATCTACATCACACACCCAACTCTGTCAATGGAACCTAACTCACCTCTTGCTGACTTTGAAGGGAAATTGATGATCATGACTGGGTTAGAAAGAGAACAATGGATAATGGTGCCTGTGTTGTTTTCGATGTTCTAGGGCAGTTAATCAAAAATTTGCACAGCTAGTTCTTTAAAATATTTAACAGATGAAAGAATATTTAACAGATGAAAGAATATTTAACAGATGAAAGACTTTATGAAATTTAAAGCAACTCAGTTATAAACTACATCACTCCGCTCCCCAGCCAAGCTCTTCCTGTTGGTTTGTTTGGACTTTTTTGCAACTGCAGAATGAGTTGCCCAAATGGTGGATACAATCCAGCAAAAGACCTAGCAGCCAATTCAATCTGTGATTGACCTGTGCGGCCTGAAAAGAGTATCGTAAGATTTAATAGGAAATTTAGAATGCAGTAGGATAAGTACACAAAGGGGAATACATCTGTGGGGCTGGTATAAATTGGAAGGTGTCCCAAAAGAGCCAGCACTGGCACAATGGGTTTTAATAGGCACTTTTTGTGATGTGAGGTTCCAGCCATATCAAGGATTAACATTAATAGTCAGGAGGTAGGGAGGAGTGCTTGAAAATGGTGCTGACCAGTCATGTACTGATTCGAAGGGCTACATGGCTCATTGCTCTCCCTGATGCCGATGCTCTGTATCAGCACCATTAATCTGTGATTTATGTATGTGAATATCAACTTGCTTAATTTTTCTGTGAGAACAGTGATCTCCTGTTCAATGACTCAGTACAAGAGAGAAATTACTTGATTGCCAATTGACTTTTCCAACATTCCTGAGCTCCAATTATATTCTTTATTTTGTACAACTCAGTAAAAAGTGATGGGTATAAAACAAGTATTGGTTAAGAACTATACAGGTTACGAATCAAATAAAAATTAAGAATTCGGTACCACCACAATGGATGACTTTCCTGAAAGAAAAGTTGTTGCACAGGCCAACGGCTTTACTTACATCAAACTGAATGCCCAGATAGTTCACTGTGATCTCTATACCTCGCGAGACTGGGTCAGTTTTACCAACACGATCAAAGACAATATTTATTGTTGCCTGTCATTTGAGTATGGTTGGTGGGGAGGTGGGGAAGAAAGGAAAACATAAATTAAACATCCAACACAAACCAAAAAATCCAGCGTGTAACACAATGAATTTAGTTTCAGTTATATCACAGCTGATCCAGGTTAACACATATTAATAACATTAAGACTATTCGATATTATTTCCAAAGCCAAATGAAAGCAAGATACATGCAGATAAAACAATGTATCAGTACACGAAAAGATGAAAACTAATTCATTAAACTTCTTACAGCTGCTGTTCTAGGCAGAATTTTTTTTTTAAAAAGAACAGAAATAGTTAATGTCAGAATTCACTCTGCAGTTTGAGAGGGAGAAGATAAAGTCAGATGTATCAGTATTACAGTGAAATAAAGGGAATTATAGAGGCATGAGAAAGGAGCAGGCCAAAGCATATTGGAAGAGGACACTGCCAGGAATGATGGCAGAACAGCAATGGCTGGAGTTTCTGGAGGCAATTCTGATGGCGCATGTTTGAACCATCCCAAAGATGAAGTAGTATTCTAAAGGGAGGATGAGGCAATCATTGCTGACAAGGAAGTCAAAGACAACATAAAAGCAAATGAGAGGGCATATGATAGAGCAAAAATTAATGAGAGGTTAGAGGATTGGGAAACTTTTAAAATCACCAGAAAGCAACTAAAAAGCTAAAAGGAGAATAAAAATGAAATTTGAAGGTAAATTGGCCAATAATATAAAAGAGGATAGCAAAAGTTTTTTCAATATATAAAGAGTAAAAGAGCGATGAGAGTGGATATTGGACCATTGGAAAACGACATTCAGAGGTAGTAATGGGTGACTAAGAAATTATGGATGAACTTAATAAGTACTTTACATCAAACTTCACTGTGGAAGACACGAGCAGTATGACAGAAATTCAAAATTCAGGAGCAGAAAGTAGTATTGTTGCTACTTCTAAGGAGAATGTGCTTCGGAGGCTGAGAGGTCTGAAGATAGATAAGCCACCTGGACCAGGGTTCTGAAAGAGGTAGCTGAAGAGATTATGGAGGCATTAGAAATGACCTTTCAAGAATCACTAGATTCTGGAATAATTCTGGAGGACTGAAAATTGCAAATGTCACTCCACTTCTTAATAAGGGAGGGAGGCAGAAGACAGGAAATTATTGATCAGTTAGCCTGACTTCAGTGTTTGACAAGATGGTAAGAGCCCATTGCAAAGATTGAGGTTTCGGGACACGTGATAGAATAGGCCAAAGTCAGCATGGTTTCCTTAAGGGAAAATCTTGCTTGACAAATCTGTTGGAATTCTTTGAAGAAAAACAGGCAGAAGAGACAAAGGAGAGTAAGCAGATGTTGTTTATTTGGATTTTCAGAAGGCCTGGAAAGGTGCCACATATGAAGCTGTTTAACAACATAAGAGCCCGTGGTATTACAGGAAACATACTAGCATGGACAGAAGATTAGTTGAATGGCAGGAGGCAAAGTCTAGGAATAAAGGGGGCCTTTCTCTGTTTGACTGCCAGTGACTGGTGGTGTTCTGCAGGGGTTGATGTCGGAACCGCTTCGTTTCATGGTATATGTCAATGATTTAGATGATGGAATTGATGGCTTTGTGGTCAAGTTTGCAGACAATATGAAGATAAGTTGAGGGGCAGGTAGTGTTGAGGAAGTAGCAGTCTGCAGAATAACGACAGATTGGAGAATGGCTAACAAGTGACAGATGAAATACGCTGTAAGGAAATGTTTGGCCATGCACTTTGTTAGAAGGAATAAAGGCATATATAGTTTTCTAAATGGGGAGAAAAATCAAAATTCAGAAAAGGGACAGATCCCTAAAGGTTAACTTGTAGATTGAGTCGGTGCTAAGGAAGGCAAACTCAATGTTAACACTCATTTTGAGAGGACTAGAAAATAAGAGCAAAGGTGTAATGCTGAGGCTTTACAGGGCAGTGGTCAGACTGAATTTGGAGTATTGTGAGCAGTTTTGGGCCCCTTATCTAAGAAAATATGTGCTGGCATTGGAGAGGGTGCAGGAGGTTGATGAGAATGATGCCCAGAATGAAAGGGTTAACATATGAGGATCATTTGATAGTTCTGTTTAGAAGAATGAGGGGTGAAACTCATTGAAATCTATTGAAAGGCCCAGATAGAGTCTCCTATGGTGGGGGAGTCTAGAATTGGGACACAGCCTCAGCATAGAGGAACATCCATTTAGAACAGAGATGAAGGGAATTTCTTTAGCTAGAGGGCAGTGAATCTGTGGAATTTATTGCTACGGACAACTGTGGAGGCCAAGTCTTTGAAGTGGAGGTTAGTAGCTTCTTGATTAGTCAGGGTGTCGAAGGTTACAGGGAGAAGGCAGGAAAATTGGGTTGAGAAGGATAATAAATCATCCATAATGAAATGTCGAAGCAAACATCATGGGCTGAGTGGTCTAATTCTGCTCCTATGTCTTATAGCCTTACGTTCTTATTTCAATTGATCTCCGGTTCCAAAAAGTATTTTGGGGGAGCTTCAGATACCCACTGCCATGTGTGATATATTCTGACATCACCTTGAACATCCAGACACTACTCCTTCTCTAGAAGTAGTAGTTCTCCTCTAGCCATTTTAAACGAAAAATCAAGTTAATTTCAGCCTGGAATGGGTTCATCATCATTTAATCTTTTGAAAAAGAGTTTCAGATTACATCCACTCTTTTTAAGAAACAAAAAAAGGAGTAGAAATTTACATTCTGTGTACACCAAAACTAATTGAAACAGGTGAAGGTCAAACCATTATGTAATAAATCAGTGGCAACACAAACAAAACAGCAGCAAAGTACATTTTTTTCCCCTCAGACTATTCTGTAGTTTGTTGTCTTAGTAAATGCTCCACTATAAGGACCCTTATCTAAAGGGAAAAGTCAAACAAGGTGCTTATAACCAGAAATTATTAAGGTCAAAGTCAGTAAACTGTCACAAAACAGGAACCATACATCAGTTAAGTCTCCTCTTAGCCTTCTCTGATCCAAAGAAAATAACCCCACTTTTCTTTGTAATGATGAAGATGAAGATTTTTTTTTAAAGATCAGCTTTATTTGTCACATGTACTTTGTAACAGGCAGCAAAATGCATTGCCTGCGTCAGATCAAATCAGCGAGGACTGCGCTAGGCAACCTGCAAATGTTGCCATGTTTCTGGTGCCAATATAGCATGCCCACAACTCACTAACCCTAACCTGGTAACACCTTCATAAATATGAGCAGGGCTGAAGGGCCTGTTTCTGTGTTGTATGACTTTATGAGGCTGAATTCCATCTACCCCTCTCTCTTGCATCAGGTGATTACCAGGTAATCAAGCATGTGGTCCTTGAGCTATGGTCTGTCAAATACTGTGTGTAGTTCTCACATAACCTAGATGCTATAATTAATGGTTTAACTAATAAAGGACTACTTCCTTTGTGTTTTCTGTGACCCGCTCCAGGGTTCTGAAGTTCTTCCACACCTTTCAGTACCACCTGCTACAATTCTGATGCCCACCTACTCCTACCCAAACATGTTACTTATCGGGATTCAATTCATCTGCTATTTCTGCCCAACTGACCAGGTCACTTGTGCTGCCCAGACTAAAGTTTGCTCTCCAGTGCCTGCTCATGGACAGATTTTTTTTAGTTATCTGCAGGCTCCTTTTATCATGCCCCATTATCGTTGTCTGATTTATATTGCAGAAAGCAAAGGACCAAGTATTGACTCTCATGTAGTCCCTCTAGCAATATTACACTTGTCACCAAAAAAAAGCATACTGTTACCTTTGGCCTCGCCACCAAGCAAATCTTGGCCATTCTCCCTTGGATTCCAAGGGATTTTACTTATTTGACCAGAATACCATTAGGTACATGGAACCTTGTCAAATACCTTGCTAAAATCCATGTAAGCTCTATCAAACACATGCCATCATTGACTCTCCCTGTTATCTCTTCTGAAAAATCAATCATTAGTCAGATATGACCTTCCCTTAACAAAGAAATGTTGATAGCTCCTAATTAACCCTTGCTTTTCTAACTGAAGATTTATTCTGTCCATTGGAATGGATTCCAGTAAGTTCATTACCCCCACCCTGGCCTCCAATTTTATGCCTTCCTCACCCATAAACAAATGAAGCAGGCGAATCTAAAACAAGTTGGGTTGGAAATTCAGATCAAATTTAAATGACAAAGTTCAGCTGAGATAAACTAATAGCAAGAGTTATACAAATCAATACGAATGTCACCTAGGTTTTGAGCCTGCTGCTCATAGCCAATACTGAAAGCATCTCCAACAATGCCAATCTGGCGCACTGCATTGCAGAAGTGTTATACTCACCATAAAGATTTTCCAGACACAGTATATAGAGAAAAAGTACCCCAAAAAATTAAAATATTTTCCTTGGAATGTTTTTGAATATTCAATTCTTTCCTGTAAAAGATAAACAGGACATGTATTTTCAGTACTGTTTCCGTGCTCCTGGTGAAGTGATGAATAGCAGAGTCAATTTAATTTCACCTTCAGGTTAGATTCACCATTCTCCCAATCCAGTTATTTTCCATTAATGTGCCACTTTGATGACCATGATCTACTGGTTGTGCTTGACTGCATCAAAGCTATTCAATTTACTGAGATTACACTGGGTCAAAGGCACGATGAGACAGGAAAGACAAGGCTCAAGAAAGTTGTGTTAAGGTTTTACAAAATCACTGGCTTAAATCTTGTGACCACTTTTGGTCACCTGGCTTTAGGAAGTATGCTAAGAATTTGGGAAGGGCTTAAGAATTTGGACGACTGGAACAGCTCCAATAATGAATGATTTCACTTCTTGGGAGAGACTGAAGATGGAGCAGTTTCCTTTAGAATAGTCAGTTCAGTTACAGGAGATTTTATAGGAATATTCAAGATAATAAAGCATTTTGAAAGGACGAATAATAGAAATGGACAGAACTTGCCTGTTTTATCCCCTTAGCCTCCACCCTCTGCTCAAATTCACTTGGATCATTATCATCATCCCTCTTCCTTTTCTGGATCTTTTTGTCTCCAACTCAGAAGAAGACATACTATCCACTATTATCTACTACAAATCTGAGGACTCCCATAGCTACCTAGACTACACCTCCTCCCACCTTGTCTCCAGTAAGGATGTCTTTCCTTTCAGTTTCTCTGTCTCTGCCACATTTGTTTTCAAAATATACCTTTGTTTTTCAGGAATTTTAGTTGATGGAACCCTCTCTTGCATTTCCTCCACTGCTCAGATGTCTGCTCCTGACCACCCTCTACCAAGCCAAAATAGAGATGAAGTTCCCTTATTCCTCACCATTCTCTGTATCAGTCTCCACATCCAGTACATACTTCACCATTCCTGCCAGTTGCAAATGGATCCCATCACCAGACATATCTTCTCTTCCCTCTCCACTTCACCTATTTTGCTTTCTGCAAGGGCCTCTCTCTGTGATTTGTTCATCTGCTCATCACCCCCACCCACCCCTCCTCACCTCCTGACAATATGCCCTGCAACCAGGTGTAACACCTGTTCTTACACCTTCTCCGTCACAATCATCCAGGGACCTAAACAACCCTTCCAAATGAGGCTGAGATTCACTTGAATCTTCTCCAACCTGGTCTTCTGCATTCATTGCTCCCAACATAGCTTCTCCAAAACCAACCACAGACTGGGCAGTTATTTTGCCAAACACCTTTGCTCTGTGCACAATGGCTCACTTGACCTTTCAGTTGGATGCTGCCTCAACCCCCTTCCCATTGCCACATTGAACTAGCTGCCCTTGCTTTCTCTGCTGTCACATGAAGCCAAACATAATCGAGAAGACCACCACCTTATGTTCCAGAGAAACACACTCAAAATGCCAGAGAAACTTAGCAGGTCAGGCAGCATCCATGGAGGAATGAACCGTTGATGCTTTGGGCTGAGACTGTTTATTCTTCTTCATAGATGCTGCCAAAAGGCAGTGCAGCACGGCAGCAGCAGCCTTTCAGACCTGGTGTTATTTTAATTTAATTTAATTTTCTAATTTCATTTTGAGACACAATTTTTGATTAGGGCACATGGATAACAGAGTGACCATCTACCATCGCCAGATACTGCAACAATACAGAGATCACCCGAAAACAAACCTTCACGAAGATCTGCTGGTTAAATTACTCGACCTTGGCTTGCTGAGGGGATCGGGCCTGCAGTCCTCAGAGTCGCCTGTTGCTAGTGGCCGGAGGTGGGGACGTTGTAAGCGGTGTGCGAGGAAGCAGAAGCGAGGCAAGCGGGCAGGGGACTGTGCCAGGCAGAAAGCAAACCCTAGCCAGCCGGCTCTCCCGTCCATTCTGCTCCCTGGACAATAAATTGGACTACATCCGACTCCAACGAAATACTCAGCAGGAGCACAGAGTCTGCTGTGCGTATATTTTCAGAGACGTGGCTCAATGATGGAGCCCCGGACACCGCCGTTCAGCTGGACGGGCTCGCCTTGTTTCAAGCGGACAGGGATGCAGCTCTTTCCCGTTAAGACTTGCAGTGGTGGCTTGTTTGTTTACATCAATACAGAATGGTGCAAAAATGGTTTCCAGATACTGCTCATTGTTAGTGGGGTTTGTGGCTGTTAGATGCAGACCATTTTGTTTACCATGGGAATTCACCACTGTCCTTACAATCGGGGTCTACATTCCTCGCAGTGCTAATGCTAAGGAGGCACTATGCGAACTGTATGGGGCTATTAGCGAACTCAGAACACACACCCTGATGGACTGTTTATTGTCGCCGGAGATTTTAACTACACAAACCTCAAGTAAGTGCTCCCCAAATTCCATCAGTATATGGACTTTGCAATGAGGGGGAAGAACTCATTGGACCTTGTTTACACAAACATCCCCGACACATACCAGGCGGAGCCCCGCCCCCACCTCACTTATTCAGACCACATTTCTATTATGCTAATCCCAGCAAACAGACCACTCGTCAGACACTCCAAACCAGTTCAGAAGCAGGTGAAAACCTGGCCAGCAGGAGCCATCTCTGCTCTTCAAGACTGCTTTAAGCACACTGACTTGCACATGTTCAGGGAAGCTGCAACTGATGGCGACTCTACCAACTTAGAGGAGTACATGGCATCAGTGACTGCACCAATGACCTTGGGGCTCAAATCCACATGTCCCTCAAGGTCTCTGCACAGGTTGACAGGGTAGTTAAGAAAGCCTATGGGTTGCTAGGCTTCATTAACAGGGGGACTGAGTTCAAGAGTAGAGAGGCTATGCTGCAACTCTACAAATGTCTGGTGAGACCGCACTTAGAGTACTGTGTTCAATTCTGATCACATTATATAGGAAGGATATGGAAGCTATGGAGAGGGTGCAGAGGAGATTTACCAGGATGTTGCCTGGTTTGGAGAACAAGTCATAAGAAGCAAGGTTAGCAGAGCTGGAACTTTTCTCTTTGGAGCGTAGAACAATGAGAGGAGACTTGATAGAGGTCTACAAGATTATGAGAGGCACAGATAGGGTGGATAGTCAGTACCAGTTTCCCAGGGCACCAATAGCAAACACCAGAGGGCATAGGTACAAAATTAAGGGAGGAAAGTTTAGGGGAGATATCAGGGATAAGTTTTTTTTTATACAGAGGGTTGTGAGTGCCTGGAATGACTTGCCAGGGATGGTGATGGAGGCTAAAACATTAGGGGTATTTAAGAGCCTCTTGGACAGGCACATGGATGAAAGAAAAATGGAGGGTTATGGGGTAGTGTGGGTTTAGTACTTTTCTTAAAAAAGGATTATGTGGGTCAGCACAACATGGAGGGCTGAAGGGCCTGTACTGTGCCGTAGTGTTCTACGGCTCCATGGATGTCATTGTGTCCAAGACCATCACTACATGCACTCACCAGAAGTCATGGATGACCGCGGAGGTGCGTGCGTTGCTGA
Organism: Hypanus sabinus; assembly: GCF_030144855.1. Taxonomy (NCBI): domain Eukaryota; kingdom Metazoa; phylum Chordata; class Chondrichthyes; order Myliobatiformes; family Dasyatidae; genus Hypanus; species Hypanus sabinus. The sequence goes on along the minus strand of NC_082710.1, from coordinate 145,961,663 downwards.
GGACCTGTGATTCTGCTTTCACAGCAGGCGACAAGACAGCCCTAACAACAGCAAAGGCCAAACTGTCCTGGGCCATCAGAGAGGCAAAGGGTGCACATGCCCAGTGAGTCCACAGCCATTTCCAGGACGGCGGCGACTTGCGACGCATGTGGAAGGGCATTCAGGACATCAACTACAGGACAACATCACCTGACTGTGCAGGTGATGCCTCCCTCTCAGGTGCGCTGAATAAGTTCTATGCCTGGTTTGAGGTGGAAAGTGACATGGCGGTGTGGAAGTCCACCCCTCCTACAAATGACCAGGTGCTGTGTCTCTCCGTGGCCGACGTGAGAAGAACCCTGTGAAGGGTCAACCCAGGGAAGGCTGCTGGACAAGACAGCATCCCTGGTAGAGTGCTCAGAGGATGTGCAGACCAGCTATGGGATGTTCTCACTGACATCTTCAACATCTCCTTGAGCAGCGCCATTGTTCCAACTTGCTTCAAGGCCGCCACCATCGTCCCCTTGCTGAAGAAGTCTTCAGTGTCCTGCCTAAATGACTACCGTCTTGTTGCACTTACATCCATCATCATGAAGTGTTTCAAGAGGCTCGTCATGAGGCATATCAAGACCCTGCTGCCCCTTCACTGGACCCCTGCAGTTTGCGTACCGTCCCAACCGCTCAACAGACGACGCCGTTGCCATCACCCTCCACCTGGCCTTAACCCACCTGGACAAAAAATACACACGTTTGAATGCTGTTCATAAACTTCAGTTCAGCATTCAACACAATCATCCCTCAGAAACTGATTGGAAAGCTGAGCCTACTGGGCCTGAACAACTCCTTCTGCAAGTGGATACCAGACTTCCTGACTGGGAGACCTCACAGGTAGCATCTACAACAGCATCACACTGAGCACGGGGGCCCCCCCAGGGCTGCGTGCTCAGTCCACTGTTGTTCACTCTGTTGACCCACAACTGTGCAGCAACACACAGCTCGAACCATATCATCAAGTTTGCCGATGACACGGCCGTGCTGGGTCTCATCAGCAAGAATGACAAGTCAGCATACAGAGAGGAGGTGCAGCTGCTAACAGACTGGTGCAGAGCCAACAACCTGTCTCTGAATGTGAACAAAACAAAAGAGATGGTTGTTGACTTCAGGAGGGCATGGAGCGACCACTCTCCCCTGAACATCGACAGCTCCTTGGTAGAGATAGTTAAGGGCAACAAATTTCTTGGTGGAGAAACTCACCTGTTACCTCAACACCAGCTCCATTGCAAAGAGAGCCCAACAGCATCTCTACTTTCTGTGAAGGCTGAGGAAAGTTCATCTCCCATCCCCCATCCTCATCACATTCTGCAGGGGTTGTATTGAGAGCATCCTGAGCAGCTGCATCACTGCTTGGTTTGGAAATTGCACCATCTCGGATCGCAAGACCCTTCAGCGGATAGTGAGGTCAGCTGAGAAGATCACTGGGGTCTCTCTTCCCACCATTACAGACATTTACACTACACACTGCATCCACAAAGCAAACAGCATTATGAAGGACCCCACGCACCCCTCATACAAACTCTTCTCCCTCCTGCCATCTGGGAAAAGGCACCAAAGCATCCGGGCTCTCATGACCAGACTATGTAACAGTTTCTTCCCCCAAGCCATCAGGCTCCTCAATACTCAGAGCCTGGACTGACACCAACTTACTGCCCTCTACTGTGCCTATTGTCTTGTTTATTACTTATTGTAATACCTGCACTGTTTTGTGAACTTTATGCAGTCCTGGGTAGGTCTGCAGTCTAGTGTAGTTTTTTTGTGTTGTTTTTACGTAGTTCAGTGTAGTTTTTGTACTGTTTCATGTAGCACCATGGTCCTGAAAAACGCTGTCTCGTTTTTACTGTGTATTGTACCAGCAGTTATGGACAAAATAACAATAAAAAGTGACTTGACTTTACTTGACCAGCTGAATTCCTCCAGCATTTTGTGTACAATGCTCTGGATTTCCAGCATCTACAAAATCTCTTCTGTTTACCTCATATACTACATGAGTAGTCTAAAATGCAATGGTTATGAACTCTGAATTTTCCACTTTCAGGTAATCTAGAAATCATCCCTCCCCCTTAATTTTTTTCCACTCACTTTAGGTCACTTTATGTCCTCTCTCCCTTTGGTCTCCTTATCACCCCCCCCCCGCCCCCCACCATATTCTCAGTAAGTTGCTATTCTCCATCAGTCCCATCTAACGGTCATCCCTCTCTCATCTGGTTGAACATCACCCCCAACCCTCTGCTCATCTTGCCCCAACTCACCTCATTCCACCTATCATCCACCGGTCTCTGCCTCACCCCCTCCTTCGCTTTATATTGGCTATATTCCCTCTACACTCTCAGTCCTCATGCAGGATCTCAACCCAAACTGCCAACCACTCCTTAGACTCCACAATGGTGTTCTGACTTTCTAATTTCCTCCAGCAGTATTTTTGATTATGACACTTGCCGAAGTTGTGATTGCAGGTCTGACAGGATGTCAGAAGCTGTTTTCAAATTGGAATCGAGTAACTAATTGAACAATTAAAACCAAGGGCTATGAGGAAAGAGCAGATGGAGGGAACTAACTGGATAATTCTTCCAACAATTTGGAGGAGGTACTGAGCAATATCTATTAACAACAGCTTTTGTAAAAATGAGTATGTAGCATTTATAACACCTTAAAATACATAACCTTTTCAGCAAAAAGAATGTCTTATAAATGTTTAGTTGACAAAGTCAAGCCAATACTCTGCATACTCTGGAAATGGAGGGCAAAAGGTCAACTTAATCACTACCTTTGTTGCATGAAGATCAACTGTTTCAAGAAATAAATGTCGGCTCAATTCTTCCAGAGCATCTACTTCCTGCTGAATATGTGAGAGATCTGAGCAACAGTGTTAAAGAATAGAGCAAATTGGTTAAATGCACACACTGACTTGCAAATCTTAATAGCTGGTGGACTAATAAATGTCATGTGAAGGTGAATATTGGAAGTATCCATAATTTTTGAACATGATTATCAAGAAATCGTTAGTTATTTATATTTGAAAGTTCCTAAAGAGCTATTGGGTGTGCTTCAAGCCTCCAAAAGCACAAAAATTATATAAAAGAACTGAACTAAGTGCAAAATAGAAGGCTTACAATGATGGCATGAGATAGCGTCATAGAAAAATACAGCACAGAAACAGGCCCTTTGGCCCATCTAATTTGTGTTGAACCACTTAAACTGCAGACTCCCATCAGGACTATAACCCTCCATATCCCTATCATCCATGGACTTTATCTATCCAAACTCCTCTTTAAATTGAAATCAAGTTCACATGGCACCTTGTGCTGGCATCTCATTTCACACTCTCACAACCCTGAGTGAAGAAGTTTCCCCTCATGTTCCCCTTATCCTTTTCACCCTTAACCCATGACTTCTACTTGCAGTCCCACACATCCTCAGTAGAAAAAGCCTTTGAGATTATTTCAGATCCTATCTTTCCCACCCACCTGGCTTCACCTATCACCTTCTTGCTATCCTCTTTCCCCTCCCTCCACCTTTTTGTTCTGGCATCTTCTTCCTTCCTTTCCAGTTCTGAAGAAGGGCCTCAGTCTGAAAAGTTGACTGTTTATTCATTTCAACTCCTCTACCCGGAAAGAGGGAGGATTTGCAATCTCTCGCTTGAGGGGTAGTTCTTAAGGGGAAGCACATGATGGAAAAAGGAATAGAAGGATAATGATGATATAGTTGGATGGAGGAGGATTTGAGGAGGTTAAAGTTAAGCTTAAGGTCCAGTACTTATCTGCTTGCTTCTTCACTATAACCTCTGCAATATTCCATATACAGTAGATTCCAGTTATTGGGCATTGGTTCATCAAGACAGCTGCTTATTTGGGACAACTCATAAAAACTATTCGAGAAAGCAGCTGAGATTCCTTTCATTTTTTGGGATATTATGCCGCTTAATTGGGGCAGGGGACCGTTGCCGAACAGTTGCTAACAGATGCACGTCCTTATGTGGCTATTACACATTACACTGTGCTTAAAATGAACCAGTTTTTAAACAGCATCAGTTGTGTATGCTTGTGTTCAAAAAGTAGTGAATTTGTCACTGACAGTTGGTGAAAACAAGCAGTACAACAATTCAGAACAGTTTTGCTCACGGTCATTTCAGCATTCAGGTCTGGCTATGCCAGAAACAGCTGGGAATGAAAAGGAAATTGTTTCACTACTTCAATGAGTAAGGAACTACGAAGAATTTGAATGTATTGACAATCATCTTGATTGCTACAATGAAAATGAAGATTTGGAGAATGCAATTGTTGAAAGCATTGTATGAAGGCAGTCCATTATCTGCAATTACTTTGTTCAAAAGAACGCAGCTGTGAATTGTCTGTCGATAACTCTTAGGAACTAATACAGTCTTATAGTTCTGTAGCAGTATTGATAGTGTTATAACTTGTTTTGTATTTCATTTAAATATATAATTTGTTACTCAGTTAAATGGTGGTTTGTCTTCTCTATACCTTTTTAACTATTTCCATGAAACTGCAGCTAACTGGGGCAGCTGCTTAATTGGGCAAAAATGTACTGAACCCAATGTATCTCAATTAAATGGAATCCACTGACATTTAAAAAAAAACACTGCTTAGAGTAACAAGGTCCATCTCCATTTGGAAGGAGAATAAATTTCATGCTATTTAGTTGACATAAAAGGATATTTTCACCATTGGAAGATGATGATGTCACACTTTTGATCATTCCCCAAAAGCCTGCAGGCTTATTCAGTACTTCTCCACGCTGGTACATCATTCTCCTGGTCATAGCAATTCTAACAGGGAGGGAAACAAAAAAATAAGAGGTTGGATGTCTTATACCAGCTAGCTATGACACAATGCATTTCCAAACAGTGAAGGCAAATCCAGAACTTACAGAACAGGCAGCAAGGGAAAAGACTGGTCAAACCAAATCAGAACAGGTGACTCAGTGTGACTCGAAATATTCAGTATACCATCTTGAGCACAGAGAGCAGGATATGGGAGGGGGAAGAGCTAGAACAGTGAGTCAGCGGAAATGCTGAGAAGTCAAATGTTTTGATATAAATACAGTATATAAATAGCATCATATTTACTGTTTCTTTCTAGAGAATGGTTAGAATCGGTAGATAGTTAGAACTAATGAGTTGGCTGTGGTTATCATTATCTGTTGGTCAATAAAGCTCAATATTAACAACCTAAACATCAAAGGGCCAGTAAAAAGATGCTGGAGGCAGCAATTGTAGAGAGAAGTGGACATTCTGAAAGGTCCTACCCTGAAATGTTCACTGTCTATTTCCCTCCACAATGAACTACTGAGTTCCTACAGCATGGTTGTTCGTTGCTGCAGTTTCCAATATCTGTAGTCTCCGGTGTAACCATCACCTGCACATCCTGGAACTAATAGACTCCCCTTAAGGTCAATTCAGTTGAGTTTCTGATCAGTGGGATGTTGGAGCTACTGAACGTCAAGGACAAGTGATTAGATTCTGGAGTTTTGGAGATGGGCATTACCTGGTCCTTTTGTGGCATGAATGTTACTTGCCACTTATCACTCCATGCCTGAATGGTATCTTGCTGCATAAAGTTGTGAACGACTTCCTTCACAAAGGAGTTGCGAATAAGAACTCCTATTGTGTTTGAACACAATGTAAACATCAGCAAATATTACAGTTGGCCCTCCTTATCCATGGGGATTGGTTCCGCGACCTCCCACGGATACCAAAAAACGCTGATGCACAAGTCGGTGGACGTTAGGACCTGGTGGAGCTCCTGAGCTTACTTAAACTGTCTCAGTGCGGTGGATTTTAGGACCTGGTGGAGCTCGAGACCCGCCGCCCGCAATGTTTCTGTTCCAGAAAACGATCATGATTGAAAATAAAGTGGAAATAATAAAGTGATCGGAAAGAGATGAAACGCGAATGGTCATCGGAAAAGAGTTAGGCTACAGTCGGGATAAAGTGAGAATAATGAAGCATGTGAAGGCCCTGCCCCAATGAAAGCTACAATTATTACTAAGCAATGCAGTGGTTTAATTATTGAAATACATGTGTTTCTTAAGTGTTTTATATACATAGAATGGAAAAATATGTACTATACACTAAGACAAACATTTGACTAGCTGACGCTAAATAATACTGGATGTACCTGTTCTGACTTAGAGAACTTCCATTTTTTTTTGATTCCCGATCTGCGTTAACCTATGCACCTTCTCCCGTATACCTTAAATCATCTCTGATGATGATGATGACGACAACGTCGATTCAGGCCTGAGAGGCCAGCATCAGGCATTTTCACGCCCTACAAGGCGCGGTACGAAGGACTATGTGGCGCACCACTCCTCACACAGATGTTTCACAGTATTTTTCTTTATTTTACAAGGTTGAGTTGCGAGCTCAACACTCAACCCAGCATGGATGGAAAGCGTACACAGGAATGGCCCCGACTGGATTTGAACCCGGGAACCTCCATTCCAGAGTCCGGCGCTGATGTCACTGCGCCACCAGCCAACCTAAATCATCTCTAGATTACTTATAATACCTAATACAATGTAAATGCTATGTAAATAGTTGTTATTCTGTATTTTTTAGAGAATAATAACAAGAAAAAAAAGTCTGTACATGCTCAAACAACAAGTGCTGGAGAGAGAACTTCCGGATTTTCCAAATCCATGATTGGTTGAATCCGCGCATGCGGAACCCGTGGATGAGGAGGGCCGACTGTACCTGACTTAATCATCTTGCTGACTGTAGAGCCTTTCTGTTACCTATACTCCAAGAGTATTTTGTTAGGTGTGATGTGCTCTGGGATGTCCTGATGTAGCAAAAGGTGCTAAAGGACTATGAGTCCTTCCTTTGCCCTTTCCATTTTTGATAAGCAGCCTTTGTCTCTCTCTCTGAATTGCTGTCTACTACCTGCCACGACCTGCTGTCAACTTGAGTTTCAATTGGATTTTCGTATATAAGAAAAGTAATATGATATGCAAATATAAGCTCCCACTAGAAAGACTATTTATAGATCTGTCAATTAATCATTATAAGATCTTATAATTAACTTCTTCACCAATTAATGCATTGTTTTAACACCTTAATTGTGTATATTAATGGGAAAGAAATTTACCAGGCCTTTCAAAAGGATTAATCAAGTACCTTCAATGTGTTCCACACTCAGCCTGACAATCAGCCAAGATTAACTAAATGACATACAATGCAGGGCAAAGAGGCTGCTGCTTCTTATGTCCTGACAGGTGGAGTACGTCAAATCACACTATGCAGATTTGTAACAAGAAGTGACGGAGGAAAGGTTAGGGATGTGGGCAGAAGCGGAAATTTCAGTGAAAAGAATTTCCCCTGACAATTAGACCACCTAAGTCAGACTGAGTTATCCCCTTAAATTAAATAATTGAATCAATCCTTTTAGCACTGATTCCCACAAGCTGTAATACTTACAAGAAGGACACATCTTTCTGCTTGGTATTTCACAACCTCAAAATCACCCAAAACATTTTACAGTCAAGTAAACTGTGGTCAGTAGCCAACTTGTGTATAAGGAGCTGTATTACAGTTCTATGAAATAGTGACACCGGATCTTCAACCTCATGTAAGAAAGTAGGTGGAGACACAGTTTAAAATAATATCCAAAAGGCAAAAATCCACTGCATTGGAGCGTTGGACTGAATTTTTGAACTTAATTCTCTGACACAGGATTTGAACCCACGACATCTGACTCAGAAGTGAAAGTGTTACCAAGGCTTACACCAACCTACTTAATTCAAAACTTTTTGAGAAATTCCATCCTTTAACTTCAAAAAATGAAACAATAGAGTGGAATTCACATAGATACTTAAAAGACTCATTGATGTCAGCAACGAGCAATTTTCAACAACTTAACCATAACCTTTCAACCTTATCAAGATTCAGCATTCAAATTAACAGATGCAGATTCCAATTTTTCCCCATTACTGTCTTGTGCTCATCTATTTGTTTTCTGTAACATTTTTTGAACACTGATAGAATATAAAAATCTACAGCACATTACAAGCTCTTCGGCCCACAATGTTGTGTTGCCTATGTAACCTAGTCTAGAAACTGCCTAAGAATTTCCCTATCTCACAGCTCTCTAATTTCTAAGCTCCATGTACCTATCTAAGAGTCTCTTCAAAGGCCCTAATGTATCCGCCTCTACCACCTTCACTGGCGGTGCATTCTATGCACCCACCACTTTGTGTGAAAAACGTACCTCTGACATCCCCCTGTACCTACTTCCAAGCACCTTAAAACTATGGCCCCCTCATGTTAGTCATTTCAGCCCCGGGAAAAAGCCTCTGGCTATCCACACGTTCAATGCCTCTCATCATCTTATACACCTCTATCAGCTCACCTCTCCTCCACTGTTGCTCCAAGAAGAAAAGGCCAAGTTCACTCAACCTATTCTCATAAGGCATGCTCTCCAATCCAGGCATCATTCCCGTAAATCCACCCTGCGCTCTTTTTATAGTATCCGCATCCTTCCTGTAGTGAGATGACCAGAACTAAACACAGTACTCTAAGTGGGATTTAACTACTGTCTTATAAGCTTTAATACTATTCAATATCTTTAGTTACACTAACCTATTACACCTTTGATCTTCCAAGACTGGAAAATTCCAGTGGCCAGTCAGCTGGAAATAAATCATGCCTTGCATTGTGCTATCTATGAAATACTGCAGGGAATCTCCTACAGAGACAAGATCCTTCCAAAGTAAAACTATCTACTGTATTTGTTATGGAATTAAAATAAATAAACACATTTTAACATCATGTCCTTCCAAAATTTGACAAAATGGAACAATGGAAGGCTGAGGAAAGTCCTTCTCCCACCCCCCATCCTCATCACATTCCACAGGGGTTGTATTGAGAGCATCCTGAGCAGCTGCATTACTGCCTGGTTCGGAAATTGCACCATCTCGGATCGCAAGACCCTGCAGCGGATAGTGAGGTCAGCTGAGAAGATCATTGGGGTCTCTCTTCCTGCCATCACGGACATTTACACTACACCCTGCATCTGCAAAGGAAACAGCATTATGAAGGACCCCAAGCACCCCTCATACAACCTCTTCTCCCTCCTGCCGTCTGGGAAAAGGCTCCGAAGCATTCAGGCTCTCACGACCGGACTTTGTAACAGTTTCTTCCCCCAAGCTATCAGACTCCTCAATACCCAAAGCCTAGACTGACACCTTGCCCTATTGTCCTGTTTATTATTTATTGTAATGCTGGCACTGCTTTTGTGCACTTTATGCAGTCCACTGTAGGTATGTAGTCTAGTGTAGCTTTCTGTGTTGTTTTTTTTATTACGTAGTTCAGTCTAGTTTTTTGTACTGTGTCATGTAGCACCATGGTCCCGAAAAACTTTGTCTCATTTTTACTATGTGCTGTACCAGCAGATATAGTCGAAATGACAATAAAAGTTGACTTGACTTGACTTGAAATTGCCAATCCCTTTACAGGACAGAAGTTCAAGGGGATTTTTAACATAGATACTCAAAATCACCAATACATCTGGTGGATATAAGTTACAGCTGTTTCTATTGGTGGGGAAAGTCAGTAACCAGAGAGTATATACTTAGAGTAACTACCAGCAAAATAACCAATGGGAAGAATAGGATTTCTGGTTTCTAAATACACCAAGATCTTGTGATTTGGGAAATAGTGTATGAAAGAACAGTGGAAACAGATTCAATGGGAATTTTCAAAAGGAGAACAAAAAACACACTGCTGGAGGGATTCAGCAGGTCAAGCAGCATCTGTGGGGAGGCGGGAAAAGAATTGATTTTTCAGATTCAGCAGCTTCTGTGGAGGGGAAAAGAATTGCTGAGTTTTCAGGGTTGCATCAGTCCTTCCCTCCACAGATGCTGCTGGACCCAGAGTTCCTTCAGCAGATTGTTTTCTGTTCCAGATTCTACCATCTCTAGTTTCCTGTATTTCTATAAATACCTAAAATAAAACAGCTTAGACTCTGAATAAGGAACTAGACAGTGTGCCTACACTAGGACTCTACTTAATGCAAGTACTGATTTGTCACAGAACCTTTAGTTTTGTAATCCCAACACTCAAAGGCACATAACTCCTACACCCTGACACAGTGATGCCAGGATAACAGCCTCTCCCTCAATGTCCAAAAATCAAAAGAGCTGTTTGTGGATTATAGGAGGAATGGAGACAGGCTCAGCCCAATCAACATTAATGGGTCTGCAGTTGAGAAGGTGATTAGTTTCAGTTCCTCGGTATACACAGCACCGATGATCTCACCTGAACTGTACACACTGGCTTTGTGGCAAAAAAGCACAACTGCGTTTCTTCCACTCATGACACTGAAGAAGTTCAGCATGAGTCCCCAAATCCTCAAGACCTTTTACACAGGCACCACTGACCATCCTGACTGGGTCTATCACTGCCTGATACGGGAACTGCCCCAACCTTGATTGCTGGGCACTGTAGAAAGTGGTACGGACAGCCAGCACATCTGTGGATGTGAACGTCCCTCCATTGAGGAGATTTACAGCAGTAGATGTGTAAAGATGGCCTGGAACATTATCGGGGACACTAGCAACCCCAACCATAAACTGCTTCTGTCTGGCAAACGCTGTCTGGCAACATTAAAGCCAGGACCAAAAGCCTATGGGACATCTTCTTCCTACAAAGGATGTTGGGGTTGAATTGAACATGGGTTGCTGACGATGGAATTGAACAGGGGTTGCTGACAGTGGAATTGAATATGGGTTGATGACGGTGGAATTGAACACGGGTTGCTGACAATGGAATTGAACACCAGTTGCCTGATGGTACGTTTGAATACGGTTTGCTGTTGTTGGAATTGAACACAGGTCTGTACATTGTCTGTACATTGCGACAGAGTCATAACGCAAAGATCTTTACTCCCTTATGTTGTGGGACGAATGTAAGATTTAAATAAATTCAATTCACTTTAAAATCAAGTTGCCTGTTCATGCTGTGTGCTGCTGTGCCTGGAACTGGCAGTGGGAGTACTGAAGAGAATGGGCCACATGGCTGTAGTGGGGATTGTTAACACCATCTACACGTTTGGGAGACAACCAGAACTCACCCCGTGGATGTGAAGGAAAATGCTGTCTTTCACTCTCATTTTTTTTGGCTGCACAGCTATCTCTAGTCCAAAGATTTCTCTATGACAAGAAGCTCAAACACGCACCCTGACCCACTCAAAGCCAATCCCCACAAACAAGGTTTGTACATTGCCTCAAACACTCCCTGCATATGAGTTGCAGTGCAATGACACAAATTTAACCTTTTCACTGCTGCAGGAGAGCCCTCAAACAGGTTCCTGGTAAAAACATTGCTGTGAGTAACACAATAGTATGTGAACATTGCATTAATTCTACTAACACTCCCATACATGTGAATGCATTCTCCATGCTCAACAGGTACCAGTGTAATTGGACAAACTCAGCACTAGGACCATGGTCTGGATGATCTCTTGCTATTCTGCGCAGTTCTATGATGAGTCCTCATTAATTTGTTGATCTTAATTGGGACACCTTTATGCAGTTCATGGCATGATTTAAATTAATGAAAGCCTCTTCTTAAACTAAATGCATATTTATTTAAAACAGAACATTGGCAGAACTCAGTGGGGCAGCTGCATCTCAAAAGGTGCAGACTGACATTTTGGGTTGAGACCATGCATTAGGACTTTATTCTTGCTTACCGAATAAGACCAGGGAAGTTAGAACTGCATTTCACTTACTGTAAGGTGCAAAATGTGAAATATTTTCCAAATCACCTTGAAAAGCCGCAGTACTTTAGGTGGGTCCAACTCTTCAACTATGAAACTGAAAGCTTCAGCTTATGGCAAAAGAGACTATTTGTTTTCAGTCACTACCTCACATTTTCCCTGCTATTGGCAATTAAATTTCTTGTTGGAATTCAATTTTCCACCCTCTTTCTAAAGTGTTTACAGTTTCTGCAATATAATTTGATGAGAATATTTACTGCAGTCATCCCTGGTGCCACGAAACAATGCAAGCTAATGTAGGTCACAGACCTGACATGCCAAGTAGCTTAAAAACCACAATGATATCAGAACGAAGATTTTCTGCAAACCACAAGATGCATAAGAAAAGGTGAAAAGCTTTCAGACTCTAGTTGCACTGCAGTTAAACCACATCCGCCAAAAACTCTATTGTCCTATAACAATATTATGTGTATTAGCAAGAATATCATTGGGAATTGAGCAGATAGAACAAATGTGAGGCAGTCTCCCATGTGCACAGTAAGTCCCATATTAAAAGAAAACATTGATATATCTTTGTGCAACCTTTTTTAAGAAAAGGAAACTGAAAATACGACCACAAAATGCACTCACATAGTGTGAAATTTTCAAAGAATAGGAAGTTCATCTCAGTCAGCCAATATTTATCCTTCAATCATGAGGTCATATTGCTATTAATGGAACCTTGCAAAACACACAGCTGTTTCTTATGTTATTACATTGACTTCACTTACTGGAATTTCTTGAGAGTTCTGAAGACCCAAGGCCAGGAAAGGTACAACATAAATGGAAGTTACTGATTTGCTAATCAGGTTGGATACTGTAGCTGAGTACATGTATTAGCCTAGGATGCACAGCTTAATGAAGCCCTGGAAAGGCTCAAGACAGACAGACAGACATACTTTATTGATCCTGAGGGAAATTGGGTTTCGTTACAGTCGCACCAATTCAAGAATAGTGCAGAAATATAGCAATATAAAACCATAAATAAATAATAATAAGTAAATAATGTCAAGTGGAAATAAGTCCAGGACCAGCCTATTGGCTCAGGGTGTCTGACACTTGTAAAATTTGATGGTCACAGACAGGAATGACTTCCTATGACGCTCAGTGTTACATCTCGGTGGAATGAGTCTCTGGCTGAACGTACTCCTGTGCCTAACCAGTACATTATGGAGTGGATGGGAGACATTGTCCAAGATGGCATGCAACTTGGACAGCATTCTCTTTTCAGACAACACCGTCAGAGAGTCCAGTTCCACCCCCACAACATCACTGGCCTTACAAATGAGTTTGTTGATTCTGTTGGTGTCTCCTACCCTCAGCCTGCTGCCCCAGCACACAACAGCAAACATGATAGCACTGGCCACCAGAGACTCGTAGAACATCCTCAGCACCATCCGGCATACGTTAAAGGACCTCAGTCTCCTCAGGAAATAGAGACGGCTCTGACCCTTCTCAAGCAAGTAATACTGATTGTTATTCACATTTTAAGACTAATATCCTTCAGGAAAGAGACGAATGTTTGAAGGATGTACTGGGTTTGTAATTAGTGGAATTCCGCAGGGATCTGTGCTGAGACTTCTGCTGTTTGTAATGTATATAAATGACCTGGATGAAAATGTAGATGGGTGGCTTAGTAAATTTGCAGATAGTACCAAGATTGGTGGAGTAGTGGCTAGTGTTGAAGACTGGCAAATAGCAGATTGGGTTTAATCCTGGTAAATGTGAGGTGTTGCAGCTCGGTAGGACAAATGCAAGGAGACAGTATACTGTTAAGGACAAGGTACTTAACAGTGCTTCACGCACAACAAGCTGGAGGAACTCAGCAGGTCGGGCGGCATCCGTGGAAACAAGCAGTCAATGTTTCGGGCCCAGACCCTTCGTCAGGACTGAAGAGGGAGGAGGCAGGGGCCCTATAAAGAAGGTGGGGGGAGGGTGGGAAGGAGAAGGCTGGAGGGTGTCAGGTTAAAAACCAATCAGTGGAAAGATCAAGGGGTGGGGGAGGGGATAGGCAGGAAAGGTGATGGAGGAATGTAAGGTGAAAGTACTGTGTAGTGGAAGAAGGCAGAATCATGAGAGAGGTGATAGGCAGCTGGAGGAGGAGGCAGAGTGAAACTGGGATGGGGAAGGGAGAGGGAGGGAATTACCGGAAGTTGGAAAATTCAATGTTAATGCCAAGGGGTTGGAGACTACCCAGACGGCATATGAGATGTTGCTCCTCCAACCCGAGTTTGGCCTCATCATGGCAGTAGAGGAGGCCATGTATGGCCATATCCTAATGGGACTGTGAAACAGAGTTGAAGTGGGTGGCAACTGGGAGATCCTGTCTGTTGTGGTGGACAAAGCAGAGGTGCTCGATGAAGCGGTCCCTCAATCTGCGTCGGGTCTCACCGATGTAGAGAAGGCTGCACCAGGAGCACCGGATGCACTAAAGGACCCCAACAGACTCACAAGTGAAGTGTTTCCTCACCTGGGAGGACTGTTTGGGGTCCTGAAGAGAGGTGGTGTAGGGACAGGTGTAGACTTAACAGTGCTGCTTAGTAGACAGATCTTGGGATCCAAGTTCATAGCTCCTTGAAAGTGGCTATGGAGATCGAAAAGATAGTTAAGAAGGCTCATGGAATGTTTACTTTTATTAGTCGAGGCATTGAGTTCAAGTCAGGAGGTTATGTTGCAATTTTATAGAACTCTGGTCAGGCCACATCTGGAATATTGCGTACAGTTCTGGTCACCCCACTATAGGAAGGATGTTGAAGCTTTGGAGATGGTGCAGAAGAGGTTAACCAGGATGCTGCCTGGTTTAGAGGGTACGTGTTATCATGAAGGGCTGGATAAACTTAGGTTGTTTACTCTGGAGCGTCGGAGACCGAGGAGAAATCGAATAGAGGTTTACAAGATTTCAGAGAGGCACAGATAGAGTGGACAGAGAGCAGCTGTTTCCCAGGGTTGAAATGTCTAAATACCAGAAGGCATGCATTGAAGGTGAGAGGGGGAAGGTTCAAGAGCAATGTGAAGGGTAATTTTTTTTTTTACTCACAGAATGGTGGATGCCTGGAATTCGCTGCCTTGCATGGTGACAGAGGAAAACTTCAGACTTTTGGATAGGCACATGGATGGATATGGAAGATGGAGGGATATGGACGTGGTGTGGATAGGAGGGATTAGTGTTTGTGCATGACTTTGATTTGCTTTTTAGCTGGTTCAGTACCACATTGTGGGCTGAATGATCAGTTCCTGTGCTGTACTCTTCTATGTTCTATGAATTCCCTCCAGAATGTAAATGCAGGATTAAACCTCATTTATTAATTAGTTTACACAAAGAGCTTTTACCTCTCCAACATCCCTGTTACTATCTCTGGATCATTTTTATTCTGAATGTTGTTGTTTCTGAGCCTGCAGTTCTTTACTCCATTTTCATGTGCCTCCCTTCCATGCAGTTATGGAAAGGAACAGCTGTTTCAAAAGTGGGCTTATTGCTAGCCCATGAAATTTCCAGTACGTTCTGACTCAACGAGCTGCACCATCCAGCAACCCACCCTATTTAACCCCAGCCTATTCTCAGGACAACTTACAATGACCAATTAACCTGCTAATCCGTACATTTTTGGAATGTCGAAGGAAACCGGAGCACCCAGGGGAAACCTGATTTCCCTCGGGATCAATAAAGTATGTCTGTCTGTCTGTCTGTCATGGGAAGGACGTAGGAACTTTTTACAGATGGCGTCAGAATTTAAGTCTGAACTCCGATGCCCTGAGCTGTAATGGCATTGTGCTAATCGCTACACTACCCTGGTTCCCTGGTAGTTTATTGCCACATACTTATCTACCTCAAATTCACTGACAAGACAGGTGAAAAAACTGCACCATGTTTACTGTACATTTTTAGTTATACAGGCAGTCCCCAGGTTACAAACGAGTTCTGTTCCTGAGTCCGTTTTTAAGTCGGATTTGTACTTAAGTTGGAACAGGTACATCTGGTATTATTTAGCGTCAGTTAGTCAAACATTTGTCTTGGTATACAGTATATATTTTACCTTTCTATGCATATAAAACACTTAAGAAACCTATGTATTTCAATAATTAAACCACTGCGTTGCTTAGTAATAATTGTAGCTTTCATCGGGGGAGGGCCTTTCACATGCTCCATTACTTTCACTTTATCCTTTACCTGTATCCTTTAAAAGTTGTTCCGATCATTGACCGACTGTAGTCTAAAGCTTTTCCAATGACCGATGGTGTTTCACCTCTTTCCAGTCGCTTTATTATTTCCACTTTATTTTCAATCGCAATCGTTTTCCGTCAATGGAACAGAAAACTGCGTATTTTATGTTCTCTCGCTGAGCAGCAGTGAACCGACTGATTGGTCTATCAGAGTTCTCTTTAGGAACGAGTTGACTTGATCAGCATTTCTGATCTGGCTGTTGTTCATGATCGCACTTAACAGTAGCAGCTGTGGGCGGCAGGTCGCTCCAAGTCCTAAAGTCCACCCGCACTGAGACAGGTTAAATGAGACAAGTGGCGGTGCTGACTGGACAGGGGTGAATCTTGCTAAGAGCTATTTAAGCCAAATACCAAGTTACACACTCAACACAGTGTTAACAGCAACGACTTAAAATGGCAGACGGCATCGTAGTCTGACTTAAAATGGCGGACGGCGTTCTCCTCCCTCCGTTTGTAAGTACGAATTGTCCTAAGTCGGATGTTTGTAACTTGGGGACGGCCTGTATTATAACTACTTGTAACAATAACACCCATTTGACAAACTATTCAGGTCCTTCAATAGGAATGCCATCAGATAACATTTAACGCTAAGCCATATATAAGAAAAGGTGAGCAAAACTTGGGCCAAAAGTTTCAGTCTTATTGAGCTCCAGGAAATGCGGGAGGTAGAGGTTTGGGGTGGAAATTCCAAAACTTTGGACCAGTTAGCAGATTCGAACTTGTTAGAATATATACCTGTGCTCCTTCAGGTAGCATCTGTTTTAAATTTTTCATTGTGTTCAGATGCTTCCATGATTCCTGTTTCTTAATCTCCTCAAAGTTCAAAGTGAAGTTTATTATTAGAGTACATACATAACACCACATATAACCCTGAGATTCCTTTCTTGTGGGCATACTTAGCAAATCTATAGACATCAGGTATCTGTATCTGTAAACAAACTGCAAATACAGATATAAACAAATAGTAATAATGACAAGATAAAAGAGTCCTTAAATGAATGTAGTTATCTCTTTATTTTCAAGAGCCAGATAGTTGAGGGGTAGTAACTGTTCTTGAACCTGGTGGTGTGAGTGCCGAGGCACTAGTATCTTCTACCTGATGACATCAGCGAGAAAACAGCATGGCCTGGGTGGTAGGATCTTTGATGATGGATGCTACTTTTCTATGGCAATGTTTCATGTAGACATGAAGGGAGGGTTTTACCCATGATGTACTGGGCCAAATCCACCAACTTTTGTAGGATTTACCTCCCAAAGGCATTGGTGTTCCCATGCCAGGCCATAATGCAGCCAGCCAGCACTTTCCACCACACATCTATAGAAGTTTGCAAAGGTTTTTTTTAATGTTGTGCCAAATTTCTGCAGACTCCTGAGGAAGTAGAGGAGCTGTTTTGCTTTCTTCGCAATTATATTTATATGACAGGCTCCTCCAGGTCTAACCCAGCAAAATTCTAAGCTCTTCCCAATATGATTTCTTTAGACCATTGATTTTAATTGATCCGTATTTGGTGTCTCTTCCTTCAGCTACCTGGGTGCTAAGCTCTGGAATTCCTTCGCTTAACCCAGCCTTTCTCAACCATTTTGCCCCGAAGGAACCCTTCAAATAACTTTCGGGTCTTGGGAAACCCCTGCATAAATATTACTATATCAACAGCTCATGGTACATTAGTGTGATCAGTAAGTTGCAGATATAATAATCTGAAAATAATTGTCAAAGCTTTTTGAGAAGAGGATTAATTTTTAGCCAACCTTTCTTGAAAAAAAACAGGTAGTTAAGCTTAACTTACCATTTTTGAAATTAATCTCTTTCCTTCCCTTTCATAAATTTTAAAAGCTCATAAGGCAAACATAATAAATTTATGTTAAATAACTGGCTTAAGCTACAATGGGATTTAATTTTTTAAAAGTTAGGCTCTGTAGATTTAATTTAAATAAAGGATGTAAATTAATTTTAATTAATGCTGTTTACAATATGAAAATTTATTGACAATGTTGAATAGAAAATTACTTAAAAACATACACCAAAGCAATATGAATAAAAATAAAGCCTAAGATACAATTTTATACAAGACTTTGGAAAAACATTTTCTTACTAAGTGACATAATCAGGCTCAAATATAGGCCTAGCATGTGAAACCTGAGCTTGTAGTTTGCCACAGACTAGGCACAGTGGAATAGGATAACTTGGATCACCAGTCCATGTAAAACACATTGATAAGCAGCTTTCATTGGAAAGCCAGACTTATTTTGTGTCTGTTGCTCCACTACTGCAGTGAAATGACTCAGAAGATTGTAATTCTTCATCATTAACTTCATCAGAATTGTCCACAGGCCTAGGGCTAAGATCATTTTCTTCCATCTCACACCTCCTCTTCAAAAATCACCACATTGGAACATCTTTAGAATGAAAATGTCTCTCCAATTTTCTACTACACCAGCAGTTTGTTTGCTTGTATAAGTTAGTTGGCAGCGCGTATAGGAAGTAGGAGGTAATCTTGGAGGGAAAGATTGGCATCACAGCCCAATTTGGGTGAGTCCATTCAATGCTCAGAAAATGCACTATATGCTCATCAGCCTACTGTACCCCACTCCGTGCAATTCAGCCTCACGAATTATCAACAGCCTCCCCTATCTTGCGTCAATAACTGAGAAAAGACTCAATCAAATAAACATGGTCCTACTGGACAGAGAGACCTCTAACGAGATTGCTAATAGGGCAGCTCAATCACTACCCACCATCACCTGTTGCACAAAGTTCAAAAAATGAAGTTTATTTTTAATATCACAATCTCTCGGGGAATCCCTAGTGACCTCTCACTTAGGGTTCTGTGGAACTCCTTGTTGAGAAACACTAGTTTAACCTCTCCAGCTCTCTCATCGTGGAACTAACCTTTGTTCAAGATTTGCTTGTGTACCCAAATATTGTCCCCTTGTGGCTCGTGTTATGTGATGCTTGATTGCAGCACAGCTGGACACCATTATGTAGAAATTATTATAAACAAGCATGACATTGTTATTGCACACAATACTTACTCAGAACCTGAGCCCTTAAAAATCTGATATAAAGAAAAATAACTGTTTGGTAGATTCCTACCTCTTCTTCTTGCTGATGATCATGTCCATGGTCTGCAGTAACCGCCTCTCCAGTGCAAGAATGTCACTATCAGTTACATTCCTCAAGGGCAAAATAAAACACAGCCAAAGGCACATGTTAATATCTAATTAAATTGAACAGTCAGGGTAATTAGTTTTTGGCAACATACTCATATAGGACAAGAACACATGAACATTGCTCAAATCACACCAAGTTGTCTAAAACAGAGAGTTAGGTCTTATATTAATGAAGAAAAATGGCTTATATGAAGAATTTCAACAGCGCATTTAATCACAAAACCATACAGAAAACTGAAGGCCATTCATCCTACACTGCCTCTTTGAAACAGCTCCACGTTCCAGCTATTTACTTTTTTAAATTTAGAGATACAGTCTTCTCACTTCTAGCAAATTGAGGTATTCCTACAATCTTTAATGGTTCTCTGGTTCCACCATCTTGTAGCATCACAACTCACTGTGCTCTCCACCAGACCATTTGGCCGCTCTACTTTAAATCTGTATTGTTATCATCACCTCAAAAGAACTATACGTCCCATATTATGATTAAAGTTATTAATTCAAACAACGCAATACCTCTTAGGCTATTTTTCCCTCATTACATTTCTCATCTGATGAGACATTAAATGAACTTACATTTTCCCAAGAGTAAAACATACCAGATCACTACTTCAGAGAAAAACAAGTTATCTACAAATTCCTGAATAATATGTACAACATGTGCAAAACCATTTTAATTAGACAGTATTGGTCTCTATCAAACCACTGTGGAAGTGGGCTGTGCACATATGGACAGTTCTTCATTGACACAGGATGTCCCACAGTAAGCGGTACAATAAGATCAAATTTTTACCTTTCTTCACTCTATGTGTAAAACTAATTATGTAATATTTCATTTTTTCTATGGGTTATGATGACAAGAGCAGGGCTATGGTGACAGAGACCCAATCAAAGCCAGATGGTGCTGAAATACCCAGCGCTGCTGTAACATTTCCTACCCAGTAAGGTCCGTTACACCTGGTCATGATTTTTTCATTTGGGTTCCTTTCACAGAGGTGAGTTTATGGAAGGAACATTCTCTCAACAAGTAGGGAGAATGGGCTTAGGGATGTGTGCTTAGCCTACTTCTCTACTCTCTCATCTCCTATGACTGTGTGGCTAGGTACAGCTCAAATGCCATCTATAAATTTGCTGATGATACAACCATTGTTGGGAGAATCTCAGGTGGAGACGGGAGGGTGTACAGGAGCAATATATACCAATTAGTTGAGTGGAGTTGCAGCAGCAACCTTGCACTCAATGTCAGTAAGACCAAGGGGATGATTGTGGATTTCAGGAAGGGCAAGATGAGGGGACATGAACCAATTCTCATAGAGGGATCAGAAATGGAAAGAGGGAGCAATTTCAAGTTCCTGAGTGTCGAGATTTCTGAGGAACTAACTTGGTCTCAACATATAGATGCACTTATAAATAAGGGAAGACAGTGGCTATATTTCATTTGGAGTTTGAAGAGATTTGATTTCCCACCTACACACTCAAAAGCTTCTACAGGTGTACCATGGAGAGCATTCTGACAGGCTGTATCACTGTCTGGTATGGGGGAAGGGCTTCTGCACAGGGTCGAAAGTTGTTAGCTTAGTCAGTTCCATCCTGGGCATTAGCCTCCATAGTATCCAAGACAACTTCAAGGAGCGGTGCCTCAGAAAGCTGGCATCCATTTTTAAAGACCCTTTAGTGTGGAGGATCAGAGGGATCTTGGGGTCCGAGTCCTTAGGACGCTCAAAGCAGCTGCGCAGGTTGACTGTGTGGTTAAGAAGGCATATGGTATATTGGCCTTCATCAATCATGGAACTGAATTTAGGAGCCGAGAGGTAATGTTGCAGCTATATAGGACCTTGGTCAGTCTCCACTTGGAGTACTGTGCTCAGTTCTGGTCGCCTCACAACAGGAAGGATGTGGATACCATAGAAAGGGTGCAGAGGAGATTTACAAGGATGTTGCCTGGATTGGAGAGCTTGCCTTATGAAAACAGGTTGAGTGAACTCAGCCTTTTCCCCTTGGATGAGAGGTGACCTGATAGAGGTATACAAGATAATGAGAGGCATTGATCGTGTGGGTAGTCAGAGGCTTTTTCCCAGGGAATAAATGGCTGCCACAAGAAGGCACAGGTTTAAGGTGCTGGGGAGTAGGAGATGTCAGGGGTAAATTTTTTACGAATAGAGTGGTGAGTGCATGGAATGGGCTGCTGGCAACGGTAGTGGAGGCAGATACGACAGGGTCTTTTAAGAAGCTTTTAGATAGATACGTAGAGCTTAGAAAAAGAGGGCTATGGGTAAACCTAGTAATTTCTAAGGTAGGGATATGTTTGGCCCAGCTTTGTGGGCTGAAGGGCCTATATTGTGCTGTAGGTTTTCAATGTTTCCATGCTTCTACCACCATCACCCAGGGCATTCTATCTTCTGTTTGTTACCATCAGGTAGGAGGTACAGAAGCCTGAAGGCACACACTCAGCGATTCAGGGACAGCTTTTTCCCCTCTGCCATCCAATTCCTAAATGGACATTGAGCCCATGAACACTACCTTATTACTTATTTTATATTATTTTTGTTTTTGCACTATTTTAATTTAATATTTAATATACATATATACTTACTGTAATTTACTTATTCATTTTTTCTATATTATCACATATTGCATTGACCTGCTGCCACTAAGTTAACAAATTTCATGACATATGCCAGTGATATCAAACCTGATTTTGATTCTGAATTCAGAGAGATGCTGGGACTTCATTCAGTAAGAGATGAAGAGATGAGTGCATATAGGTGGCACTTGTTGGGTATGAATACATCTAAAGTACCAATGGAAGCATTGAGGGTATCATGAAGCCTTGCAAGAAATAATTGTTGGTATTCTCACCTCAGAAAGTAAGACATGTAGGTGTATGGGCAATTAACAGCACCAAAACCTGATAACAATGCCATCAGTGTGACACCAATAACACCAACTCGGCTGATCAATTGCTCGATTGATAGAATTCCTGATGGAGAGAAGTGAAACAAATCAAACATTGATTGTATAAAATGCAAGATGTTTAAAATTTCTACCTCAACATACTGATCAATTTCTAATCTTTTACTGTAGACATTTTACAACTAGCCCAACTAAATGCCTAAGTGTCTACTAAAGTATGTCAGAATAGTTTTTAAAAATGTAGTTAAAGTTCTGTTAAAGTTTAGTTAAAGATCAATTTGTGCAGTTCTTTGTTATTACTCTTAATGGAAGACTATGTTGTATTGAAGCTATAATCTTGCTTTGTCTTTACATTCACAGCTTACCTGCTCGAGTGAGCAGAGTCAGCTGTGACACTTTTCAGGTCTGTCCTGGGGCCTCATAGCTGGAACCCTGCTGCCTCTTACCCACCACTTTAAGGCAGAATTGATTCCGAAAATGTGTTTTGTACGTGTTAGAGAAGATGACATTATATTTTATATTAAAACATGAAAATAATCCCATTTTATAGCAATTTATCTCCAATCTACACCTTGACCATTTAACTTTTCACCTGGCATCTGCAAGAATTTGTACACAATTGTAAATCAACATATTGTGCCCACAACAGCCTTTTTAACTGTAACTTGATGGGGAACATACCCCATGACTCATGTGCATACACCCTTGTCTATTCTGTAGCACTCTGGAAACATGACAACCTTGAGCTGCTTGCTAATGAATGAGGTATCTAGCCAGCAGTAACTAGGTAGCTCTTTAGCTGAACACAACAGAGTAGCAATATTAAGAATGGATGGTCTCACTTAATGTCACTCTGCACTGCTTAAAGCCTATGTATGCCTTAAAAAGGAGAAGTACTTTCCGCCAGAGCTGTCGTCAGGCATTCTGTGACTGAAACTGCCCTGAGGGACATTCAGTAGAGCTGAAAAGTAGGCAGTGGAAAGAAGACGTTCTGTGTCTACATGAGGCCAGTTGTTGACTGGACAGTCCAAAGATATCAGCAGAAACAGCTCTCAGTACTACTGGCACAATTTACGTTCCAGGACTCAAATGAGTACGTGAATCTTCTGAAGCCATTTCACAATAACACCGTAACTCAGCCACTACTCGATCCACCACAACCCCAATAATTAAGCTGCCCTAACGCGACTCACACCCAACAGATGTCTCATAAAAAGATTGCATTTTCCACCCTTAATGTCTGTGACACAACTTGGTAACTCAAGGAAGGACAAGGTCTTTAACGTAAGAGAACAAAGAGTTCATGCATCTCAACATTCATCAGACAGAGACATTTCTAGCTCAGACATGTCTACAGGATGAAGGAGGGTCACATCCCAATGCTGTGCGGGAAACGGCCCCAACAAAACAAATATCAATCGGCTTCCTAGAGCTCCAATTAATGACACAGTGAAAGTGAAGTGAAAGCTTTCAATCTTGGTTATGATGTGGGAAACTAAGTGATGACAGAAGTGAAAAGTGACATACGATGTAGGTCAAGATGAATCAACGTAACTATAAAAAGTGTCAACAACAAGATGCTAGCACGATAAAGCATGGCCACAGAACCACTGATGACTATTGCTAATCAACAGCACCATCAATTGGGGCACACTCTGTACCCAGAAGTAGCTTGGGTCATCAAAAGAAATGCAGTAGATGATCCCACCTTTACAAAGATTGGCAGCTGCACATCCATCATCTAACACAAATGTTAGATTTCCATCCAGACTCAAATACTTACAGCATGGAAGAAAGCCACAAGATCTCTCCTGCCTACATTAGTTCACTGTAAGTACCAGCTACCCACTTGCTTGCTCGTTGAAAAACCCATTATCCTTACTTTCTCATCTCCTGCTTTTATCCATTATTCCTTCAAAAATTTTCAACATCAATTTTAAATTCCATATGGAATCAGCTTTCTCTATCTCACAAGATTCAACATTCCAGATTCCAACAAATGAAGTGACTTTTCATCTTCTCTCTTAGACATTGCCAATGATGTCTGATCCTTTTCATCAACTGGGGTACAGCTTTTGTCCATGATAACTTTTCATCAGGTTTGTAAGCTAGTCAACAATCCTGAATCAAATACTTTAAGTATTAGAATGCTGTTAGGTCATACATTCTATACAAAATTTCTTGAGTTTTGAATGAGAGAAAACAAGTCTGATAAGGGAAACCAAAGTGACAGATTTACAATGCCCCTGTGTGGCTAGGCATAGCTCAAATGCCATCTATAAATTTGCTGACGATACAACCATTGTTGGTAGAATCTCAGGTAGTGATGAGAGGGCATATAGGAGTGAGATATGCCAACTAGTGGAGAGGTGCCGCAGCAACAACCTGGCACTCACCGTTCAGGAAGGGTAAGACAAAGGAACACATTCCAATCCTCATAGAGGGATCAGAAGTGGAGGGAGTGAGTAGTGTCAAGTTCCCAGGAGTCAAGATCTCTGAGGATCTAACCTGGTCCCAACATATTGATGTAGTCATAAAGAAAGCAAGACAGCGGCTATACTCTATTAGGAGTTTGAAGAGATTTGGCATGTCAACAAATACATTCTAAAACCTTTATAGTTGCACTGTGGAGAGCATACTGACAGGCTGCATCACTGCCTGATATGGTGGGGGGGGGGGGGGGGGAGAGCTACTGCACAGGATTGAAAGAAGCTGCAGAGGGTCATAAATCTAGTCAGCTCTATCTTGGGTACTAGTCTACAAAGTACCCAGAACATCTTCAGGGAGCAGTGTCTCAGAAAGGCAGCGTCCATTATTAAGGACCTCCAGCACCCAAGGCATACCCTTTTCTCACATCAAGTAAGAGGTACAGAAGCCTGAAGGCACACAGTCAACAATTCAGGAACAGCTTCTTTCCCTCTGCCATCTGATTCCTAAATGGACATTGAACCCTTGGACACTACCTCACTATTTAATATACAGTTCTTCTGGTTTTGGCACTTTAAAAAAAAGTCTATTCAATATATCTATACTGTAATTTTTTATTATTATCATTTTTATTTTATTTTTTTTCTCTTATATATGATGTATTGCATTGAACTGTTGCTGCTAAGTTAACAAATCTCACGTCACATGCCGGTGATAATAAACCTGATTCTGGTTCTGATTCTGATTGAGTTGTGAGCCACAAAAACAGTGCAGAGCCTGGAATTTGCCAAGTTTCTCTGACAGTTATGCATGAAGCTGCCACCATACATCCCTCAGGTTTAACCAAGTTTGGGGATCCTAAATGCAGAAGATGTGACTCGTTGGCCAAACTCTGCTAGCAATTAACTGGAAGTGCACTGCTACTGAAGTCCCCCACATTCATGCTGATGAATCTACTCTTGGATCCTCTCAATTCAAGGTGATATTATGGCTGTGAGGAACAAAGAGCAAAATACGGCAATTGTGTTTTAACATCTCTGTTTGTCGTAATGTTATTAATAATTTTAATTTTTTTGAATACTTTTGTATTCTTAATGTTTAATAAGTTAGAAAATGTTTTAATCTTAAGAGATTTTGAATGCTTCAGAATGACAGGGACATTAGGATTAAAATACCATGAAAGCTTTAATGCATGTTAAAATGGGGAGGGGTTTGGCATCTATCAGCAGTTTTATAATTGGTTCTTAGGCATGGGTTATTACGATTCAGCCACTTTACATTGCTGAGGGATTCACTAATTGGGTCCTGCACACTCACTTACAAATTCTTCCTCAGGGAACTGCATAAAGTACATTTTGAAGATCTGCATCTCATGCGGGTGAGTGCAGTTTGACAGGCTGTACACAGCAAATCTGGACCACCACAACAGATCTAAATCCCTGTGGAGTGTTTACTTTATTAGGCTGAGCTATGA
This sequence comes from Hypanus sabinus, assembly GCF_030144855.1. NCBI lineage: Eukaryota > Metazoa > Chordata > Chondrichthyes > Myliobatiformes > Dasyatidae > Hypanus > Hypanus sabinus. The sequence continues at coordinate 145,935,644 of NC_082710.1, read as the reverse complement.
GGTGCCACTCAATGCCTGGAGATGTAGACAATCACAGAATGCAACTCTGCATGAATATAACAGCAGTGATCAGGTACACAAAAAATGTTACCTGCAAAAATCTGTGCATTAACTCACCCTCTTCAAGAGGTTAGAGTGGACTCACCATGTTTTGGATTTAAGATAGGAAATGGATCTCCGAGCTTCCAGAAAAAGTACATGAATGCCAACCAAACGACCCATGCAAACAGCAATCTTTTTCGCTGCACTGAAGAAAATAAGATGGTTACCGCCACTGAGTCACAGAGTGAAGCAGTACAGAACCTATTTGGCTCAAAAAGTTCAACAACTTCTGTCACCATGTTCTTTCCCAAGAGTACTGCAAACATTTCAAGACCCCTGTAGACCCCTGAGAATGAACGTGCTTATTGTGCATTCCAGATCATAATCTAGGATAAAACATTTTCTCATCTCCCTTCAATTCTTTTGCCAATAACCTTAAATTTGTGTAATCAACTATCCTCTCATTGGAAGTGGATGTTCTACTCAGTCAATAATATCCAGACCTTTCATGTTTCCATTAAACCTCTTCTTATCCTTCACTATTCTAAGCAGAATAAGCCAGCTTCATCAGACTCCCACTATATGTGGTTAATATGGATCAATACTCCACTGCATTCAGATTTATTAATACCACGTTCCAAAAATTGACCCCTAAGCCTTTCCTACATTGTCATGGATACATATGAGAGGTTTATAAAAGGACCTAATCCAACCTACCCAGTTGTCAAAATTGATCCAAAAGGTCAATTGATTAATGAATTGATTTTTTTAAACAAAGGATACGAACGATGATCTACTACCCTTATTAAGTCACACCAAGTGGTGTTCACCTTCAATTCTCATTCCTATTGATGCATGCTAGCTTTCAGCCCATCCATGCATTTTAAAATCCCCTTCCTTGTCATCAAATCCTGATATGGCCTCACCCTTTCCTTTCTCCCATCCCACAAAATTTCAAGATCTCTGAGCTTCACCAATCTTGGTCAGTTCATATTTTAATTAGTCCACCACCGGCAGGGATGTTTTCAGCTGCCAAGGTCTGTGCACTGCAATTCCCTACCTAAGCATCACCACCTTTCACTCTTTTAAGATATTTGTTAAAGTCGCTGTCTTCGACAAATCTCTGGCACTACCCTATTATCTCCAACTTGTAAATTTGCATAGCATAAATAAGATCTTTTTGAACACCAACACCTTTCAATTTTGCCATTTTATCAAAATACTCTGCAATTTGTTTAACTATAGTGTATGATCACACATGTTCCCACATTACATCTACAATGCTGATTTTTAAAAATCAAAAGCAAACATTTGAATGAAATACTTTGGCTTCTTTACTTTCATATTTACATTACAACATTCTTGAGAGAAAATTATACTTCAACCTTCTGCTAAAAAATGCCGTTCATTCTGTATTTGTGCAGTGTAGTGTAATCAGGAAGTATGGCCTCAATTACTTACAAAGTCGAATGTTGCTGACCACAAAATAGCCAATGTAGAAAGGGACGATAAAGATAAGTGCCACTAATATGACGTACAAATTCAACTTCCAATGAAAGTACCTTGAGCTGGAACAAAGTAAAACAAAAATCAGACTAGCTTTATTAAAATTTTTGCTATGCCAAAATGTTGGACATCGGCAGATTCATTAAATTATTCAATTTTGTGTCGCTTATGTTTTTCCATATTTAAAATTTAAGCTCCTGATTCTCCAGAACGTAATTATGCATCCAAATGGACCCAATGGCTCCAGCTGCTCAAAATTTAAACCAATGTAATGAGACCAACGTATCAAACAGGAATATTTTGCTACACTGTACTCCAGAATCCATGTCCCTCTAAACCAGGAGTTCCCAACCTTTTTAGTGCCATGGACCCCAACCATCAACTGAGAAGTCCATGGACCACAGGTTGGGACCCCTGCCCTAAACCTTCCCATTGTGTATCTGTACAAATGTGTGTGTTTTTAAAAAAAAAAATATTGTAATTTACCGACATCTACCACTTCCTCTGGGAACTCATTCCATATACCCACCATCCTCTGTGTGGAAAAACTTCTAAACCTTTCACCTTCAAGCTATGCCCTCCAGGTTTAGACTCCTTTACCTTGGGAAAAGGACTGTAACTATTTACTTTACTGATGCCATTTTATAGTAATAAACATGAATTAAATCTAAACAGGCACAGTGCTGTTCCAAATTCAGCACCAAGTAAGTATGCATCAGCCACAATATTCCCTTGAGTATTACAATACAATTTCACTGAAATATTGGTATAAGAACATAAGAATTAGGAACAGGAACGAACAACTGTTATTGTTTTACCACACAATTAAATCATGACTGATGCATTTTAACCTTAGCATATCTTGTCTTCACCATCCCATAACTATTTGAATCCCTGAATATCTAAAAATCTCTTGGCCTCTGTTTTAAATATTCTCAATAACTGATCTTTCACAGCTCTCTTGAGCAGAGAACTTGACTACTCCATTAAGAAATTTCTTCCCATCTCAGCTGTGAAGAGCCAACTCTGCACTGTGAGAATCTAACCCACTGGTTCTACACAGCTCTGGAGCAACACAATGCTAGAGGTTAGTAGATTTTTGGATATTCAGAGACTCAAAGGTTATGGGGTTAGTCAAGGAAGGTGATGCCAAAGCAATGGCCAGCACTGCAATACTTACAGATTACTATTTCCTGAGCCCATAGAGGATGAGCAAAGGGATCTTGAGGTCCAAGTTTAAAGTCCCCTGAAAGTGGCTACATAGGTTGATAGAGTGATTAAGAAAGCTTTGAATGCTTGCCTTTAGTAGTCGGGGTATTGAGTTCAAGTCAGGAAGTTATAAAACTCTAGTTAGGTTGCATCTGGGGTATTTCATATACCTCTGGTCACCCCATTATAGGAAGGATGTTGAGGCTTTGGGAGAGTGCAGAGAGGTTTACCAACGTACTGCCTGATTAGAGGGCATGTGCTATAATGAGAGGTTGGACAAACATGGGTTGTTTTCTGTAGAGTGGCAGAAGATGAGGGGAGATCTGATAGAGATTTATAAGATTATGACAGATGTAGAGGGAGTAGACACACAGTATATTTTTCCAGGGTTCAAGTGTCTAATACCAGACAGCATGCATTTAAGGAGCGAGGGGTAATCTCGAAGCAAATTATTATTTAATTATTTTTACACAGAGAGTGGTGGGTGCCTGGAATGTGCTACTTGGGGTGGTGGTGGAGGGACTTTTAAGAGATGTTTAAATAGGCACATGAATGTGAGGGAAATGGAAGGATATGAACATTGTGTAGGCATTTCGTTGGCCATTTGATTGCTAAGTTATTTGGTGTGGCACAACATTGTGGGCTGAAGCGCCAAACAGCTACACTGTTCTATGTTCACAATTGCAGCAAGAATCTCACAATACTACACTGACTGCATATACAAAGTTGATGTCAGAAATCCAATTAGCTCAGATTGTGGACTTCCTATCAATCAGCAAGCTCACACACAATACACAGATAACAATCTAGTACATGTCACAATAAACTGAAAGTGTGACACACACATACAAATATAAATAATTCTGCCAAATTGTTCAAAGAAATGAGGTGTACTCCCTGGTGTCTTGGGTTATATTATCATCTAACCAACACAAGTAAAAGCAGATTTTATGGTCATCATCTCTTTGTAGTTCAAGGACCTGCTACAGAGGCTACCTTCTCTACTGTTAACATTACCACAGTGACCACAGTTCAAAAGTACTTCACTGAGATTGTGATGATACAACAGAAATACAAGCTTGCATTTCTTTCAATCAGTATTGCTAAAAACTGATTATTTGATAACCTTTGTCCCCTTCACCTATAGCTCAGCGAGTTCCTGCCATGATATTTTTTGTTGCCTCCATCTCCTAGTCCACTTCTGTGGCAAGGATTTCCCCCCCCCCCCCCCCACACCTGACCTTTTCTCCCATCTCCAACATACCTCCTCTTCCCAGACATCCCACTTTGGATCTCTGCCTGCTCTGTATCTTTTCATTTCTAATTGCCAATGAGGCATCAACCATCTCAACTTCAGCACTCATCTCTCCTCTTTGAACTTTACCCCCTCTGAATCCCCCTCTGTCAACTCAAGTCACTTTTATTGTCATTTCGACCATAACTGCTGGTACAGTACATAGTAAAAATGAGACGAAGTTTTTCAGGACTATGGGGTTACATGACACAGTACAAAAACTAGACTGAACTACACAAAAAAAACCAGGAAAAAAAACAAAAAAAAACACAACAACTACACTAGACTACAGACCTACCCAGGACTGTATACAGTGCACAAAAGAGTGCAGGTATTACAATAAATAATAAACAGGACAATAGGGCAGTAAGGTGTCAGTCCAGGCTCTGGGTATTGAGGAGTCTGATAGCTTGGGGGAAAAAACTGTTACATTGCAGACATGAGGAAATCTGCAGATGCTGGAAATTCAAACAACACACACAAAATGCTGGTGGAACACAGCAGGCCAGGCAGCATCTATAAGGAGAAGCACTGTCGACGTTTTGGGCTGAGACCCTTCGTCAGGACTAACTGAAAGGAAAGATAGTAAGAGATTTGAAAGTAGTGGGGAGAGGAGGAGATGTGAAATGATAGGAGAAGACCGGAGGGGATGGAAAGGTGATTGGTGAAAGTGATACAGAGCTGGAGAAGGGAAAGGATCATGGGATGGGAGGCTTCGGGAGAAAGAAAGGAGGGGGGGGGGAAGCACCAGAGGGAGATGGAGAACAGGCAAACAACTAAATAAGTCAGGGATGGGGTAAGAAGGGGAGGAGGGGCATTAACGGAAGTTAGAGAAGTCAATGTTCATGCCATCAGGTTGGAGGCTACCCAGCCGGTATATAAGGTGTTGTTTCTCCAACCTGAGTGTGGCTTCATCTTGACAGTAGAGGAGGCCATGGATAGACATATCAGAATGGGAATGGGACGTGGAATTAAAATGTGTGGCCACTGGGAGATCCTGCTTTCTCTGGCGAACCAAGCGTAGGTGTTCAGCGAAACAGTCTCCCAGTCTGTGTCGGGTCTCACCAATATATAAAAGGCCACACCGGGAGCACCTGACGCAGTATACCACACCAGCCAACTCACAGGTGAAATGTCGCCTCACCTGGAAGGACTGTCTGGGGCCCTGAATGGAGGTGAGGGAGGAAGTGTAAGGGCAGGTGTAGCACTTGTTCCGCTTACAAGGATAAGTGCCAGGAGGGAGATCGGTGGGAAGGGATGGGGGGGGGGGGGGGGGGAAGGAGTGGACAAGGGAGTCGCGTAGGGAGCAATCCCTGCAGAGAGCAGAAAGGGGCGGGGGGGGAGGGAAAGATGTGCTTGGTAGTGGGATCCCGTTGGAGGTGGCAAAAGTTATGGAGAATTATACATTGGACCTGGAGGCTGGTGGGGTGGTAGGTTGGCTTACAAGGATAAGTGCCAGGAGGGAGATCACGCTTACAAGGATAAGTGCCCGGAGGGATATTCTGATATGTCTAAAGATGAAGCTACACTCAGGTTGGAGGAACAACACCTTATATACCGGCTGGGTAGCCTCCAACCTGATGGCATGAACATTGACTTCTCTAACTTCCGTTAATGTCCCTCCTCCCCTTCTTACCCCATCCCTGACATATTTAGTTGTTTGCCTGTTCTCCATCTCCCTCTGGTGCTTCCCCCCCACCTCTTTCTTCCGAGGCCTCCCGTCCCATGATCCTTTCCCTTCTCCAGCTCTGTATCACTTTTGCCAATCACTTTTCCAGCTCTTAGCTTCATCCCACCCCCTCCGGTCTTCTCCTATCATTTCACATCTCCCCCTCCCTCCACTACTTTCAAATCTCTTACTATCTTTCCTTTCAGTTAGTCCTGACGAAGGGTCTCGGCCCAAAACGTTGGCAGTGCTTCTCCTTATAGATGCTGCCTGGCCTGCTGCGTTCCACCAGCACTTTGTGTGAATTGTTACATTGTCCGGTCGTGAGAGCCCGAATGCTTCAGTGCTTTTTCCCAGATGGCAGGAGGGAGAAGAGTTTGTATGAGGGGTGCATGGGGTCCTTCATAATGCTGTCTGCTTTGCGGATGCAGCGTGTAGTGTAAATGTCCATGATGGCTGGAAGAGAGACCCCGATAATCTTCTCAGCTGACCTCACTATCCATTGCAGGGTCTTGCAATCCAAGATGGTGCAATTTCCGAATCAGGCAGTGATGCAGCTGCTCAGAATGCTCTCAATACAACCCCTGTAGAACCTGATGAGGATGGGGGGGGGGGGGGGGGGGGGGGGTGGGAGATGGACTTTCCTCGGCCTTCGCAGAAAGTAGAGACACTGCTGGGCTTTCTTTGGTATGGAGCTGGTGTTGAGGGACCAGGTGAGATTCTCTGCCAGGAAAACACCAAGAAATTTGGTGCTCTTAAAGATCTCTATGGAGGAGCCATCAATGTTCAGCGCGGAGTGGTCGCTCTGTGCCCTCCTGAAGTCAACAACCATCTCTTTTGTTTTGTTCACATTCAGAGACAGGTTGTTGGCTCTGCACCAGTCTGTTAGCCACTTCACCTCCTCTCCATAAGCTGACTCGATGTTCTTGCTGATGAGACCCACCACGGTCGTGTCATCACGAACCTGATGATGTGGTTTGAGCTGTGCGTTGCAGCACAATCGTGGGTCAGCAGAGTGAACAACAGTGGACTGAGCACAGAGCCCTGGGGGGGCCCCCGTGCTCAGTGTGATGGTGTTGGAGGTGCTGCACCCGATCCGGTCTGACTGAGGTCTCCCAGCCAGGAAGTAGTTGATGTCCTGTATGCCCTTCCACATGCGCCGTGTGTCACTGCAGTCCTGGAAGTGACTGTGGATTAGCTGGGCGTGTGCACGCTTTGCCTCTCTGATGGCCCGGGACAGTTTGACCCTTGCTGTTGTTAGGGCTGCCTTGTCGCCTGCTCTGAAGGCGGAGTTGTGGGTCCTCAGCAGCACACACACCTCCGCGGTCATCCATGGCTTCTGGTTAGTGCGTATAGTGATGGTCTTGGACAGGGTAACATCATCAATGCACTTGCTGATGTAGCTGGTCACTGATGCTGTGTACTCCTCTAAGTTGGTAGAGTCGCCATCAGTTGCAGCCTCCCTGAACATGAGCCAGTCAGTCCTCTACTCCTCTACTCTCTCCGCCCCAACCCCAACCTCACCATCAAACGTATGGATAAAGAAGGTGGAGTTGTCGTCGAATGGACGGACCTCTACCTTGGTGAGGTCAGGCAGCAACTCTAACTTACCTCTTCAAAAGGACCCCACTCAGGACCATCAGGACATTGTCTCTGGAACCATCAATAACTTCATCAACTTGAGAGATCTCCCACTCACTACCACCAACCTCAGTTCCCTTACCTCACACCGCTTGTTTCTACCTCCTACTCAAGATCCACAAACCTGACTGCCCAGGTAAGCCCATTGTTTCTGCCTGCTCCTGCTCCACTGAACTTGTGTGAGCATATCTTGATTCCATCTTATCCCACTTGGTTCAGTCCCTTCCCACCTACATCTGCGACACTTCACATGCTCTCAATCTTTTCAATAACTTTTAATTCCCTCGTCCTGATCACCTCATTTTCACCATGGATGTCCAGTCCTTGTACACTATTGCTCCCCCATCAAAAAGACCTTAAAGCTCTCTGCTTCTTTCTCGGCAGCAGACCCAACCAGTTTCCCTCCACCACCATAGTCTCATGTCTGGTGGAACTGGTCCTCAAACTCAACCATTTCTCTTTTGGCTCCTCCCACTTACTTCAAACTCAAAGTGTAGCAATGAGCATCCACACTGTCCCCAACTATGCCTGCCTTTTTGCTGGCTATATGGAACAAGCCTTCCCTGGTAATACACCCCAGCTCCTTTTGTGCTGCACTGACCACTGTATTAGTGTTGCTTCATGCACTCATGCTGAGATTTCAACAACTTTTTCTCCCAATTTCCACCCTGCCCTTATATTCACTTGGTCCATTTCTAACCACACTCTTCCCTTTCTCAATCTCTCTGGCCCCATCTCTGGAGACAAAGTGTATACTGATATCATATAAACCTACCGACTCCCATAGCTATCCTGACTACACCTCTTCCTACCCTGTGTCCTGTGAAAATGCCATTCCCTTTTCTCACTTCCTTCGTCTTCAACATGCCTGTTCCCAGGATGAGGCTTTCCTTTTCAGGTCTTCAGAGATGCCCTCCTTCTTCAAAAAAACAGGGTTTCCCTTCCTCCACCACTGATGCTGCCCTCACCCACATCATTTCTCGGACATCCCCCCTCACCCCATCTTTCTGCTGCCCTAGTGATAGAATTCCTCTTGTCCTCACCTGCACCCCATAAATTCTGCATCTGGTACAACATTCTCTGCAACCTTCACCATCTTCAACAGGACCCTATCACCAAATACATCTTTACCTCTCCCCCACACTTCACTTTCCACAGGAATTGCTCTATCCATGATTCCCTTGTCCATTCAACCATCCTGAGTAATCTCCCTGCTGGCACTTAGCTCTGTTAGCAGAAAAAGTGCTTCACTTGTCCACTCACCTCAATTCAGGGCCCCAAACCATCCTTTTTGTGAGGCAACACTGCACCTGCAAATCTACTGGGGTCATCTACTTTAGTTTAAGTTTGATTGCCAATAAATCAGTGAGTAAGACTTGCAGTATCCCACATTAACAATATTCAATAGGGTCTTGCAATCACAAGAAAAGTGACTAAGATGATCACTCGCTGTGAGAATGTGCACCGACAGCTCTCTGATGCAGCTAAGTCCAGCTCCTACAGTTTATCCACCAATGAGCAACTCGCTGATGGGACCTGCAGTACATTAAGTTCGTAATGACCAGCAGAGTCTTGTGATCATAAAAAAAAATACTCTTATAATCGACAGTAACACCTCCAATTGACCCCATAGAATCTGCTGCAATTAAACATGTCACCAGTTGTATCTGGTGTTCCCAATGTATTGGTGAGACCTGACATAGATTGGGGGACTGCTTTGTCGAGTGCCTTCATTCCATCCACAAAAAGCAGGATTTCCTTGAGGCCAACCATTTTAATTGCAATCGCCATTCCAATTTCAACAAGTTGATCCATGGCCTCCTCTAATGCCATGATGAAGCCATGTTCAGGTTGGAAGAATAAGACATATTCTATCTGGGTAGCCTCCAACCTGAAGGCATGAATATCGATTTCTCCAACTTTCAATAATTTTATCCTCTCTCTCCCTTCCTTCTTGTTCAATTCCCTACTTTGGCTCCCTCTTTACATCCTCCCCTCTCCTCATTGGCCTATCACCTCCCCTGATGCCCCTCCTCTTCCCCCCATAATCTATTATCCTATCAGATGGCTTTTACCTTTCCACCTATCACCTTCCAGCTTCTACTCTTTCCCCTCCCTCCAGCTTCTCCCTTCCAGCGCTGATGAAGAATCTTGGTCTGAAACACCGACTGCCTGTTCTCCTCCATAGATGCTGTCTGACTTGCTGAGTTTCTCCAGCATTATGTATTTGTTGCTCTGGAATTTCCAGCATCTGTAGAATCTCTTGTGTTATCCGATTATTCCCTTGTTGCTGTTTGTGGAAGCTTGATGTATCTAAATGGATTGCAACACTGCTTATATTATGACACTAATTCCAGAGTGTCTCAGGTTACAAAAGACCTGACTTACAGAGTCTGTCTTTCCACTATTTCTTCCAGACTCTACTCTCAGGTATAGTACTCAAATCTCTTCCCCAGGAAACAATGCCAGGACCGTTCAATGGTTCTTTAAACTCTCCTCAGGGAAGGGCAGACATTATGAACGACAATCTACCTCTCATTAGTGCACATTTTTATTAAACTATCTATCATTTAATCATGGTCAAGGTTGGTCATGGCTTAAATCAACCCCTGCCTCGGGTAGAACTTGGACCCACTACAATTTGCCCTTCACCACATAGGTCTCCTGCAGAAACAATCTCAATGGCTCTCCACACGACTTTAGATGATCTGGACCTAAGCCTATGTCAGGATGCTGTTCATTTGACTGTAGCTGAGGATTTAACACCATCATTCCTACAGTGCTGATCAAAAGCTACGGAACCCGGGTCTCCGTACCTCCCTCTGCAATTGGATCCTCAACTTCCTAACCCGAAGATCTCAATCTGTGCAGATGGGTAATAACATCTCCTTGCTGACAATCAACACTGATGCACTTCAGGGATGTGTGCTTAGTCCACTGCTCTACTCTCTCTACACTAATGGCTATGTGGCTAGGCTCAAATGCCTTCTATAAATTATTGATATACCAGTTAGTTGAGTGGTGTCTTGCACTCAACGTAAGACCAAAAAGCTGATTGTGAACTTCGGAAAGGCTAAGATGAGGGAACATGAACCAATTCTCATGGAGGGATCAGAAGTGGAGAGAGTGAGCAGTTTCAAGTTCCTGGGTGTCAGTATCTCTGAGGATCTAACCTGGTCCCAACATATCGATGCAGCTAAAAGAAGGTAAGACAGTGGCTATATTTCATTAGGAGTTTGAGAAGAATTTGTCACCTAAAACACTTGAAAACTTCTATAAAATATACTGTGGAGAGCATTTTGACAGGCTGCAGCACTGTATGTTTTTTTTTTGGGGGGGAGGGTGCTACCGGACAAAACCAAAAGAAGTTACAGAAAATTGTAAATTTAATCAGCTCCATCATAGGTACTAGCCTCTGTAACATCCAAGACATCTTCAAGGAGTGGTGCCTCTGTAAGGTGGCATCCATTATAAAGGACTCCCATCACCCAGGAGATGCCCTTTTCTCATTGTTACCATCAAAAAAAAAGGTACAGAATGAGCATGAAGGCACACAAAGCGATTCAGGAACAGCTTCTACCCCTCTGCCATCCATTTTCTAAATGGGCATTGAACACTACCTCACTTTTTTTCTTTTTTTGTACTATTTCTAACTTAACTATTTAATATACATAGGTATATATACTTACTGTAATTGATTTTTTTCTATATTTATCATGTACAGCATTGTACTGCTGCCACTAAGTTAACAAATTTCACGTCTTATGCTGGTGATATTAAACCTGCCTCTGATTCTGATTAGAAGGTCAACACCTACTGTCACACACTCAGGTTGCATTGAGATAAGCATTTTTTCAAATTACTTGCTGGTAACAACTCCTATCACCCACGCTCACTTCTGCAAATCCATTTTCACAGGATATAGGGACTAAAGATTTTTTCATATGATTTTGGGAAAATATTTTCTGACTTCCAAAAAATTCAGTTTATGGACAGTTCTCAGGAACCCTTACACACCTAGGGACACCTTCAAAGGAACTCTTTAGCTGAGTTTCCCAGTGTAACAGCTGCAAAATATATCATCCTGGTGTGTAAATAAGAGTGAAGAAGTATGCTTTGATTTTCTATATTAAATTAATCCCAAGTCAGCGTTCAAGGAATTCTGATAGCCTTTCTGTACAACTACAATTTCAAAAGAATGCTCTTGGGTAGTATGAGAGGAGATTTAAGCCTACACAATCATGATAAGGAATACACTCACCTGCTGTTTAAAACACCCAGAATCTCAAAGATGATGAGTTCAAACATAGTGCAGGAGAAAGCAAACATCACTGAGAAAACTATTTGGACAACATATTGTCGGACCTGCATCAAAAAAGGAAGAGGGTTCAAAGCAGAACACAGCACAGTGCAGATCCTTCAGCCTACAGTATTATGTCAAAGTTTTAGAGTCCGAGACATAGAACACCACAGCACAGAAACAGGCCCTTCGGCCCACCTCGTCTATGCTGAACTACAAATCTGCCTAACACCATCGACCTGCACCCAGACTATAGCCCTCCATACCCCTCCCATCCATGTATCTATCCAAATCTCTCTTGAGCATTGAAATCAATCCTGTATCCACCACTTCCACTGGCAGCTCGTTTCACAATCTTACGACCCTCTGCATGAAGTTCTCCCTCATGTTCCTCTAAGCATTTTGCCTTTCACCCTTAACCCATGACCTTTAATCTAGTCTCACCCAACCTCAGCCTGCTTGCTTTACCCTGTCTACACTCCTCATAATTTTCTGTACATCTATCAAATACCTCCTCATTCTCCTATGCTCTAGGGATAAAAGTCCTAACCTATTCAACCTTTCCCTGTAACTCAGGTCCTCAAGACATCTTTGTAAATTTTCTCTGCATTCTTTCAATCTTATTTATATCTTTCCTGTAGGTAGGTGACCATAACTGCACATAATACTCTAAATTAGGTCTCACCAACATCTTATACAACTTCAACATAACATCTCAACTCCTTTACTTGATACACTGATTAACAAAGGTCAATGTGCTAAAAGCTCTTTTTACGACCCTATCTATCTATGCACTATTTTCACGGAATTATAGATCTGTATTCCCAGATCCCTTTGGTAGGGCCCTACCACTCACATGTAAGTCCTACCCTTTTTCCAGCTGATCCAGATCCCACTGCAAACTTTGATAGTCTTCCTCGCTCTCACTACACTTGCAAACTTGTAATCCACAATTTTGCTGATCCAGTTTACATTATCACCCAGATCACTGATATAGTTGATAAACAACAATGGTACTACCAATGATCCCTGTGGTGCAGGGACTAGTCACAGGCCTCTAGTCAAAAAGGCAGCCACTTATTACAATTCTCTGGTTTCTCCACAAAGCCAATATCTAATCCAATTTATTACCTCATCTTGAATGCCAAGTGACTGATCTAACCTTACCTTGCGGTTCTTGCGCTCAATCCCTGATTAATGAAGGACATCACAGCACCCTGTCGACTTGTGAGGCAATTTTGAGAGATCTATGAACATGGACCCCAAGATACCAAAGTTTCTTCACACTGCTAAGAATCCTTTTATCAACCTTATACTCCTCCTTCAAGTTCAAACTTTCAAAATGTATCACTTCACATCTTTCCAGATAGAATTCTATCTGCCACTTCTCAACCACCAAGCTCTGCATCCTATCAATGTCCTGTTGTAACCTACAACAACGGTGTGCACTATCCACAAAGCTGCCAAGCTTTACGTCATCTGCAAACTTACTAATCCACCCTTCCATTTCCTCATCCAAGTCATTTACAAAAATCACAAAGAGCATATGTCCCAGAATAGATCCCTGTGGAACACCACGGGTCACTGACCTCCAGGTAGCATACACTTGATATACCATCTCCCTCTGCTTTCTGAGGACAAACCAATTGTGAATCCACGTAGCCAGGTTTCCCTGGATCCCTTTCCTCCTGACTTTCCGAATGAGCCTGCCTTGTCAAAAGCCTTACTAAAATCCATATACAAATTGTTTTGTCACTACCCTTTGAAGAATTCACTCAGGCTTGTGAGGCACAACCTGCCACTCACAAAGCCATGATGGCAATCCCTATTCAGACTCTGCTACCTGAAATCTGTAAAGGCTTTCTCTAAGAATTCTCTTCATTAATTTGCCCACCACTGATGTAAGGCTCACTGGTCACCGGCTTCAACCGGATCAACTCAATTAAACTGTATTTTTGTCTTTTTTAAAAATGCATTTTTTATATTTGCAAAACCCTGATGATGGATATGAATAACTTAAAAGTACTGCAGGTCTACTCCATCAGCAAGTTGCTTGTCTGCAGAGAAACTGAAGGAGCTGGACTTGGTGCAGACCATGATGCTGCCTGCATCAGAGAGGCATCAGTGCATAAAGGAGGTGTGCAGTCTAGGAGTGAGAGATCATCTTAGCCGCTTTTCTTGGATCACAAGATGCTATTGGACATTGGTGATTTTTAATGCTGCAAGTCCGATTGATTGGTTTATTAGCGAACAGCAGGGCAGCTGGGTAACTTCGGTCATAGTGAGGACTAGGCCTCAGGCCACTGTGTCATCTATTTGCAACCACTCATGAGAGGCGTCAGAATCAGGCGCTGCACCAGAGTGGGTGCTGCTGCCCCATTGCTCGCTTGGCAAAAGACAAGGCGCATTGTGTTCGACTGTAGACTGCGGCAACATTCATGGATTCAGGGACTTGGACTACTTCTTTTGTGTGACTGTATGTCACTGCTATTTTATGTGCTTGCTATTATCTGCCCTGTGCTTTGTGGGTGCTGTGTGTTGCACCTTGGCCCTGAGTAGTACTTTTTAATTTGGCCATATTAATGGTATTCACGTATGGCTGAATGACAATTAAACTTGAACTTTTACTGTAATTCCTAGGAGCAGCCCTATTACCTTCCTTGCACTTGCATTACAAGCTACAGTTTAATCATTAGGAAAGCTACAGCATCTGAAAAGCACCACTGAAAAAGACAGGAGAAACAAATATTCAGAGTAAATCAACGCAGTAGGTAAGAAGGAAAGTAGGTGTATCCAGGCTGCCCACTGTAATTTTGCTTTGCATTTATACCATGCAAAAGAAACCTTTTGCCCATTGGTTATATATCAGCAATTATTCTCCACAGTGTCTTCTCTGACTTTCACCCGATCATTCATTTGACATGTGGCTGAGGTTTGCACCACTGTAGGCAAGTGGATTGTTATGCTACTTCAGTGAGGTGTTAGAATCAACATATTGTTGAGGACTGAGTTCAGAACTAGGCTAAGCTGGGTAAGGAAGATAGTATCTTGGGTAAGGGCAACAGTGATGGTTGATTGATTATTGTCGTGGTCACAAAGCCAAACATTGTGCTGACATAGAAAATCTGCATATATTTTATGTACAATAAAATTAGTTTTGTTAAACAAAGAATAGAGAAAAATACAGGCCACAATACTTGTAAATGTTTTTTCTTAACTCCACAGCCTTAGTGTAGATATCATCCACACAAATATTTTATGCACTTTTTCCAGTGTTTTCTCTTTGCAATAGGAGATATGAAATTTCCCAATATTTCAAGAGTGTTGTAATCAAGGTGTACTGAGAAAAGAAATATCCTTATACACCAGAAACCCCATACTCTATGTATTGGTTCAAAGGTAAATAGAAACTTTCATCACACACTTTGCTCTGTGTGGCCAAAATGGAAAGCAGAACTCAACATCACCTTGAGGTAGTCTACATGTGGTCTAACAAAGATACCTTATGTCCACAGAGGCATGTTTATGGTGACAAATATTGTTCACAGTCCTTCATTGTTCTGCATTTCCTGACCAGAGACCAATAACACAATTTCTATCTTTTTGATTTTTACTTCTCTACTGACTTTGAAAGGGCAACTTTAACATTCACCACAAAACACCAAAGAAATTCAAAACTGTACAACTGAAGTATAGATAGATTATTTTGAGCAAAAGTATCAAGTAACAAACAATTCAGAAGAATTTACCTCATAGTCCTTGAATAACTGGCGCATGAAGAAAAGCCATCCGAAGCCAAAAAAAAGTACCTGGTAAAGTGATGCAGAAAGGGAGAAGATGTAGAGTCAAAGTATATATACAAAAAGCAATCACTATATACACTTCACATTATTGAACATCAAAAGCAACACTCATTGGAATAGTAGGAGGGTGACCAACGGCTTAGTGGATGGAGATAAACGAGGGCAGATGCTGGAATCTGAACAAAAACTAAACTGCTGGAAGAAAACAACTGCTGGAGGGCAAGCAGTTTCCGTGGAGATGACATTTCAGTTGAGACCTTTCTTTAGGCCTGAGAGCACGCTGGAGAGGAAGGGCATAGCTGGTTTATAGAAGGGAGAGGGAGGGGTGAGACAGAGGCTGGTAGAGTATGAGAGGAGGGATAGCAAGAGGAAGTTGTAGGTGGAACCTGATAAGGGGCAGATGATGAGATGATGGGCAGATGGAACCAGGTGGGAGAGGGTTACCAGTCAAGAAAATATTTTATTTTTGGAAGGTATAGGCCCTTCTACCTCTTTGACCCATGCTTTAATCCCCGATTTAATCCTAACCTGATCATAGGACAATTTACAATGACCAACTAACCTACCAACTTGTAGGTCTTTGGACTGTGGGAGGAAGCTACAACACCCGGGGGAAAGCTCTATGGTCAAGGGGAGAATGTATACAGACAGAGGCAGACATTGAACCCTGGTGGTTGGTACTGTAAAGTGTTGTACTAACCAGTAAGCTACTGTGACACCCCAATATGAGGGGGGGGGGGGTTGGTTTTGGAGCAAGTGAGATCAGGAGGGAGGGAGGGAGAGATGGATACACAGATATGCACACACAATAAACCTAGGTGGATCAGTGAGAGAGGGAAAGGAATGCAGGGCAGTTGTCATCTGAAGTTGGAAAATTCAATTCATTGGAATATAGGCTACTCAACTGGAATACAAGATGCTGTTATTCAGGGTTGGGCCTCACCCTGGCAGTACAGAAGACTGAGGACAAACAGCTTGGTGTAGGAATAAGAAAGAGTGTTGAAATAACAGGCAACTGCTTAAGGTGGCTGTTATGGGCAGAGTGCAAGGGCTCTGTAAACCTGTCACCAATGCCTCTACCTATGTCTCATCAATGTAGAGGCCACATCGCGAGCACTGAATGCATTGGACAAGGTTACAGGAGATGCACCTGAATCTCTACCTCATCTGAAAGGGCTGCTCAGGTCCCTAGATGGTGATGAGGGAGGAAGTGTAGCTTTGTCAATAAAGTAAACTTTAAGGAATATTGTGAAGGAAGGAAAGATACAACCCTAAAATTGAGTCAGAATATGGTTGGAGCTGGGAATTTGGGTGTGATTCATTTTGGGAGGGTGAAAAGAGACAGATCTGTCTGAAGGATAAACAAACAATGTGATCCTAGTGACCACGTACCTGAAAGGCTTCTATTCTATTAAACAGAATACCCCAAACCATAACCTAGATTTATACTCTTAGCAAAAACAAGGCACTTCTTGGAAGCATTATTGACATTTGGTCAATAGCTCTGGTATGAATTATTGGCTCAAATGACAATGACAGAAAAAATGTTTGGGGAGGGAAATCTAGAGCTTTGGCAGCTGAAGGTATGGCTACTGATGCAGAATGAATAATAGAAATTATGGGTCACAAGGAGGCCATTTGGCCCACTTTGGCCTCAATGACCAAAAGATGGAGAAGTTAATTCTACTCTCTGCCCCATTAAAATCCCCACAAACAGCAATATGATAATCTGACTTAATGATGTGAATTAAGGGATAAGTATCGGTTGGGGATACTGATGACAACTCTGCAATTTTCTTCAAGTAGTGTCATGAGATTTCTAATGCTTCTTTCTTCTTAAGAGAACACAGGGAAATTGGTTTAACTTATTATTGGAGACATCGCTGACAGTGTGTCACTGTAGCTTCAAAATTCTAAAGTCAATCTGACAATCTTCAGAGTACAAGAGCTTGGCAATGCCAAATCTAAAAAGAGAAGAAACGTTACAAGACTCATCTAGTATAATCCCACCTCTCCACTCTTTTAGCCATGCAAGAGCTGCTGGAACTGCAGTTTGATCCATAGAAATAACAACATCCTGCCTTTGTCTAGTGAATTTCAGGGAAATAGGCATCCACAAAAAAAGGTGTGTGTGTGTGGGGGGGGGGGAGAGAGAGAGGGAGAGAGAGGGGGAGAGAGAGGGAGAGAGAGGGGGAGAGAGGGAGGGAGAGAGGGAGAGAGGGAGGGAGGGAGGGAGAGAGGGAGAGAGGGAGAGAGGGAGGGAGGGAGAGAGGGAGAGAGGGAGGGAGAGTGGGAGGGGGAGGGGGAGGGGGAGAGGGGGAGAGGGGGAGAGAGGGGAGAGAGGGGGAGGGAGAGGGAGAGGGAGATCTTATATAGTTTTATGAAATCAAGAGGGTCATAAATAAAGTGAATAGTCACAGTCTCTTCCCCAATGTAAGGGACTGGAGGGCAGAGGTTTAATGTGAGAGGGGAGAGATTTGAAGGCGACTTGAGAGGCACGTTTTTCTCTCAAGGGTCGTGGGTACATGAAACGAGCTGCCAAAAGATGTGGTAACGGCAGGCACAATTACAATGTTTAAAGACACGTGGACAGGAAAGCCAAAAGCAGATAAGTGGTACTGGCTCAGGTGAGCCTCTGCGTCGGTATAGACAGGTTTGCCAGGGGATTTCTGCACCTTGGACGGTGGAGGGAAGCTGTCTGCCCAAGGGAAGTAGGGCAGGGGTGGAGATGGAGGGACAGCACAGGGCAGGCGGGCCGAGTAGCCTAGCCCTAGCGCTGTCAGTTTGTGTGAGGGGGAGTTCACTGACATGGGGTGTGGGTACGTCCGGTAGAGGATGGGGTGACGGGCACTTCACTGACCTGCGAAGAGAACATGATGACCGAGTCCACAACAAACGACATGGCGACAACCCGTTCCCACGTTCGTCATCACTCCGCGACGTTGTGACATCACGGGTTGCGCGGGCTCGCGGAAACCATGGCAACGGAGGAAATATGTTAAGAGTGAAGAGGAGGGAGGATGAAATGGGTGCGGGGCTAGGGAGTGAGATGGATTGAGTGAAGAGCGGGAGCCGGAGGTGAGTTGAGATGGAAGGAGGGAGTGGGTTGAAAGGAGGGATAGTGATCGTCACAGCGATGAACGAAGATTGGAGGGGGTTAGGGAGTAAGGAGGGATCGAGGTAGCGACAGAAGGGTTAAGGGATCGTGGGAGGAAGGGAGAGTTGGAGTGGACGGGTAAGGAGGGAGGAGGTGGTCGGAAGGGGAAAGAGGGGTGGAGAGACTGCGATGGATGAGGGTAGAAGTAGAGACACATGGGGTGAGAGTGGAGAGGTTTCCTACACGATGGAATAGGGATGCAACCAACAGGAGGGAGGAGTATTAGGGTAGGGGGAGGTGGTGCAGAGTGGAAAGAAGCACTAGTGCTGCCACACTGAGGAACAGAAGGAAGGTATTGTGACCCCACTTTGAAAATCCTTTTCTGATATCTCAACATCTTCCTTGATGAATGGGGCGTAGGACTGGCCAGTCTGCTTGGTGTTTTTCCCGATGCAACTACGTGGTCTAGTTTTAATTTGCACCTTCTCCCTCTCATCACAAAATATGCAACTTCATACTTTATAATAAATTTCATTGGTATTTTACGTCTCTATTTTTAGTACATCTCTATTCTCCCGAAGACTCGCTGTCCTTGTTATTTCTGAGTTTGTATCTCTGCAAATTTTGAAATTATATCCTGTACACCTGTTCAAGCTATTAATAGGTCAAAGTAAATATACCCTCCGCACCTTAGCATTATCTATCTTTCTGGCTCCGCTGGCTGCAATTTTGATTCCTGACCACCAGAGAGAAGCAGCAAGCTACACAACTGTTCCTTGTTTCATGGTACAGCTCCAGCTAGTGGAAGAAACTAGTTCTTTGGAGAGACTTGCTTTTGCACGTGCCATTCTTGATGGGGATGCTCATTTATTGACAAACTGATGCCAGAAATCTGCAGTACAACAGAAGTCTGCTAATTAATCTATGGGGGTTCTGGTCATTTGTATCTGTTGTCCTATGCAGCATGGCTAGAACTCGGTAACCCTGCCGTGGTGGACTTGGCTATATTTGTAATGCAACATTAATATTTCTTTGCTATTTCATGGAAACTTTACACCTGATCAGCTAAAGAATGTACCCAATGTTAACAGAAGAAAAGCATCGTCCTGTTTAGACACAGCAGGATCTTTCAAACAGTGTCACAGAACTAGATTTATTACCACTGACATACAGTATGTCATGAAATTTCTTGTTTTGCGGCAGTAATAGAGTGCAAGATAAGAATTATTATCAGTTACTAGAAAAATGAAAAAAGAGGAATAATGAGGTAGTGTTCAGAAAATTGATGGTGGAGGGTAAGAAGCTGGTCCTAAAACATTGAGTGTGGGTCTTCAGACTCCAGCACCTCCTCCCTGATATTACTAATGAGAAGAGGGCACAACCTGGATGGTAGCCCTTAATGATAGATGCTACTTTCTTGATGCACTGCCTTGTGAAGATGTCCATGCCACTGGCATGCCTTCTTTGTGGTTGCTTCAATGTGTTGAGCCCAAGATAGATCCTTTGAGATGTTGATGCCCAGGAATTTGAATCTATTCACTCTTTCCACTGCTGACCCCTCAATGAGGATTGGTGTATGTTCTCCCAGCTTCCCCTTCCTTAAGTTCATGGTCAATTCTTTGGTCTTAGTAATGTTGAGTGCAAGGTTGTTGCAAAATTGCCCAAATATCTAATTTCTCTCCTGTACGCCTCTTCCGCACCATCTGAAATTTTGCATCCAACAGTCGTGTCGCTGGCAAATTATAGATGGTGTTTGAACTATGCCTAGCAACAAGTCATGAATGTAGAGAGTAGGGCAGTGGGCTGAGTATGCATCGTTGAGGTGCAATTATCAATGAGGAAGAGTGCTATTTCCAATCCACTCTGACTTAATCTCCCAATGAGGAAGTCAAGGATCCAGTTGCAGAATGAAGTTCAGAGGCCTAGGTTTTGAATCTTTTTGATTAGTACTGAGGGGATGATGGGCATTGAACACTTGAGTTGTAATTGACAAAAGTCAGCCTGATCTATGTATTACTGTTGTCTAGCTTCATCAAAGTTGAGTGGAGAGTCAGAGAGATTGCATCCACTGTAGATCTATTGTAGTGGTGGCGAGTTTGGGTCATTCAGGCAAGAAATAAATTTAGGTATGACCAAAACACTTCATCACAGTTGATGTCAGTCTTAGCAGGCAATATCATTAAGATGGTTCACCTAGGTCTTCTTGGGCACCAGTATGACCAATGCCTTTTTGATGCTGCTCCAGCTACAGCAGTAGAGATTGAAGATGCCCCTGAACATTCCAGCCAGTTGGTCAGCACAGGCTTCCAATATCATGCCAGGTACACTGAGTAGGTTACCTAGCAATCCATTCCCATCTGCCTGCATTTGGCCCTTAGCCCTCTAAACCTCTTCTTTCCATGTATTTATCTAGATGGCTTTTAAATTTTCCCACCTCACCCATTATTTCTGACAGCTCTTTCTAATATGCAACTCACTTTGTGTGAAGAAGTTGCACCTGATGTCCCTTTTAACCTCTTGCCTCTGATCTTAAACCTATGCCCTCTTGTTTTTAATCCTCCCTTCCATGGAAAAATGACAGTACTTTCACACTGGCTATGCCCCTCTTATTCTCTATAACTCTACGTAACACCCATGTTCCAGGGAATAAAGTCCCAATCTACACATTTTTTCCTTATAACCCAGGCCCTCAAGTCCTGACAATATCCTGACAGTCTTTCCTGTGGGTTCTTCAGTGAGAAAATGAAAATACTGCAGTCTCTTGAGCAACAGATTTAGACTGATTTTCCTGTTCTTCATTGGAAAAGCACCTTGAATAGTAACCTACTTTCCAAATGTTGGGTATTAATAAATGTCTTATAGAAGAGGGACTGCCATTGACAATGCAATTCTCACTCAGTGTGGACTTGCTGTGTCCCCTGAAAGCTTCTGGAGTGTCTTTGGCTCAGGAAAGTCTGAAAGGTATCTACTGTAACCAAAATTTGATTTAACGGGAGCTCTGTATGAGCAGTCAGTACTGCTTTCTGCTTGTTTGGGTTTGAGCTGCAATGAGAAGCTTTGTCACTCAATTTAGGAATGTGCTGTTAGCCAATCAGGAGACTGGAATTGGGAGAAGGCTCTGGAGAACACTGAGCTGAAAGTCTTTGTTGGCAGGAGCTGGGAGAAGACAGGAGGAACAATGGCTAAGGATTCTGTCCCTGTTGCAGAAGGTGCTTTGTGCAGACGAATGGCTTCAAGGAGGAAGGGCCAACGCTCCAGTGGGAGACCCGTTTGTTCAAGATGGATTTTGAGCGACATTCTGAAGATTCTGTGCTTTCACGCAGACCAAGGGTCAAGAGCGTGAGTGACAGACAAGTTCAGGATGAACTCCATCTTAAATGCACACTTGACTATTTAAAAATAATGGGCCCTTCTTATTTTTTTTCTTTCTTTCGTTTCATAACTTTAACATTCTTAAATATATTTCTTTATATTTGTCTGCAATTTCTTGTCGGGCAGGGGCAGTAAATCACAGAGCATTCACACAAACCAGGGTTCAGTGGGTGAGACATCCCAACCTCACAGATTTGGCTGAACCAAAGTTGTATACAAAGTTGTACAAAGCCTGAGAAAAGTGGGTTTCTTGCTGCAGAGTCTAGTGGCTGTTAGCAAAGGGCTAATGTTCTAACTT
Source organism: Hypanus sabinus (assembly GCF_030144855.1). Lineage (NCBI taxonomy): Eukaryota > Metazoa > Chordata > Chondrichthyes > Myliobatiformes > Dasyatidae > Hypanus > Hypanus sabinus. The sequence continues at coordinate 145,913,416 of NC_082710.1, read as the reverse complement.
TCCAGAGATGCCCAGATATAACAACCCAAAAAGGGATTTGTTCTCCAGTGAGTTAAGTTAATTCTCCACTTCCCAGCACCTTCTAGTCCAAGGGTTCCCAATCATTTTTATGCCATGGACCAATACCATAAAGCAAGGGGTCCACGGATCCCAGGTTGGAAATCACTGTTCTAGTTTTTGCTTCATATTGGTATTGCAGAGTTTACTTTGGAAGAATCTTCAGCAGAAGAAGAATGAATAGTCTACAGGGGGAGGTGAAGAAGGTTGGGAGAACATAAAACAGCAGTGTAGAAGGCTACACGAGTGAATCTGCAGATGCTGGAAATAAATAAAAACACAAAATGCTGGCAGAACTCAGCAGGCCAGACAGCATCTATGGGAGGAAGTAGTGACGACGTTTTGAAGGGTTTCAGCCCGAAACGTTGTCACTACCTCCTTCCATAGATACTGTCTGACCTGCTGAGTTCTGCCAGCATTTTGTGTTTTTATGTAGAAGGCTAGTTTGAATACCTGTACATGTGCTGTAGATTTGATTTAATTGTTGAAAAAAGCACTATATATCATTTGAAGGAAGAGAAGATGGACTGGTTCGTTTACTCCATATGTAGTTATGATCTTTACTGTAAGCCCCCAAGAGTTTACAAACATTATTGGAGGTGAATTGTATTTAATTTAGATACAGTAAATAACTGTACTTAGTTAAAGTTTCTTGCGTTAACATCTCGAAGTATCTGTCCTGGGCCCCCAACAGATTGATGCAACCACGAACAAGCCATGCCAGTGGTTCCACTTCATTAGAAGTTTGAGGCGATGTACCTGTGTATTTTTGAATAATAATAATTATAAAAAAAAGTTTTAAAAAGAAGTTTGAGGCTTTTGGTATGTCACCAAAGACGTGCAAATTTCTGCTGATGTATGGTGGAGAGCATCCTGACTGCTTGTACCGCTGCCTGGTATGAAGGCTCTAATGTCCAGAATCGCAAGAAACTGCACATGGTCGTGGACCCAGTCACTTCCATCGTGGGCATAACCCTCCCCACCATCAAGAGGTGGTGCCTCATAAAGGCAGCATCCATCATTAAAGATCCTCATCATCTGGGCCAAGCCCTCTTCATGTTACTACCATAAGTGAGGAGGTACAGAAGCCTGGAGCCCACACTCAATGTCTTACAAACAACTTAGATGTATAAGATGACGAGAGGCATTGATCGTGTGGATAGTCAGAGGCTTTTTCCCAGGGCTGAAATGGCTGCCACAAGAGGGCACAGGTTTAAGGTGCTGGGGAATAGGTACAGAGGAGATGTCAGGGGTAGTATTTTTATGCAGAGAGTGGTGAGTGCGTGGAATGGGCTGCCAGCAATGGTGGTGGAGGCAGATACGATAGGTTCTTTTAAGAGACTTTTGGATAGGTTCATGGAGCTTAGAAAAATGGGTGAGCCTGGTAATTTCTAAGGTAGGGACACGTTCGGCACAACTTTGTGGGCCGAAGGGCCTGCATTGCACTGTAGGTTTTCTATGTTTCTAACTTCTTCCCCTCCACCATCAGATTTCTGAATGATGCATGAACCCATGAATAAAATATTGTTATTTGCCTTTTGCACTACTTACTTTTTTCAGGTCTTCCACTGTACTGCTGTTGCAAAATGACAAATTTCATGTCAGTGGTAATAAAACGGCTACTTATTCTAACGCTATTGGTTCATAGTTACTTAAATTCTTCACCTTTCCTTAAAACAGAAATATCCTATTTGTCCCACCTAGTCCATGCTGCCTTCCAGAACAATCCCTTTTCCTCACTAATTTTCCCTATAACCAGTTCTCTGCATATTGCCTCAATCCCTCCCGCCCCACCCCCGCCCCAGATCTACCATATTCACTAGGACAACCACTAAACAACCCACAACGAAAAGGCTGTTAAAAGTCATAAGCACAAGAGATTCTGCAGTTGCTGGAAATCTTGAGCATCACACAGAAAGTACTGGAGGAACTCGGCAAGTTAGGCTGTGTACATACATCTACCGATGCCTCTGGACACATCTTCAGCGACGTTCCTGGAATCATCGGGTGTCTCAGGTCTTTCAACATCGTACGCCCTCCTCCAGGTGACCCAGCTGGGGCTGATCAGACCCCGGCTTGTGTCCAGATGGCTAGCTACTTATGACTCCATGGCTCCCCTCTTTTGAGCCACAGCCGTCTTGAGGCCTTCTCTGCCACATCGGTGGTACTGCGAATGGCTCTCCTCTTCCTCTCTCTCTTGATGCCCAAATTGCTGAAGGTTCTGGCTAAGGAACGGGCTGCAAATCCCCTACATCCAACCTCCACTGGGAGACACCTCGCTCTCCATCCAGCCTGCTGATAGTTGCTGACCAGTCCTGCGTACTTGGAGAGTTTCCTTTCAAAGGCCCCTTTCAAGCGATCTTCCCATGGGACTGTCAGCTCCAGCATCACCACTTGCTTGGTAGACTCAGACACAAGGACAATGTCTGGTCACAGGACGGTGGCTCTGATATGGTTGGGGAACTTCAGCTGCCTTTCAAGCATAGGCAGCATCTATGAAGGGGAATAAACAATCAAAGTCAGGACATTAAGAGTCAGCTAAATTTAGACTCTGGAAAGAGTCAACTGGGATGTGGAAGGATTTCAGAGCATCTGGAGAAAACCCATGTGGTCGCTAGGTGAAAATGCAAATTCCACACAGGCAATACCCGAGGTCAGGATCGAACCTAGGTTGTTGGTGCTGCGAGGTAGCAGTTCTACCAGCTGCGTTACAAAGCATTTGTCCATCACAATGATAATTTATTCAAATACTGCCACCTATGGGTGCACTATCTCCATTACAAGCCAGACTGATCGGACAAATCATCCAACAAGTTACCATGTGATTAATACACCTGCAGTGTCAATGTTGGTGTATTTGCCTGTGAGTTAGAAAGCTGAGAGATCAAATCCAGCTCTGGAGGCTTTACTCTTCAATCCAGGATGACAGATCCCTTCAGCAGGAAGGGTTGTATCATCGGAGGTGCCATGTTTCAATGAGGCATTGAACCAATGTTTTATCTACTCTTTCAACAGAGTTGAACAATTTCATGGCAGGATTTTGAAGAGCAGGAATTTTTCCCCTGATGAGCTGGAGGTAAGATTTATTTCTGATTGAGTATCACCAAAACATATTCTGGATACTTTTCACAAAACCGTTGTAGGATCTTGATATTTGCAAACTGCCTGCCATGTTTTCTGTACAGTGATATAGTCATAGGAAAGTACAGCACAGAAACAGGCCCCTCAGCCAATCTAGTCCATACTGAACTATTTAAGCTGCCTACTCCCATTGTCCTGTACACAGACCATAGCCCTGCCACCCTTGTATCTATCCAAACTTCTCTTAAAAGTTGAAATCGAGCTCACGTGCACCACTTGTGCTAGCAGCTCGCCCCACACTCTCACAACCCTCTTGAGAGAAGAAGTTTCTCCTCATGTTCCCCTTAAACTTTTCACCTTTCACTCTATGACCCTAACTGTGCTTCAAAAAGAACATTTGCATTTACAAAAGCAATTTGGAATATTTTAAGTTTGTGAACTTTTTTTCTTTTATTCACATATTAATGCATTGCTGCAATGCTTGTAATTGTAAAAGCTCTGCGTGTACTTATGATATGAAAAATGCAAGTTTAAAATCCCTGTTATCATGGTGTATCTGACTCAGAAGCAAATGGGCTTTAAGATACCAATGTGTAGATATAGATGTATTATTCAGGTTACAGAGTAACTCACAGAGTTTCTCCTTAATTCACACAAGTAGTATAAGTACCTCAGGGGGATTACTGAATGCAAACTTGTCTGTACTTCCAGAGGAGCCTGAAGCCTGATTCCTGTAACTCAGTATTTCCATATCACTTTCTAGCTGTTCGAAACACAGCTTAGTCAAGCTCCCAGTTCTTCGTGACATTAAGGAAATATTTCTTTGAAGTCCCCTTTGATGTGAAGTATATTAATCTGTGACGTCATTGCACTTGAGATCACTGCTCCGTGTTGAATAAGCGTGCTTTTGATCTGCCTCAAAACACAAAAACACACACACACACACACACACACACACACACACACACACACACACACACACACACACACACAAAACACCCCCCCCCCTTCTAATAACAACAAATTGTTAAATCTCAAGGGCAATGCTAACAAGATATTCTGATGTTTGAATAATCACTGAATTGTCTCCAGCACCACTCAGCCAAAATGTAAACTCAGTCTAAAATCTCACAACATGAGTTCATTTATGCTTGGTAATATTTTACTTCTCTTTACACTCAGTGGCCGCTTTATTAGGTACCTCCTGCACCTTCGTGGTCTTCGCTGCTGTAGCCTTCAAGGTTCAACGAGTTGTGTATTCAGAGATGCTCTTCTGTGCACCATTGTTGTAACGTGTGGCTATTTGAGTTACTGTCACCTTCCTGTCAGCTTGAGTCAGTCTGGTCATTCTCCTCCGACTTCTCTCATTAACGAGGCATTTTTGCCCATAGAACTGCCACTCATTGGTTGTGTTTTGTTTTTTTGCACCATTCTCTGCAAATTCCAGAGACTGTTGTGCGTGAAAATCCCAGGAGATCAGCAGTTTCTGAGATACTCAAACCACCCCGTCTGCCACCCACAGTCATTCCACAGTCAAAATCACTTACGTAACATTTCTTTCCCTTTCTGATATTTGGTCTGAACAGCCACTGAATGTCATGACCATGCCTGCAGGTTTTCATGCACTGAATTGCTGTGACGATTGGGCGCATTAGCTATTTGCATTAACAAGCAGGTGTACCACTGGATGTATGTCACCTTCGGTTATTTCTTTTATATTTGCAGATTAGTTTGCAGTGGTGGCCTGTGATTGCACTATCATGGGAATAGAATGGTGAAATGGGATGGTGTGCCTTTTCCAAGGATTTGGAGTTGCTTAGTGCCTCAGTAAGGCTCGATGCATTATTTATCATTTATTCCCCAGCACCAGTTAGCAAGTACAAACTGTTACTTCTAAAATACTGAATGGAATTATGCAATTTGGCCCAGTTTCCAAATGTTTTTGCTTTCACTGTGGACTGAAGATGTTTTGACTGCTTCATAATTCCATACAACATACAAGGATCCATCTGCCCAGTGAGTCTATAGTGGTACTCAGAGTGTTACAATTGCCCCGCTATTTCTACTTCAATCTAATTTTCCCCACATTCCCTTGCACCCTTCCCATATTCTGATACTTAACTGCACCTAAGGAGCAATTTACAGCAGCCACTTTATCTACCAGCCTACACATCTGTGTGATGTTGGGAAATCCTGAGCACACAAGGGGAACCCACGCAGTCACTGGGGAACATGGAACCTCCATACAGACACCATCATGAGGCAGACACCTTACTAAAGCCAGCCACAGTGGAGACAGGAGGTTAATGTTTCAGGTCAATCTGTTCCAGTCAGGGACAAGTAGATAGGGAAAGAAGGATCAAAAGGAGAGGAGTCTGTAATCTAGTGGAAGTCAAGGGAAATTATCAGATATATAATGGGACAGGTAGAGAGGCACATGAAAGTTCTAAAGGCAAATGACAACAAAGACTCGAAGATTCAAAATACATTTTTTATCAAATAATGTATAAATTATGCAACCTTAAGATTTGTTTGCTTACAGGCAGCCGCAAAGCAAGAAATCCAGAAGAACCAATTAAGAGAAAAAAATAAAAGACCAACACCCAATGCAAAAGTACCAGAGGGCATGGATTGAGAATAAGAGGTCAGTTATTTAAAACAGAGTTGAGGAAGAGCTTCTTCTCCCAGAGAGTTGTGGAGGTGTGGAATGCACTGCCTTGGAAGACGGTGGAGGCCAATTCTCTGGATGCTTTCAAGAAGGAGTTGGATAGATATCTGATGGATAGGGGAATCAAGGGATATGGGGACAAGGCAGGGACTGGGTATTGATAGTGAATGATCAGCCATGATCTCAGAATGGCGGTGCAGACTCAAGGGGCCGAATGGTCTACTTCTGCACCTATTGTCTATTGTCTATAAAAGAAAGGAGAAAAAACACAAATCGTACAAACAATTGAAGCAAACAACAACATTCCAAATACCTCAATTTTTTTCTTTCAGGATTCTAGCATCTGTGGTATTTTACCTATGATTTTATTAAGAACAAAACCTTATATTTACAAACGTTTCCTTCACGCAGGAAACATTCATCGAATGTTTCACAGAAATATTATCAGCTAAAGTTTTAAAATGAGGCAAGTAAGATTGTTTAGCAATATAATAATATCAACAAATATCAAATAACAGATGTCATAGAGCACTGACCTGAAACATTCACTCTGTTTCTCTCTTCACAGATGCTGACTGACCTGCTAAAGGTTTGCAGCGTTTTTGGTTTTCATTTTAAATTTCCAGCATCTATAGTTGTGTGATTTTTTTTTCCAGACAATAATCTCATAACAATGGCTTGGTTTTCAATATTAGCAAAGCATAGTTTCAAAGCAACTTAACTGAAAGGATATGGGTTACTTCTAGTCTACCATAAGTGCTCTACTCTCTCTATACCCATGACTGTGTGGTTAAGCATAGCTCAAATACCATCTATAAATTTGCCGATGATACAACCATTGTTGGTAAAATCTCAGATGGTGATGAGAGGGCACACAGGAGCGAGATATGCCAACTAGTAGAGTGGTGTTGTAGCAACAACCTGGCACTTAACATCAATAAGACAAAAGAGCTGATTGTGGACCAAGAAGGGTAAGATGAAGGAACACATACAAATCCTTATAGGGGGATCAGAAGTGAAGAGAGTGAGCAGTTTCAAGTTCCTGGGTTTAAGATCTCTGAGGAACCAACCTGGTCCCAACATATTGATGCAGTTATAAAGAAGGCAAGACAATGACCTAGGCGTTTGAGGAGATTTGGTATGTCAACAAATACACTACAAACTTCTAAAGATGTATGGGGGGGGGGGGGCGGCTACTGCACAGGACTGACAAAAGCTGCAGAGGGTTGTAAATTTAGATGGCTCCATCTTGGATACTAGCTTACAAAGTACCCAGAACATCTTCAAGGATCAGTGTCTCAGAAAGGCAATGTCCATTATTAAGGACCTCCAGCACCCAGGGCATGCCCTTTTCTCACTGTTACCATTAGGTAGGAGGTACAGAAGCCTGAAGGCACATACTCAGTGATTCAGAAACAGCTTCTTCCCCTCTGCCATCCAATTCCTAAATGGACATTGATCCCATGAACACTGCCTCATTTTTAAAATATATTATTTCTGTTTTTTGCATGACTTTTAATCTATTCAATATACATATAATATAATTGATTTATTTTTTTCTTCTATATTATGTTTTGCATTGAACTGCTGCTGCTAAGTTAACAAATTTCACGACACACACCGGTGATAATAAACCTGATTCTGATTCAGGAGCCGATCCTATCTGATTCAATAACATTGCTGGACTCATGGCCCTGCTTTCACATGTAATCTCTATCATATTCAGGTTTGCCTGTTCTCAACTGGAACCTGTTGATAAAATTCCTGTTCAAACACAAGAGATTCTGCAGATGCTGGAAATCCAGAGCAACAGGCACAAAATGCTGGGGGTATCCAGCAAGTCAGGCAGCATCTGTGGAGGAGAATAAGCAGTTGAGTTTCAGGCTGAGATCCTTCACTAGGACTGGAAAGCAAGGGAGCAAAGCCAGAATAAGAAAGTGGAGGGAGCTAGCAGGTGAGAGGAGAGACCAGGGGAGGGGGGAAGGTGGATGAAGTAAGAAGCTGGGTGTGGATAGGTGGAAGTGGTAAAGGACTGAAGAAGTAAAGGACTTTCTTCTTCCCCTTTCTTCCATGATCCGCTGTCCTCTCCCATTAATTTCCTTCTCCAACCTTTTAACTCTCCCATCTATCAGCTCCCAACTTGTCACATCACCACCCCGCCTACCCCACCCACCTATCTTCCCCCTCACCTGGTTTCACTCATCATATGCCAGCTTGTACTTCTTCCCCTCCCCTCCCCACCTTATTCTGGATTCTGCTCCCTTCCTTTCCAGTTCTGACAAAGGGTTTTGACCTAAACTGTCAATTGTTTATTTCCCTCTGTACCTGACCTCCTGAAGTCTCTTTTGCATTTTGTCCATGTTGATCAAAATTTCTGCTTATATATTTTTCTCAATGGACATAGAAACAAAGAGTAAATCAGAATCATAATCAGGTTTAATATTACTGGCATATGTTGTGAAATTTGTTGTTTTGCGGCAGCAACAATTGCAATACATAATATTTTGAAAAATTATATATTACAATAGGAAATATCTGTATAAATTTAAATTAAGTAAGTACTGCAAAAAGGGAGCAAAAAATAAAGGAAAAGAAATAGTGAGGTGGTGTACATGGGTTCACTGACCATTCAGAAATCTGATGGCTGCGGGGAAGAAGTGTTGAGTATATGCCTTCAGGCTCACACTTGATGGTAGCAATGAGAAGAGAACTTGTCCTGGGTGATGGGGTCCTTAATGAGACATCATCTTTTGAAAGTGTCTTCAATGCTGGGGAGCTGCAGTGTTGCAGAAATGGATTTAAAATAGGATTCTTCTTAGAAGGAATTGGATGCAAATGAAGGAAACAATGCGAGGTTTGGGAAAGAAGCAGAAGAGAATCAGAATCAGGTTTATTGTCATTGACTTAGATGACATGAAATTTATCTTATGGCAGCACAGTGCAAAGGCATAAAATTACTATAAATTACAAAAATAGATAAATAGTGCAAAAATCTGAATAATGAGATAGTGTTTATAGATTCATGGACCGTTCAGAAATCTGATGGCGGAGGGGAAGAAGCTGTTTCAGAATTGTAGACTGTGTGTCTGCAGGCTCCTGTACCTCCTCCCTGACAGTAGTAATAAAAAGAGGACATATCCCAGATGGTGAGGAGAGTGGGACTAATTGGATTAGTGAGACTTCTTTGAGGAGCGGACAATGGTCTAAACGTCCTCTTTTCATGCTTTGAGTAAAAGAGCGTCTCTAAATACTTCCAAATAATTAATTAATGTGTTAAGTCCCAATTAAATCAATAAATCTCAAATAACAGGTGACAAAGGGTATGACCTGAAACATTCACTCTTTCATCTACAGATGCTGCCTGACCTGCTCTTTCTCTGATGGAAGCCTGGAAATTAAATATCTAGGCTGAACTTAATTACCTTGTATTTTTAGAATTTTGTCTTTCCTCAAGAGTGTTAAGCTGCATGTGATGCACCTGGTGATAATTTGGTCCTCTGTACAATGTGACAGGGCATTTTTGCCACTGAATCTTTAAGCTTGTTTCATAAATCTACTACTCTTTGTTTTTTTCCCAACCTTGTGTTAATGATAGAATGTTCCAGTGGAGGATACTGATTAGGTCACATGTGAGGCTGTATGTGAAGGTGTTGCTGTTCTCAGCAATGTAACACCACCCTAATCCTACCTCAGCAACACAACACTATAGGTCATCTCTTGTACTACCACGAAACTGCAGAACGCTGCGTGCACTGCTCAGCTTCCCTTCCATGGAATCTGTCTACATTTATTGCTGCCCCAGTAAAGCAGCCAGCACAATAAAAGACCCCAAGGACCATATACGTTCTCTCTTCTCCCCTAACCTATTGGGCAGGAGATACAAAAGCTTGAAGTCACATACCACCAGGCTTAAGGACAGCTTCTATCCACTAGTACAATAAGACCTCACAATCTACGTTGTTATAGCCTTGCATTTTATTTATCTACCTGCACTGTACTTTCTCTGTAACACTTTATTCCGTATTTTGTCATTGTTTTCCCTTGTACTACCTCAATGTACTAATGTGATGAAATGATCTGTGTGAATGGAATGTAAAGCAAAGTTTTTCACTGTACCTCAGTGCATGAAAAAAAATTATCTGCTATACCATGGACTTGTCTCTGATTGCTTTATTTTGCACTAATAACTATTTTCTAAATGGGGGAGAAGATCCAAAAATCTGAGATATAAGGGGATTTGGGAGTCCTTGTGCAGAACACCGTGAAGGTTAACTTGCAGATTGAGTCAGTGGTGAGGAAGGCAAATGCAATGTTAGCATTCATTTCAAGAGGTGTAAAGCACAAGAGCAGGGATGTGATGCTTAGACTTTAAAAGGGACTTCTGAGGCCTCGTCTTGAGTATTGTGAACAGTTTTGGGCTCCTCATCTAAGAAAAGATGTGCTGGCATTGGAGAGGGTTCAGAGGAGGTTCACAGGGATGATTTTGGGAATGAAAGGGTTATCATACAAGGAATGTTTGTTAGCTTTGGATGTATACTCGCTGGAATTTAGAAGGATGAAGAGGGATCTCACTGAAATGTTTCAAATGTTGAAAAGCCTAGACAGATTAGATCTGGAAAGGATGTTTCCCATGGTAGGGGAGTCTTGGACAAGAGGGCACGGCATCAGGATAGAGGGGTGTCCATTTAAAACAGAGATGCAGAGAAATTTCTTTAGCCAGATCGTGGTGAATTTGTGGAATTTATTACCATAGACAGCTGAGGAGGCCAGGTCGTTAGGTGTATTTAAGGCAAAGCTTGATAGATTCTTGATTGGACACGGCATAAAAGGTTACGGGGAGAAGGCCAGAGAGTGGAGCCAAGGAGGGGGAAAATGGATCAGTCATGATTGAATGGTGGAACAGACTCAATGGGCCAAATGTTCTAATTCTGCTCCCATGTCTTATAGTCTTATACAGACTTGTTTTTCATTGTCTTGTATAATTTATCCATAATTTATATTCTGTGTGTTATCTGAACTCTGTGCCCGTGATGCTGCTGAAAGCAAGTTTTTCTTTGTCCCTGCATTTCACTGTACTTGCACACATGACAATAAATGCAACTTGTTAGGGAAGTTAACAGCAAGTTTCTCATATCATTTTCTCTTTTACTTATCATCTATACCACAATAATGCCCAAATCAATTAATATCAAACTTCAGGACAGTTTGCTTATGATCAATTTATATTTGTTTCTGCGTACAATATTTACATTTTTTACCGTTCCACCACTAATTACCCTTAAGTCCTTTCACCTCCTTAATTTCTCAGTGACAAGCTAAGATCATTTGCTTTAATAAGACAGTAATAAATTGTTATTGCCTTTATTAAATCATTAATTTCCACTGAATACCACAGGAGGAGGCTATTCAGAGCCCAGGGCAGGTTTGGCTATTCATTAAATTCATAGCTGATTTGCATGTGAATACCCTTTTCCTCTGCCTTTACTTTTAGTTTGTCTGCATCCACAGTAGCACAGTTCATAGAACAGCTGCCTCACAGTACTAGTGACCCATATTCAATCCCAACTGCATGGAGTTTTGCATGTCATCATCAAATGTAGATATATTCCATTTGGTCCCCTCAGCTGACTCGTGGTTATACGTAGGTTGTGATTATAGATTGGGGTCCGAACATCTTTGCCTTCTACCACAAAAATACAACTGCAGATGCTGTGGATCAAAGAATACGTACACAACGCTGGAAGAACTCAGCAGGTCAGGCAGCATCCCTGAGAAAAGAGTAGCCAACGTTTCGGGCCGAGACCCTTCATCAGGAATGGTGGGGGGGGAGAGAGGGCCGAAGCCCAGTAATAGAGATAGGGGAGGGGGTGTCTCTAGGCCTTACCCCCTCCCCTATCTCTATTACTGGGCTTCGGCCCTCTCTTCCCACCCCCCCCCATTCCTGATGAAGGGTCTCGGCCCGAAACGTTGCGTTGTCTACTCTTTTCTCAGGGATGCTGCCTGACCTGCTGAGTTCTTCCAGCGTTGTGTACGTATTCTTTGCCTTCTACCACTCCACTGGTCAGAGCCTGCGATCTGAGAAAGGCTCGTTTGTTTCCCAATTGTCAATTAAACCTCAATTCATGCTTATACATTACCTCTCATTCCACGTGCCATAGCCTTGTTCATCAACCTCCTGCATGGTCCTTGTGAAAATCTTCTGAAAACCAAGAGTCAGTCACAAAGCAATATGGTATGGAGAGAGGCCCTTTGACCCAGTGGGTCCAATCCAACCCCAGTGCCCACTCAGCTAGTCCCTATTTCCTGCATTCAGCCCATATCCCTCTAAACCCTGCCCCTGCAAGTACTTCTTAAATGCTACTATTGTACCTTCCTCAATCTCTTCTTCTGGCAGCACATTCCATACACTACCACCCTCTGTGTGAAAAAATTGCCTCTTCAGTACCTTTTAAGTCTTCCCTCCTCACCATAAATCTGTGTCCCTAGTTTTGGATTCCTCTGCCCTGGGGAAAAGACTGCTACCACATCCAACAGTCTCCCCTCATCTACTATATTAGATCAATCCCCAAAGAGCTCCAATGGATTGATCAGATATTTTCCCTTTCATAAATCATATTATTTTTAATTGTCCTGTAAAAGAATCCCAGATTGATATGGCAACTGCTCTGCCCATCACGATGAGAAATTACAGAATATTGTGGGAAGTCCTACATGAAAATCAGCTTTCCCTCTATGGACTCTGTCTACGCAGTCCATACCAGGGATATTTTCTCTTCTCCCACTTCCCATTGGCCAGAAGAGACAAAAGCTAGAAAGCACGTACCACCAGGTTCAAGGACGCTTGTAGCACAGATGGAGATTGGCAGCTGTGATGTTGTGGACATCACAGAGTCATGGCTGAAAGAAGATCACAGTTGGGAGCGTAACATCCAAGGATACACCTTGTATTGAAAGGATGGACAGGTAGGCAGAGGGGGTGGGGTGGCTCTGTTGGTAAAAAAAAGATATCAAATCCTTAGAAAGAGGTGACATAGGATGAGAAGATGTAGAATCCTTGTGAGTAGAGTTAAGAAACTACAAGGGTAAAATGACCCTGATGATATTATATACTGGCCTCTGAACAGTAGCCAGGATGTGGGCCACAAATTACAATAGGAGATACTAGAGCCATGTAAAAAGGCAAAGTAGCAATAGTCATGGAAGATTTCAATTTCAATGTAATTGGATTGGGCAAATCCGGTTGGTGCTAGATCCCAAGAGAGATAATTCATAGAATGACTTTTATAATTCTTCTGGCTTTTTAGAGCAGCTTGTGGTTGAGAATGGCAATTCTGGATTGAGTTTTATGTAATGAACCAGGTTTGATTGGGAAACTTAAGGTAAAGGAAACCTTAGGAGGCAATTATCATAATATGATAGAATTTGCCCTGCATTTTGAGAATGTTAAACTAAAATCAGATGTATCAATATTAGAGTGAAGTAAATGGAACTACAGTGGCGTGAGATAGGAGCTGTCCAAAGTTTTTTGAAGGGGACTCTAGCAGGGATGACAGCAGAACAGCTATAGCTGTAGTTTCTCAGAGAAATCTGGATGATGCAGGAAAGATGCATCCAAAAGATGAAGGGAGGATGAGGCAACTGTGGTTGACAAGAAAATCAAAGACAGCATAAAGCAAAAACAAGGGCATATAATATAGCCAAAATTAGTGGGAAGCTAGAAGACTGGGAAGCTTCTAAAAACCAACAGAAGGCAACTAAAAAAGCCATAAAGAAAGAAAAGATGAAATATGAAGGTAAGTTAGCCAGTAATATAAAAGAAGATACAAAAGGTATTTCAGATATATTAGGAGTAAAAGGGAGACGAGAGTGGACATTTGCAATTAAAACTTTATCTTTAAAACTGGTATTCTACAATCCAACAAGACAAATTAACTTTTCTTTTACAAGCAGATATTAATAGACAGAAGTTCAGCAATGTACTTGCTGAAAAATGGCACTGGAGAGGTAATGTGGGGTCAAAGAAATGAAAGAGGAACTTAATAAGTAGTTTGTGACAGTCTTCACTATGGAAGACTCTAGCAGAATGCAAGAAATACGTGAGTGTCAGGGGGCAGAAATGAATGTTGTTGCTTTTACTAAGGGGAAGGTATTTGGGAATCTAAACAGTCTGAAGGTAATTAAATCATCTAGGCCAGATGGACTACACCCCAGGGTTCTGAAAGAGGTGACTGAAGAGATTGTGGAGGCATTAGTAATGATCTTTTTAGAATCACTAGATTCCCGAATGTTCCCTGAGGACTGGAAAATGGCAAATGTCACTCCACTCTTTAAGAAGGGAGGCAGTTAGGAAGGAAACTGCAGGCCAGTTAGACTGACTTCAGTGGTTGGAAAGATCTTAGAATTTATAATTAAAGATGAGATTTTAGTAGCACATGATAAAATTGGCTAAAGTCAGCATGGTTTTCTCAAGGGGAAATATTGCCTGAAAAATTTGTAGGAATACTTTGAGGAATAACAGGCAGGGTAGACAAAAGAGAGCCAGTGGATGTTGATTATTGGATCTTCAGAAGACCTTTGACAAGGTGTAGCACATGAGGTTGGTTAACAAGATAAGAGCCCATGGTATTACAGGAAAGATACTAGCGTGGATAGAAGATTGGCTGACTGGAAGAGTGAGAATAAAGGAGCCCTTTTCTGATTGACTGCCAGTTACAAGTGTGTTGCAGGGGTCGGTGTTGGGACTGCTTCTTTTTAGGTTGTACGTAAGGCCAAGTTTGTGGATAATACAAAGACGGGTGGAAGGCAGGTCATATTGAGGAAGTAGGGTGTCTGCTGAAGGACTTAGACAGAATGGGAGAATGGGCAAAGAAGTGGCAGTTGGAATATAATGTAGGAAAGTGCATCATCATGCAGTTTTATGGAAAGAATAAAGGACTATTTTTTAAATGGGGAGAAAATTCAATAATCAGAGGTGTTCAGGGATTCCCTAAAGGTTAACTTGCAGGTTTAGTTGATGGTAAGGACGACAAATGCAACATTAGCATTAATTTCGAGAGGAGGTCTAGAATACAAAAGCAATGATGTAATGATGAGGTAAGGCATTGGTCAGACTGCACTTGGAGTATTGTGAGCAGTTTTGGACACCTTATCTAAGAAAGAACGTGCTGGCATTGGAGAGAATCCAGAGAAAGTTCACAAAAATGATTCCAGGAATGAAAGAGTTAATAAATGAGGGGTATTTGATGGCTCTGGGCCTGTACATGCTGGAGTTTAGAAGAATGAAGGTGGATCTCATTGAAACCTATCAAATATTGAAAGAGCTGGATAGAGTGGATTTGGAGAGGATGTTTTCTATACTGGAGGAGTGTAGGACTAGAGGGCACAGCCTCAGAATTTAGAACAGAGATGAGGAAAATTTCTAAAGCCAGAGGATGGTGAACCTGTGGAATTCTCTGCTGTACAGGCCAACCCATTTGGTATACCTAAGGCAAGGGTTGACAGGTTCTCGATTAATCAGGGCATCAAAGGTAAGAGGGAGAGGGCAGGAGAATGGGGATGAGAGGGTTAATAAATCAGCCATGGTGGAATTATGGTGTAGACTCAATGGGCAGAATGGCCTAATTCTGGTCCTAAGTCATATGAATGGACCACTTGAATGATAAACGTGAACTCTTGATCTCTCAACCTACCTTGTCATGGTCATCGCACCTTATTGCCTGCCTGCACTTCACTTTCTCTGTAACTGTTACAGTTTATTCTGCACTCTGTCATTGCTTTTCTTTTTGTACTAGTTAAGTGTACTGACGTAATGAAATGATCTGTACAGATGGCATTCAAAACAAAGTACATGTGACAATTATAAAACGATTACCATTTATCAATCAAGATTCTCAATATCACATGACAATTCTCAATATCACATGATGCTCCCAGCATCTACCCTACGAGCAATGTCAACTTAGCAGGTTGGTAGATCTTTGGTTTCCCTTTTCTTTAAAAAAAAGTAGGGTTACAATTATTTCCCTCTAATCTGCAGAATCATTGGAATATTGGAAGATAATAACTAGTCCATCTGCTATCTCAAAACCCCAGGATATAGATCAGCAGGTCCTTGGGATTTATCATTTTACAAACTCATTAACTTATCTAGTCTTTTTGTTTTAACCAATGCTAAACTCTTCTTTGTCTTCAAGCTGGGTACAGGTATTGACTATAACTGACATCTTGATGACAAACTCTGCCATCTTCTTCAGGGATAATGGCTGGGCATGTCTAGTCAGGTGGTATTTATACCCCTGTATTCTATCCCTCCTGATTGGTTAGGCCTCATCCAATCAGGTTTTCACTCTCCCACATTGGTTACAATTGAATTCCAGTTCTTAGAGTGAGACCTATGTCATTGTTAAAATACTTTTCCTCTAGTTTTATTTCAATGGCTTGCTTTACCAGGCAATTACAAAACCCACTGGTGCAATACAGTAGTTTTGTGATTAGGCATCATCCCTGAAGAAGATGGCCGAGTTTGTCATCAAAACATTGGTTATAATTGATACCTGTACCCGGTTTGAAGCCTGAAAAAAGTTTATTCATCATATACACCAGGAATGCACTAGATCCTTTTTCATTTAGTGCTAGTTTCTTTATATTCTGGTTTACTTCCCCATTATATCTGGGTGTCTATGTTACTGCTTCTGTGAAAACAAGCACAAACAATTGAAAATCAACTACAGATGCTGGAAATCTGAAAAGTAACCAGAGCTTTCTTAGTCATTCTCAAATGAGTTCTATCATCAGGTTTATTATCAAGTGCACAAGTACACGCATGTCTACACAGGTGCAATGAAAAACTTACCTGCAGCAGCACCACAGGCACATAGCATCAGATGCACAACATTTACAAAAAAAAGAACATAAATTACACAAGTCATACATATTTTACAAGAAAGGACATAATTTGAACAAAACAAAGTCCATTTTAATGCAAAGTGGTCATAGTTGTTACACCTTGGTAGTGATAAGGATTGCATATACAAGATGCAGGAGGAAGTCAGCAGGTTAGGCAGTATCCGTGGAAAGGAATAAACAGTCGACATTTCAGTCTGGGACTTCATCAGGGCTGGAAAGGAAAGGAAAAGAGGCCAGAATAAGAAAGTGGGGGAAGGAGAAGGAGTACGAGCTAGAAGGTGATAGATGAAGCCAGGTGGGTAGGGGGCGAGGATGATGAAGTGAGAAGCTGGGAGGTGATAGGTGGAAAAGGTAAACAGCTGAACAAGAAGGAATCTGATAGGAGAGGTGAGTGCACCATGGGAGAATGGGAAAGAAGAGGAGCACCAGAGGGAGGTGATAGGCAGGTAAGAAGAGATGGGGTAAGATCGAAACCAGCTTTGGGAATGGAAGAAAAAGAAGAGGGAAGGGGAAAATTACCGTAGTTAGAGAAATTGATGGTCATGCCATCAGGTTGGAGGCTACCCAGACAGAATATGAGGTGTTGTTCCTCTAACCTAAGAGTGGCCTCATGTGGCAGTAGAGGAGGCCTTAGACCTACATGTCAGAATGGGACTGAATAGTTGGCCACTGGGAAATACTGCTTATTGTGGATGGAGTGAAGATGCTTAACAAATCCATGTTGGGTCAAACTGAATTACAGGAGGCCGTATTAGGAGTACTCAATACAGTAGATGACACCAACAGATTTGCAGGTGAAGTGTTGCCTCAACTGGAAGGACTGTTTGGAGTACTGAATGGAGGTGAGGGAGGAAGTGAATGGGCAGATGTAGCACTTCTTCTCCTTACAGAGATATGTACCAGGAAGGAAATCAGTTGGGATTGATGACTGGACAAGGGAATCACAGAGAGAGCGATCCCTGAGGAAAGCGGAGAGTGGGGGGGGGGGGTGGTAAAGATGTGTTTGGTGGTGGGATCTTGTTGAAGGTGGCAGAAGTTGTGGAGAATGATGTGTAGGATGCAGGGGTTCATGGGTTGGTATGTAAAGACAAGAGGAAAACTATATCTGTTAAGATGCTGTGAAAATGGGGTGATGGTGGATGACTGGGAAGTGGAGGAAATGAGGATTGTGCACAATGATTCAAGAATTGAGCAGCTGACTAGAAGTAACTGTTCCTGACCCAGGTGGTGTGGAACCTCAGGTTCCTGTGTCTTCTGCCTGATGGTAGCTGTGAGAAGATGGTGTGTCCCAGAAGGTGGGGATCTTTAATGATGCATGGTGCCTTCTTGATGCAGTGCCTCCTACAGATACCACTGAGAGTGGGGAGAATGAGACCATGCCGTGTTGGGCAAAGTCTAATTCTAACACACTCCCAATTGCCTAGCTTACACCTTTACTAAGCGCCTGCAGGACACACAGTATTGCATGAGGCTGCAGAGGGTTGCAACCTCACAGGAACAATCCTCTCCATTGTCAAGCACATCTTCAAGAGGTGATGCCTTGAGAAAATGGCATCCGTCATTAAGTACTTTCCCCACCTGGGACATGCCCTCTTCTTGTTACTACCATTGGGGAGAAGCTACAGCAGCCAGAAGACCCACACTCAGCATTTTAGGAACAGCCTTGTTCCCTCAATCATCAGATGTTTGGACACTCTACAACACTACCTCATTATTCCTTTATTTTGCACTATTTAAATATTTTTGTAATACTGTATATATTTTGATTTATTTGCAGCATGTTGCTTCTGCAAAACAACAAATTTCACATGGTAATAACTCAGATTCTAATTCTTTACAAACCTTTCCCTTTGATTTACACTATTTTTAACTTCTCTTATAATTCACACTTATTTTCCTATTCTGTCTTTGGCCCTTAAGGGAGCATAATTTGTTACAGTTCAGGAATGACCTCTGTAAATGCCAGCCTGCTCACTACCAGGCTCTTTAATGTGCTTTCTATGTCCCCTGTGACCAATCAGCTCACACCTGCATAGTTCCTTATTTAGAATGAAACTTGGCATCAGAGTGAACTACATCACATTTGTACTCGATGTAAAATCCTATTACATTACATTCAGCTTTTCCAAGCATACCCTTTACAACAAGATTGTTAATTAACTCTTTCCAATGCACTGTTCCCTCAACCAACAAATCTAAAATCCAAATACAATTCAAAAAGAAATCTGCATGCTGCAAATATGAAATAAAATCAGAAATAGCTTTTTGCATGGTACCTTTGTTTGACCAGTTGGATCAACAGGATCTTTACTGTCCCTTAACATATATGGTCATCCCCTTTGTTTCACCCATCCTTAATGGTGGGTGCCTTTTCTGAAGGAACCACTTCCAGAAGATGTTCTTGATGGTGGAGAGGCTGCTCCCCATCTTCTCTGCTACGTAGACTAACCCATTTCTCTCCTCCCAGTTCTGTTGAAGGACCCTAGACTGGAATGTTAACCGTTTCTACTTCCCTAATCCTTGCCTGACCTGCTGACTTTTTCGCAGCATTTTCTAATCTAGAAAATCCTTCTCGTGTACATTCTAGAAATTCACCCTCTAACTCATTAGTATGATTCTTTCTGTCCAAGCTAAATGATTAAAGCCTCAGGTAGTTATTGCATTGGAGGGTGAGAGGTGACCTGATAGAGGTGTATAAGGTGATGAGAGGCATCCTTCGTGTGGACAGCCAGAGGCTTTTCCCGGGGCTGAAAGGGTTAACACAAGGGGGCATAGTTTTAAGGTGCTTGCAAGTAGGTACGGAAGGTAAAAGTGTGGTGTGTATGTAGAATGCACTGCCACTGATGGTGGTGGAGGCGGATACAACAGGGTCTATTAAGGGATTTTTAGATAGGTACATGAAACTTCAAAAAATAGAGGGCTATGTGGTAGGGAAATTCTAGGCAGTTTCTAGGGTAGGTTACATGGTTGGCATGGGCTATGGGCTTAAGGTTCTGTAATGTGCTATAGATTTCTATGTTCTATGTTCTATGCATTGCCCTCCATGCATCTCCAATTCCCTCATTTACACTGTGCCCCTAAACCTCTGCAAAGATTTAGAAGCCTGTAGACAACTCCCATCAGAGTTTCTTTCCCTCCTTAAACACAAGAGATTCTGCAGATTCTGCAAATCCAGAGCAACACACATAAAGCCCGAGGAACTCAGCAGGTCAGGCAGCATCTATGGAGAGGAATAAACAGTCAATGTTTCAGGCTGAGACTCCATCCAAACTGATTTAATGATCCACTAAGAATTTGTCTGACTACGTTAACTGATGTCTTCCTGGTTTGAAACTCATTACCCCATTCTTCTCAAATATTAATTGCCCTGGAATATTTAACTTCCATGTTTGTTCACCCTCCCTTTATGGTTCTCCGCTGACTTGCTGTCCTACAAAATCTGTTCGTTTACCTGTGTTTAGAATCTCTATTTTGTCTGACTTCCTCGTGAAGAGAAGTAGAATGAGTACCAGTGAGATCCAAGCTGTAATCAACAGTCATGGGTTTAAGTATTCATGAAGTGAAACTTATTGCTATAAAGTTCCAGTTGCTACATGCATTTCCCATTCAAGATACAGAGGAAACAAAGTTATGGTGATAGTTTCAACATTAAACAATTGTGTTTCTGAATCCATAGTCACAGTATAGTGTCTATGGAGAATTAACAGTGAAAAATTTGTTCAGAGTGTATGAGTATTATATAGAAGTATTTATGTTATTTTCCAATTGTTTAAGATTATGGGAGGCATAGATAGAGTGGACAGGCGCATCCTTTTCCTAGGGTGGCAATAGCCAACACCAGATGACATCCTTTTAAGGCAGGAGTTCCCAATCTAGGATCCACGGACCCCTTGGTTAATGGTAGGGGTCCACGGCATGAAAGGTTGGGAGTCCCTGTTTTAAGGTGAGTGGAGGAAAATTTTGGGAAGATGTCAGTTAGATTTTTTACACAGGGACTGGGAGTGGGGGAAGATATTATCGGGACATTTAAGGGATTCTTAGATAGGCGCGTGATGTAAGAAAATTGGAGGGTTACGTACTGTGTAGGAGGGACGGGTTAGATTGATTGTGGAGTAGTTTTATTTACATTGGTCAGTACAACATTATGGGCTGAAAGGCCTAGACTGTGCTGTATTATTCTATGCTTTACATTTTTATCAAAGCTAGATATAAAAAAGTGCCCAGTGAATATTTTATTGTCATCTTTGATTCAGTAGATATATTTATGATCATTTCCAGTTTCATAGAATTTCATAGAATCAGATAACATAGAATAAAACCATTCAGCCTATCATGGCTGTGCTGACTCTTCAAATGGGCTCTCAAGTTAGGTCCCTCCTTGTCCTTTCAGTGCAGCCCTGCAGTAAATTGGTGCTGAGGTATAAGGGAACCATGGCCATAGCAAGTGGTAGCACAGACTCGAGGGACAGAATAGCCTACTTTCTGCTTCTACCTTACATTCATATGAAGCTGCTGCTGAATCTGTCTCCACTGTTCTTCCAGATCAGAACATCTCCTCCTCTTCCCACTGGTTCTTCTTCTGCCAATTGCCCTCCAGCCACCTCCTGTGGTCATCATCCATCCTGCTACTGAGAACGGTTTCTCCTCATTTACTCAAGCCAAAGCATCTTAGGAATTTCAATGTCCCTGACACATATCCTTTTAAACTTCATTAACTGTGCTGAGTCATTTTGAGTTGTTAAACAGCTTTGACTCATTGCGTCGGGGCAATTCTTCCCCATTTCCAGATCATATTTCACACCGCCAGCACTTCTGCCATTTATGCACATCAAGGGGGCACGATCAAAGAAGATGTGTGGGGTAAGTTTTTTTATGGAGAAAGTGGGGGGTTGTTTTCCAGGAATGGTGATGGAGGCAGATACAATGGAGTGGTTTAAGATACTCTTGGATAGACACATGAATGTGCAGTGACTAGAGGTATACGGATATTGTGTAGGCAGAAAAGATTAGTTTAATTAGGGATCACTAGCTTAAT